>NW_011494739.1:1616019-1639331 GCF_000754665.1 Bison bison bison
ATCTCTTTCAGAATTTTCCACAGTTTATTGTGATCCACACAGTCAAAGGCTTGGCATAATCAATAAAGCAGAAATAGATGTTTTTCTGTAACTCTCTTGCTTTTTCGATATACAAGTTAGTTACACATCTGTCTAAGAGAGGAAGGCTTTATCCTACATCTTCTCAGTTAAGCCAAAAAAATAACTTTGAAACTTCAATGTGTTAATATATCAAATATTTATCTCTCAGAAATTAAGGCCCCAAAGTGAATTATTAATAGAAATAGTGTATTTATCAAGATAAAAATGGTCTGTAAAGAAAACCCTCTCCTCCTACACAAGACTATATAAAGCCTACAAATTCTGTCCCTCCTAGCAGTCATGCTTTTGCAGTGGGATGTTGTATATCCTCTTATTTAGAGGGACCTACCAGACTGTGGTCTTGGTCAAGCGACTTACTGAGGCCAATGGGATGTTAACAAAAACAATGCAAGCATAGGTTTGAAAAGCTTTTGTGTACCGAGTCTCAAGTTATTGCTGCACCCAAGACCCTGAAAGCACTCAGTAGAAGAATTCAAACAAATTTGATAAACTATCATCATAGTTTTTTATATTATATAAAACATGGTTTGTTTTAGTTATTTGAACCTATTTACAATAACTGCATGGAAGTCCTTCTTTGCTAAGTCCAATATTTTGCCTACTGTCTTATTTTTCTATGGGTGCTTACAATAAACTTAATAACTTAAGGCAATAAAAATTCTTTTTTTACAGTTACATTTTTCAGAAGTTCACAATGAATCCTACTGGGGTGAAATCAACCAGGGCTGAATTTCTTACTGGAACCCCTAAGAGATGCTGTTTCCTTGCCCTTTCCATCTTTTAGAGGCTTTCTACTTTCCTTGTCTTTATTGAATCTTAAAGGCATTAAGTGAATCTTACCATATACTATTCTAAATTCTTATTCTGCTTTCCACTTCCATGTTAAAGAACACACGACTATGTCAGTCCCCTACTCCAGATAAACTAGGATTGTTTTCTTATTTTAAGATTGACTTATTATCAATCCTATTTCCATCTTAACTTTATTTCCATTTTTCTATGCCATGTAACATATCCACAAGTTACGTGGATTAAGCCACAGACATCTCTGGGAGAGCACTTTTCTGCCTACTAAAGTCCACATTCTAATCCCCAAAGATTTTATCTCACAGGGAAAATAATTGAATTCCATATCAACCTCTTCCAAAATCTCAGCCCAATAAAGAATCAACAAAAGTTCACAAGTCTCATTACATACATGATCTAAATAATGTGTCATTGAGACTCTGGGTATAAGACATCCTAGGGTGCAATTCTTCTCCACCTATAAACCCATAAAAGTTAAGAAAGAATTACCTACTCCCCAGATACAGTGATGGGGCAGGCATAAGATCACAGTTATAAACATTCCAGTTCAAAGAAGAAGAAAATAAGAGGAAAAAAAGGAGTCAAAGATCCCAACCAATTTTGAAATCTCTCCAGGAAATCCATTTGTTTCAGTTCCTGGGAATAATCTTCAGGGTTTCAGCTCCTCTTTGCTAAAATCTCCACTCTTAAGATGGAGAAGGCAATGGCAACCCACTCCAGTACTCCTGCCTGGAAAATCCATGGACAGAGGAGCCTGGTAGGCTTCAGTCCATGGGGTCGCAAAGAGTCGGACACAACTGAGTGACTTCACTTTCACTTTTCACTTTCATGCACTGGAGAAGGAAATGGCAACCCACTCCAGTGTTCTTGCCTGGAGAATCCCAGGGATGGCAGAGCCTGGTGGGCTGCCATCTATGGGGTCACACAGAGTCGGACACGACTTAAGTGACTTAGCAGCAGCAGCAGCCACTCTTAAGAAGGAGAGAAGATGGTGGAGGTGAAGGTGGATGTGGGTTACATCTCTCTTCACAGATGCATCAGGAATACACCTTCAGACACAGAAAATCTTGGCAGAATGCCAGCTGAGAGTGATCAAGAGTTCCTTCTGATCATTGGAAAGGAATATATATCCACGCAAAACTCAGTAGGATGAAGGGAGGAGGGGAAAAACAGCAGAGTGACCAGGACTTGATCTGCACCCAGGGAGTGGGAGAACTGAAGCAGGTGTCAAATCCCCAGACTGGGGCAATTGTTTGGGACAGTGCTGTGCTTAGTCACTCAGTTGTGTCCCACTCTTTGCGACCCTGTGGACTGTAGCCTGCCAGACTCCTCTAGCTATGGGGATTCTCCAGGCAAGAATACTGGAGTGGATTGCCATGCCCTCCTCCAGGGGATCTTCCCAACCCAGGGATTGAACTCAGGTCTCCCACACTGCAGGCAGCTTCTTTACCATCTGAACCACCAGGGAAGCCCTTGGGACAGTGGAGAAGGACTTGAAGCCATTGGAGAGTGCAGCAGCTGATCTGTGACAATCTGAATGGAACAAGAACCACACAGACAATTCTTGCCAAAGCCCTACATGCCCTGGACAGGGACAAAAGTCCTTGGAATGCACAGCAGCTGGGAGCTGGAGTATAGGGATTGGAGAGCAATCCCAGGGAGAAGTCTGCTATTGACTGTGGGGAGATGGCCCAAGGGGGCATGAGGGAGGAGATGGCAGTGGGAAATGCCTTTGGAGGAAAGCCAGGCAAGGCAATAATGCTGAGTCATGTGCCGGAGGTGGAACCATCATTATATTCTCTCTCTCTCTCCACAGCCAGCACCAACAGGCGACCAATAGAGAAAGACCCCAGAGAAGGTGGCCCTTTAAATGCCTGACACACTGAGCAAGAGAAAAGGACCCCAGCCAGGGGTTCCCCTTTAAGTGCCTGATGCACAAAGCAACAGAGAAGGCCCGGTCAAAGAGGCCATTTGAACGCAATCTGCCAGAGGTTAGAAAAAAGATTCTAATGATGCCATAGCTCCTGTGACAGAGGCTGCCGGTGTCCCTGCACACTTGGTGCCACCAAGGTCCCCATGATCCAAACAGCTGTACCACCTGCACACTCAATCCTCACTGGGACAGAGCTGCCAGGGGCTGCATAAAAACTCTAATAGCATCACATGTCCTGTGAGAATTGCCACTGGCTCCCCGGCATACTTGACATTGCCAGGGTCCCTGTGATCCAAGCAGCCATGTCACCTCTACACTCAATCCCCACTGGGGCAGAGCTGCCAGAGCCTAGAGAAAGCCCTCAGAGCACCGTTATCTCCTGTTCCCCTGGACATCAGCTCGCCTGCATACCTGGCACGGCTAGGGTCCCCATGATCCAAGCAGCTGTACCACCTCCATACCCAGTCCTCACTAGGGCAGACCCAAGCCCTCCAGCATAGCCTCAGGAGCAAACTCCTGTGGAAGACCCACATGCACAGGTGGAGATAAAACCACAATTGAGTCCCAGGGGCAGTGTGGCTAAAGAAGAGGATCAAAAACATTACCACCAGCTGTACAAGTTGCGGGTTCAACCCACACGATCAACTACTACTTTGTGTCTATGGAATATATAAAAAAAGACAATGAGAGTTCCCACAAAAGAAAACACACTAGCTCTCACAGCTGTGGGTGTTGGAGGCAAGAACATGCAGTAGTAGGGCCAAATTGGAGTTCAGCTGTCCCCACAGCAGGTCCAGAGACCAGCCGAGTATTGGAGGGCATCCTAGGAAGGTGGAGGTAGACTGTGACTCACAGTGAGGGAAAGGATGCTGACAGCTGAGATGCCAAAACAATTCTTCTTCTTCTTATATTTTGGTTTATTCTGTAGTTGGCTGTGGATTCTTTTTCTTCTTTTCTTTCCCCCCTCTCTGTTGCTGTGGTTGTTGATTTTATGATGACTATTAACTCTATGCTGTTGAGAACTTTTTTAAAAAATTACACTCTTTATTCCCTTTATATATATATATTTGTGTGTGTGTGTGTGTGTGGTTCCAAGAGTTTTTTCTTCTCTTTATTTAAAAGCATTTTTTGCTTTGTTTTTCTTATTGTTCTATTCTTGCAATAGTAACTCTTTAATACATATAAATCTTTGTTTATAATTCTATTTAACTTTGCTTTTCTGTTTTTTTCTTTCTTTTCTTCTTTTTCTTTCTTCTTTTCACCATGTTTGTTAGTTTGTTCGGGTTTTTTGCTTTGTTCCCCAGTTGGCATTCTGCCTTGGTTTTGTTTTCTGGTTTGTGTTTTAGTTAGTTTTGTTTTTACTTGGTCAATATCATTTTCAGTTCCTTTTGCTCACTGGGTAACTCTCTTGTACTTTCTTCTCTTTTGATTGTTTTATGTAAATGATACATATAGCATATATATTTTAGAAAACTTATGAAATTTTGCCTAACTAAAAAATTTATGACATTTTTATTCTACTTGTTTGACTTAGGATGAATAGAATGTTAGATATCTAATTCTAAAAAAACAAAACAGATCTACAACAAGCAACAAAGGTTTACTGTACAGCACAGGGAACTATAGCCAATATCTTGTAATAACCTATAATGGAAAATAATTTCAAAAAATAATGTATGTGTATATGTATAACTGAATCACCTTGCTGTGTACCTGAAACATTGTAAGTCAACTATACTTCAATAAAAGTATATATATTATATATAAATAAAATAAAGAATAAATATATATATTAAGAAAAAAATACACATAGGCTGAAAGTTAAAGGCTAGAAAAGATACTTTATGCAAATTATAACCAAAGATAGTAGAGATGGCTCTATTTATATTAAAAAATATTAGACTTATAGTAAAAATTAGTCAAAGAGACATAAATGTTCATTTACGTAATGATAAGGGATAAATTAGTCAAAAAGATATAACAACTATATATAATCACCCAACATTGTATTACACAAATATTATCCCAACTGAAGGAATACAGCAATACAATAATAGTAGAGATCTTAAATATCTCACTTTTTTTCTGGCCATTAAATGTAATTTTATTTTTCTGTAATTCAACACATTTATTTTGTCCTTCAGTTCTTCCAGGGGTAAACTCTTAAACCCAGACAATTTAGGTTCCTCTTGCCTCCCAGGGCTGTGCTTAATTACAACTTGGGTCCATCTGCCCAACCTAGTTCTCTGGAAACAGGTTTTGCTTCTGTGTCCATGGCCTCTGTAGCTCTGATGACTCTGCAAGGCACAACAGTCTCAGACATATTTGCATACTCCTGGTTGGGGTTTTCTGACACTTCTGCAGTGGGTGCATCTTTGTCATGATGGCTCTGCCAGGAGGAAAGTCTTTATAAATACCTCACTTTTAATAGATAGATCATCCAGACAGAAAATCAATAAGAAAACTGAATTTTATTAACATGATAGACCAGATGGACCAAATAGAACATTCCTTTCAACAACAACAACATAAATATTCTTTTTAAAGGATTAACTAATTAATTAATTTAATTTTTGGCTGCACTGAGTTGTCATTGCCATGTGTGGGCCTTCTCTAGCTGTAGCAAGTGGGCGCTACACTTCATTGCAGTGTGCAGGCTTCTCGTTATGGTGGCTTCTCTTACTGCAGAGCACAGGCTTTAGGCCTGTGGGCTTCAGTAGTTAACAGCACTTTGGCTCAGAAGTTGCAGCTTGTGGTTTCTGAGTGCTGTCTCAGTAGTTGTGGCTTAGTTGCTCTGTGATATGTGGGGTCTTCCCAGACCAGGGATCAAACCTGTGTCCCCTACACTGGCAGGCAGACTCTTAACAACTGGACCCACCAAGGAAGCCCCAATAAATATTCTTTTAAAGTGCATGTGGCATGTTGTTGTACAGCAGAAACCCTTACAACATTGTAAAGCAATTATCCTCCAATTAGAAATTTTAAAATAAGGTTCATGTGGAACTTTCCCATGACAGATCAGTCATATGTTGGACTCCAAGACAAGGTTCAACAAATTCAAGAAGACAGAAATTATATCAAGTAGCTTTCTTGACAACAATGGAATAAAACTAGAAATAAGTAACAGGAGGAAAACTGGAAAATCCACAAGTGAATAGAAACTAAATACACATTCCTGAACAATCAATGGATCACAAAAGAAACCAAAAAGGAAATTAAAAAGTACCTAAGATAACCAAAAATGGAAACAAAACTTACCCAAACTCTTGGAATGCAGCAAAAACAGTACTAAGAGGAAAATTTATAGCACCAACTACTTACAGTAAGAAAAAAATATCTAAAATCAATTATATTCTTTATGGCTCATGGAATTAGGGGGAAAAAATACAAACTAAGCCTAAAGCTAGCAGAAAGAAGGAAATAAAGATTATAGCAGAAATAAAAAGAGACTAGCAAGACAATAGAAAGTATTAACAAAATAAAGAGTTGGCTTTTTAAAAAACATAAACAAATACCAAAGCTTTAGCTAAATTTAACCAAGAGGAAAAAAAGAGAAAGAGAAGACATATTACACCATACACAAAAAATCAACTCAAAATTGATCAGTGACTTAAATGTAAGATCTGAAACTGTAAATCTCTTAGAAGGAATAGTGGAAAGCTACATGAAATATTCTTGCAATAATTTTTTTGGATTTGACTTTAAAAGCACAGGCAACTAATGCAAAAATAAACAAATGAGACTACATCAAACTAAAGAGTTTCTGCATAGCAAAGGCAACAATCAACCAAGTGAAAAGGCCATCTCCAGAATGGGAGAAGTATTTGAAAATCATATATTCTTACTAGTAGCTGATATCCAAAATATGCAAAAAGCTCAAAAAACCTATCAAAAAACAAACAAGACAATCAAAAAGTGGGCAGAAGACCTAAATAGACATTTCTCCAAAGAAGGCATATAGATGACCAATAGGCACACGAGAAGATGCTCAACATCACTAATGATCAGAGAAAGGCAAATCAAAACTATAGAGAAATGTCACCTCATACCAGTAAGAACTGCTGCTGCTAAGTCATTTCAGTCGTGTCCGACCCTGTGCGACCCCATAGATGGCAGCCCACCAGGCTCCCCCGTCCCTGGGATTCTCCAGGCAAGAACACTGGAGTGGGTTGCCATTTCCTTTGCAATGCATGAAAGAGAAAAGTAAAAGGGAAGTCGCTCAGTCGTGTCTGACTCTTAGCGACCCCATGGACTGCAGCCTACCAGGCGCTTCCATCCATGGGATTTTCCAGGCAAGAGTACTGGAGTGGGGTGCCATCACCTTCTCCACCAGTAAGAACAGCCATCATCAAAAAATATAAAAATAATAAGTGCTGGAGAGGGTATGGAGACAAGGGACTGGTTCTGCACTGTTGGTGGAAATGTAAACTGCTGCAACCACTATGGAGAATGGCATGGAGGGTCCTCAAAAAATTAAAAATAGAGTTACTGTATGATCCAGCTAGTCCACTCCTGGTCTATATCCAGAAAAGATAAAAATTCTAATTCAAAAACATATATGCACCTCAATGTTCATAGCAACAGTATTTACAATAGTGAAGAGTTGGAAGCAACCCAAGTGACCATCAATAGAGGAATGGATAAAGAAGATGTGATATATATATATACACACACATACACACACACATATATATAATGGAATATATATCATAGAATATTATTTAGTCATAAAAAGAATGAAATATTGGCATTTGCAGCAACATGGGTGGTCCTAGAGATTATCATACTAAGTGAAGTAAATCAGATAGAGAAAGACAGATACATGACATCATTTATATGTGGAATCTAAAACATGGTATAAATGAAATTACTTACAAGATAAAACAGACTCACAGACATAAAAAATAAACTTATGGTTACCAAGAAGAGAGTGTCAAGGAGGGATAAATTAGAAGTTGGGGATTAGCAGATGCACTCTACTATGTATAAAATAGACAACCAACAAGGCCCTACTGTATAGCACAGGGAACTCTAGTCAATATCCTGTAATAAACTATAATGCAAGAGATTGTGAAAAAGAATGTATACAATGTATAACTGAATCACTTTGCTATATACCAGAAACTAACACAACACTGTAAATCAACTATACTTCAATAAAAAAATGAGGTGGTGGATGTGTTAATTAACTTGATTATATAAATATATATCAAATCATCATGATGTTATCTTAAATATATATAATTTTTACTCATAAAAAAGTAAATAAATAACAAAATTCCTCTTGAGGGAAAAAACAAATGAATATATATGGCTTAGAGAGGGTAGAAGAACTGTTTAGGTGTTGCTTAGAGAAGCATAAGTCTGGTTTGCAAAAAGAACATTCTCAGCACAAGGGGACACCTATGAAAAGGGCAAGAAACAGATTAATTTCCAAGAACACAAGTTGTTCGTGAGGTCCATGGGAGGAATTGAAAGGGAAACTACAAAAGTGAGCAGCAGATTATCATAAAGGGTGTTTAGAATTGATTCTTGCAATCACTGTACAGCTTTTGACAGTTTGGGAGGAAAAACAAAAATGTCAGATTTGGGTTTTAGAAACAATTTCCTGGGGCTTCCCTGGTGGTCCAGTGGCTAGGACTCCATGCTCAGGTTTGATCCCTGGTTAGAGAACCTCTAGAGCCCATATGCTGCACCTAAGACCTGGTGCAGCCAAATTAATTTTTTTTTTTTTTTAAAGAAATGATTCCCTGGCAACTGTATGGAAAGATTGGAGTGAGTCAAAGGCATAGTGGGAGACAAAGAGGTCAATAGGATGTAAATGTTATACCATGTGTTCATTAATCTGATAGGGCTGCCATAACAAAGGACTACAGACTATGTGGTTTAAGCAACAAAAAATTTATCTTCTCACAATTCTGGAAGCTAAAAGTCTGAGTTAAAGGTATCAGTGGGATTGCTTTCTTCTGAAGTTTCTCTCCTTGATTTGTAGATATCACCTCCCTTGGAAGGACTGATGCTGAAGCTGAAACTCCAACACTTTGGCCACCTGATGTGAAGAACTGACTCATTGGAAAAGACCCTGACTCTGGGAAAGATTGAAGGCAGGAGGAGAAAGGGACCACAGAGGATGAGATGGTTGGATGGTATCACTGACTTGAAGGACATGAGCTTGAGCAAGCTCTGGGAGATGGTGAAGGACAGGGAAGCCTGGCATGCTGCAGTCCATGGGGTCACAAAGAGTCAGACACGACTGAGTGGCTGAACTGTACTGAATTTCCTTTCTGTATCTTTTCATGGTTTTCCTTCTCTGGTGTGTCTGTTTCCTAATCTCCTCTTCTTATAAAAATGCCATTCATTTGGATTAGAACTTGGCCTGTGGTGGTTTAGTTGCTAAGTAGTGTCTGACTCTTGTGACCCCCAAGGCCATGTAGCCTGCATGTTCCTCTGTCCATGGGATTCTCCAGGCAAGAATACTGGAGTGGGTTGCCATTTCCTTCTCCAGGGGATCTTCCCTACCCAGGAATCAAACCCAGGTCTCCTGCACTGCAGGCAGATTCTTTACCAACTGAGCTATGAGGGAAGGCCCAGGACTCGGCCTAAGCATCTCATTTTAACTTAATTAGCTCTTTAAATTAACCTGTTTATCTCATCTCCAAATGCGGTCCCATTCTGAGGTACTGGGGATTAGGACTTCAACATATGAATTATGAGGGGACAGGATTTGGCCCATGACAACGGTCAAGGAAAAATGATGACTGAATTAGAATAGCAGTGGCAGGGATAGAGAACAGGCACTATGGAGGCAGACTTGGAAGGTCTTTGTGGCTGACATGATGAGGAGGGGTGGGGAGCAGTGAGGAAGAAGGAGATATCTAAGATGTATTTTAGGATTACGGTTTGAGAACTTTTGTTGAGAGCACTTTTCTGTTTCTCAGTCTCTTTTCATGCTTTATGTCTTTGCTCTCTAAGATGCCTCTTTTGAAGTCAGGAGTAAAGAATGGATTTTCATCATAATTTAAAGAGTGAAGAAGGCTTTAAGAGTTGAAAGGTATATAAAGTTTGAAAGACAGTGAAAGTATTAATCACTCAGTCGTGTCCCACTCTTTGTGACCCTATGAACTGTCGCCCACCAGGCTCCATTGTTCATGGGATTCTCCAGGCAAGACTACTGGAGTGGGTTGCCATTCCCTTCCCCAGGGGATCTTTCCAACCCAGGCATCAAACCCAGGTCTCTTGCATTGCAGGCAGATTCTTTACCATCTGAGCCACAGGAGACCTGGGTTCAATTCCTGGGTTGGGAAGATATAATCAAATAAATCCATTTGGGGGATGAACAAAGTGAGTAGTAAGGTGACTTAACACACTTGCATTTCCCCACAACCTTTTCATTTCTTTGGGACTGTGGATATGGAGTCATGTTTAATGTAACTCTCTAAGACTCCTGGGTCTACTTGTGGGCATAATTTCTCTTGTCAAAAAATGAATAAAAACTCTTAGTTCAAGAACAGGTAGCTTGTATTATCTGCAACCATTGGTGTAACCTGGGTTAGAATTGAAGTGTTTATTGGAATCATTGTGCCTGAGTAATCTGAGATCCAGTCACTAAGCCACTCCCCAGATATCACAAGCACATCCTTTAAGGTTTGAGACATCAGTGTTATACTATTAGAGCGGGAGAAAATGAGAGAATTGAAGTGAAATTACTCTGAGAAACGAGTTGAAGGATTAGAAGCTGCCATTATTTGGTGATTGATGTACCGTGTCTTCAGACTGCATTCTCCAGATAATTACTGTCAACAGAGGCTAGGGATAATTTTCAGCTCTAGAACTGACTGACATTGGCCTCCAAACTAAGACTGCCTATACATAGGGACAACTTCCTCATTTACTGCAACTGGAAATTATTTCTATTTGTGTCTGGATATACCATTTTGGGGCTTCCCATGTTGCTCAGTGGTAAAGAACCTGCCTGCCAAAGCAGGAGACTCAGGAGACTCTGCTTCAATCTCTGGGTTGGGAAGATCCCCTGAAGGAGGAAATGGCAACTCATTCCAGTATTTTTGCCTGGAGAATCCCATGAACAGAGGAGCCTAGTGGTCTACAGGCCACGGGGTTGCAAAGAGTCGGACACAACTGAGCAACTAAGCATGTAGGCTCACATACCATTTAGGGTTGGGTTTGTTGCACATTTTGACCACAAAGTGAGTGAAGTGAAAGTTTCTCAGTCATGTCCAACTCTTTGGGACTCCACGGACTATACAGTCCATGGAATTCTTCAGGACAGAATACTGGAGTGCGTAGCCTTCCCCTTCTTGAGGGGATCTTCCCAACCCAGGGATTGAACCCAGGTTTCCTGCATTGCAGGCAGATCCTTTTCCAGCTGAGCCACAAGGGAAGCCCAAGAATACTGGCGTGGGTATCCTATCCCTTCTCCAGCGGATCTTCCTGACCCAGTAATCGAACTGGGGTGTCCTGCATTGCAGGTGGATTCTTTACCAAGTGAGCCATCAGGGAAGCCCCTTTAATCACAGGAGGCTCACAAAGCTCTTCCTTTCATGACACCTTCCATATTAATGAAGTAGATTCTGAGTGGAAAGAGGAAAGGGAAGCTTTCCTTACTGCAGCAAAGATTTTTCCATCTTGAGGAAGCATAATGTCTGAGTTCAGGTATCATGGGTTCAAAGTCTTGCTACTAAACTACTTTTTTGTGCCACTTGGAGCAAGTCACTTAAACTGTCTGTGACTTAGTTTCCTCTTCTGGCCAAAGGACACAACACTACTTGTTACTTCATGGAGCTATTGTTAGGGCAAGTTGAGGTCATACAGTAAAATGTTTAGGACAAGCTCTTGCACACTGTTGTTCTCAGTAAATTTTGAGGAATTTTGGTTGGTGTTGTTTAATTAGTTTTCTTTTTCTTTGTTTTTTGTTTGTTTGCTTGTTTTTTTACTATTTTCCCCTTCCACTTGGTTGGGGCCTGAGTAGTTATCTCTTGTGCAGAGGGCATTCCAGTCTGTTGACAGCCAAGTATGATTAGGGGGTTGGAGTAAGGGACAAATTCCAAGAGAGAGACAATGAGATAGAGCCTTAGGCTAAACTTCGAGCTTCCCTGGTGGCTCAGAGAGTAATGAATCTTCCTGCAGTGCAGGATACCTGGATTTGATCTCTGGGTCGGGAAGATTCCCTGGAGAAGGGAATGTCTACCCACTCCAATATTCTTTCCTGGAGAATTCCATAGACAGAGGAGACTGGCCAACTACAGTCCGTGGGGTCACAAAGAGTCAGACACGACTGAACAACTAACACTTTCACAAAGAGGCAAAAGACTTCTGGATCACACTGGCCTATCTCAACAATCCAGGATGAGACATTAGATAAGGATGTGTGATCAAGGTGAAATTTGCCTTAACCTGGAACACTTCCACATTCAGAGACCTATAGCACTTGGTCAGAGGCTTAGGAATTCAAGATTCAGATTCTATAAAACTGGCTTACCATGAGAACTGATTTCCAGTAATATCCTGTGACAGCCTAGGGAATGTTAGGCTATAGAGGACTAGAGAGACAGAAACAAATGATAGCTAGAATGAGCATATATATTTTTAATGGATCATGTAAGGACCCAGTCTCCTTAGATACTAAGGATCTAAGGACCATGTAGGTGACCTGGATACCCATCTTACTGCCTCATTAAAATGCTGCCAAAATCCTCTTGTCACAAGTCATAAATTCATACTTAGTGGTACTTGCCATAACCCTATATGTTGTCTCTTCTTTTCTGACAAGTTTTGATGATTTATGCTTTATAGGGATGCAGCAAAGCTTTCTTAACCCACATTTTTCTTTCTTCTTCTCACTTTTTTTGCAGTGTTTCCTGCAATTGCCAGTTCCATAACCACACTTTCTGGTCCATCCATCTATCAAAATAAACAAAGAGATGAATAAGCACATACATGAAAAAGCAAAGACTATTATACTAATTGGTATACGATTACACATTGGTAATTGTAGCAGTAATGGTTACAATGAACTATTGAAATGTAATGGCATCCTTGGGACTATCAAGCTTTTATTGGACTTTATTTTTATGCTTAGGATATTTCTATCTCTGTCATTTTTCAGTATCATCAACACTAGTTCCTCATTTTCTCCAAATCTAGATATTTGTCAAGGAATGAAACTGTGCCTTCAATTAGCTGTTTTCTTCTTCTTCTTCTTCTTCTTCTTCTTCTTCTCTCCATTCATTATTCACTCAACAGCGATTTTGTTGAGTGCCTATCATGTGCCAGACACTTTTAGGTTCATGTCTTAGATGATGTCTAGAGCAGTACATTGAGCACTGAACGACCAGTTTATGTGGATGATCAGAAAACAGTTCTTCTAAGCTTTACATAGGTCAATGGAACACAGAGTATAGACTCAGCTTCCTCAGCACATTAAGTTCAGTTGAGAGATCATAGTATCTTGTTTCAAATTATGATTACCTCTACTTTTTTTTTCTCCCAAACTCCTCTATTAGGAGGTAACTCTGAATTACTTCTTTCTCACTAGAACATTTGGACTGGAAAAAAATTAGGATCAGGATGACTATACTCCCTCGTCTATTCTATTGCCTTCACCAGAGTTTAAGCAGGCAGAAGCCAACTCAGGGTTCAGTTCAGTTGGGTTCTGTCCAGTCGCTCAGTCGTGTCCGACTCTTTGCCACCCCATGGACTACAGCATGCCAGGCTTCCTTGTCAATCACCAACTCCTAGAGCTTACTCAAACTCATGTCCATCGAGTCAGTGATGCCATCCAACCATCTCATCTTCTCTCATTCCCTTCTCCTCCTGCCTTCAATCTTTCCCAGCATTAGGGTCTTTTCAAATGAGTCAGTTCTTTGCATCAGGTGGCCAAAGTATTGGAGTTACAGCTTTAGCATCAGTCCTTCCAATGAAGATTCAGGACTTTCCTTAAGGATTGACTGGTTGGATCTCCCTGCCATCCAAGGGACTCTTAAGAGTCTTCTCCAATACCACAGTTCAAAAGCTGCACTCAATATGCCAGCAAATTTGGAAAACTCAGCAGTGGCCACAGGACTGGAAAAGGTCAGTTTTCATTCCAATTCCAAAGAAAGACAATGCCAAAGAGTGTTCAAACTACTGCACAATTGCACTCATCTCACATGCTAGCCAAGTAATTGCTCAAAATTCTCCAAGCCAGGCTTCAACAGTATGTGAACCATGAACTTCCAGGTGTTCAAGCTGAATTTAGAAAAGGCAGAGGAACCAGAGATCAAATTGCCAATATCCGTTGGATCATTGAAAAAGCAAGAGAGTTCCAGAAAACATCTACTTCTACTTTATTAACTATGCCAAAGCCTTTGATAGTGTGGGTCACAACAAACTGTGGAAAATTCTTCAAGAGATGGGAATACCAGACCATCTGACCTGCCTCTTGAGAAATCTGTATGCAGGTCAAGAAGCAACATTAGGACTGGACATGGAACAACAGACAGGTTCCAAATCAGGAAAGGAGTAGGTCAAGGCTGTATATTGTCACCCTGCTTATTTAACTTATATGCAGAGTACATCATGTGAAATGCTGGGCTGGATGAAGCACAAGCTGGAATCAAGATTGCGGGGAGAAATATCAACTTAGGGCTAGCCCATGATTATCTGCTTTTGCTTCTATAATAACTGAGTGGTTGACAAACACTTTCAGTTTGAAAAGCTGATTCAAGAGAGGATGCAACTTCCAATAGCAATGACCAAAAGAGAAATCATGAGATTAAAATCATAAACTTTAGAATCCCTTGGAAGCCCAAGAATAAAACATTTTTTGTTAGAAAGTCATTCACCACTTGACCATAAAGTCTGTTGTACTACTATTAGAGTGCTTTGGCCATATTCAATCCAGAATCCAGGATCTTCTGTCCTAGTCTAAGCTCCACACCTTGAGCTTATTTTACAAATCTGTAGACATCCAACATCAACCTACAAAATTTATACTATACACACTAAGACAAGAGTAAGACGCCTCCTCTGATTGATTCAAATGAGCATTCCAAGCCAAACAACAGTGGAGAGACAAAGGAAAAGGACTGATTACTGCAAGAGGTGGTATAAAAGTGATAGATACCTAAGATATGAACCTGTTGACATTTGGGATAAGGATATTAAGGACATTAGGGATTTGGGGGTTGGTTTTGCACATGGAAGGGACTTCATTCAAGAAACATTGGCCTCTATTGATATTTGCCAGGTTCCCTAATGAGAAGAACCATCATAGTCGAGGTGACAGATTGTCCTTATCATAGGGCATATTCATTATACGGCTTTTCACTGGATCTAAGCCATCCCTGTCCTCACTCCCACACAGATTTAGTTTTCCAATGGTTCTATGAGTTGGACCCATTCTTACTCCCTTTTCCCTCCTCTTCATGGTCTAGTTACCTGGGGAAGCCTGATCCAGGACCACAAGGACAGCTACAGCCAGGAACAAGATTTTAATATGTCCTGAGAGGGATGAGGAATGATCCAGCAGCATACTGAATGTGCTAAGGAAAGTCAAATTTCACTCTGTGTTTTATTGACTTGGGTACAGCTAAGTCATGGACAATAAATCAGACAAGGACAGCATGTTCCACTACCCGGACATCAGCCTATAAGTCAACAGTGCCAGTTGATCATCCAGTGTTCAGAGTCCTTCTCTAGACGCCATCTGGGAAGGTGGAAGGCATTAGCAGAGGACATATAAGTCCTACAAAAGACTGAGGCATTGTGGAGACAATGGACCTGCTTTCCAAGAAGCCTTTCCCACTCCTTTACTTGAATAGTTGAGCCTCCTCCCTTACATTTTCACAGCCTCTCTGCTTCCTTTTTTTTTTTTTTTTCCTGAGGAAGTGGAATCAGTTGGCACTAAGTATTTTTCTAATTCATCTTTATTGGACAGCACTGGCAAGTTTTAACAGACAGTGAGAACCCTAAAAGTAGGGACTGGCTGTGATTTCTGTTTGTCCAGACTGTGCAGTGATCATTTGTTGAAAACAATGAATGGATAAATTCATTATAGTATTCACTTGTAGCCTGAAAGATCTTAGGGCTTCCCTGGCGGCTCAGCAGTAAAGAATTCACCTGCAATACAGGAGACCCAGGTTCGATCCCTGTATCAGGAAGATCCCCTGGAAAAGGGAATGGCAACCCACTCCAGTATTCTTGGCTGAAGAATCCCATGGACAGGGGAGCCTGGCAGGCTACAATCCATATGTTGAGTTGCAACGAGTCAGACACAGCTGAAGCAACTGAGCATACATGCACACTGATAGATCTTAAAATTGGCATTTCTCAGCTAAGAAAATGTACATCCACTAAGTGGAAGAGAATTGCCTAGGGTACACTATGGGCAAGAAAGGAAAAACTGAGGGCTCTTATAACCCACTCATGGTCCAGGTCTTCGTAATTCTGCATTTTCCTCCTTATTTCCTACTCCAAATCCTTGACGTTAACTGCTTCTGGGCCTTTCTTGGACTCTGGCCCTGAGTAGAGACCAACAAAGAAGGTATTTCCAAGGAGTCTCTGTCAGGAAGTCTGCCTGTGAGTCCACTGGATTTTCTTTTTTGAGTCCTTGGTGTGCCTTATGGTTATTTTACAACTTTTGATGGATCCAGTGTTCTTCTAGTATAGTCTCTGTGCAGTTGGCAGGTATTAGGAACAGCCTGATGGGGCTCAGGAAGTCTGTTTCCCCTTTATATCCAGATGGCATGTTCTCCAGGAAAGCAGTGAGCATGAAGCCATCCATTGAACTCTTGCTGTCTATGACTGTGAAAAGAACTTTAATCCATGACCTGTTAGAATCCTCACAGAATCCCTGAAAGTAGATGGAGTTTGTTCAGGTAGCTTCTGTGGTGGCTCAGATGGTAAGGAATCTGCCTGCAATATGGGAGACCTGGGTTCAATCCCTGGATGGAGAAGATACCCTGGAGAAGGGAATGGCTATCCACTCCAGTATTCTTGCCTGGAGTATTCCATGGACAAAGGAGCCTGGTGGGCTACAGCCTATGGGGTTGCAAAGGTCAGACATGACTGAGCAACTAACAATTTCACTCTTCACTTTTTCAGTGCTTAGATTGAGCTATGGATTTAGATCCAGTTTACCTGTCCGCAGAGCATATGTTCTTCCTATATCCCAGGGGATCAATGCCCAAGTAACAAAGGAAGAAGATATCTGTTCAACCTGAAAAGCAGTAATGGGTTGAAGAGAGTTATAGTTGTTATCTTCTGAAAAGGCATGTTCTGTGCAAGCCTAGAGGGCAGAACTCAAAGTCTTGGGTGGAAATTGCGGGGGAGCAGCAGCAGATTTAAACTAACTGGAAAGATCTCTGATGATTGAAACCGTCTAGAAATAGTTGGACAGTCTGGGAGAAGTGGTGGTTCCTAGTGTCCAAATGCTGCAATCTGAGTCAGCATGATCTCTTCTCTCAGATTATCTAGGGAAGACTGGTATACTGATAGCTGAATATGGATCTGTTTACTAGGCACAGTGTCTAAGAGGAGAAGAGAGCAATGTTCTGCCACTGTTTGGGGAGAGAGACAACAAACATATAATACAAGATGGTGACAAGTACTATAAAGAAAAACAAACCAGAGTTAGAGATAGAGAATAACACGATATACACTGTGTGTGTGTCTGCTTTGAACAGGTTATCCAGGGGAGGGCTCTCAGAGGAAGAGACATAGAGAAGAAAACTGCCTGCACTGGGGAAGAGAGCCACATGAATCAGAATCTTCCAGGCAGAGAGAACACCAAGAACAAAGACTCTAAGGAAGGGAGGTACTGGGTATTTTAAGAAGAGCAAAAATTCAGTGTGCCTGGAGTACAAGAGTGAGTGAGGGAATAAACAGAAGCGAGAATGATAAAGGCAGGCAAAGCTATAGTATGTCAGATCACACAGGAATCTACTAAAGACCTTGTAATTTATTTGATATGTGATAGGGAATTGTGACTTACATTTTGAGAGGTCATTCAAATCTGAAAGTTTGTTTTTGTCTCTTTGCCTATAAAATATCACTGAACAGAGGAGCCTGGCAGGCTACAGTCCATGGGGTCCCAAAGAGCCGGACACGACTGAGCGACTTCACTTTTACTTTTCTCCAGGAAAATGATGAAAATGTCTTTTAATTTCTCTGAGTAATGTATTTGGGCTAAATAAGTGTTTTTTGAATGTGTCACTGCCCATGTACTGGCAGTATGTGTTTTACATAATTTTAATTTTAATACTCATTTTAGAAAAAAATCACTAGACCTTGACCTGGTAATTTTACAGATAACATCACTTAGTATGTGATCAAATATAGATTTAAGAAAAAGGTCTGTTGGTTTCTACAGAAATATGAAGTAAATAATTCTACATTCTGTAGACAATAAGGCAAAAAAAATTGTAAGATAACATATAGAAAGCTAAAGTTTGGGCTACAAAATAGATAAAGAACATTCTTTGGAAGAGAAAACCAAAGCCTAAAGAGGTCAGTTGACTTTCTGAAGGCCACACAGCTGGTAAGCCATGGAGTCAGGAATGGGACTTTAGTCTACCTGACTCTAAATCCACAGCTCTTGACAACAGAGAATATTGTCTCACCAAATACATAAATTTTCAGGCTTTATGTTTTTATTTATTTACTTTATTAAATTTCTATTTTGGAATTGCTATAGATTGACAGGAAGTTGCAAAGACAGTAAAGAAATCCTGTATTTCTGCAAAGACACTTTCCTGGGCAGGATATTTTAAGGGTTCAGAGGTTATTTACCACATGCTTGTCATAGACTGGTTCCAAATAGGAAAAGGAGTATGTCAAGGCTGTATATTGTCACCCTGCCTATTTAACTTATATGCAGAGTACATCATGAGAAACACTGGGAGAAGCACAAGCTGGAATCAAGATTGCCGGGAGAAATATCAATAACCTCAGATATGCAGATGACACCACCCTTATGGCGGAAAGTGAGGAGGAACTCAAAAGCCTCATGATGAAAGTGCAAGAAGAGAGTGAAAAAGTTGGCTTAAAGCTCAACATTCAGAAAATGAAGATCATGGCATCTGGTCCCATCACTTCATGGGAAATAGATGGGGAAACAGTGGAAACAGTGTCAGACTTTATTTTGGGGGGCTCTAAAATCACTGCAGATGGTGATTGCAGCCATGAAATTAAAAGACGCTTACTCTTTGGAAGGAAAGTTATGCCCAACCTAGACAGCATATTAAAAAGCAGAGAAATTACTTTGCCAACAAAGGTCTGTCTAGTCAAGGCTATGGTTTTTCCAGTGGTCATGTATGGATGTGGGAGTTGGACTGGGAAGAAAGCTGAGTGCCAAAGAATTGATGCTTTTGAACTGTGGTGTTGGAGAAGACTCTTGCAAGTCCCTTGGACTGCAAGGAGATCCAACCAGTCCATTCTAAAGGAGACCAGTCCTGGGTGTTCATTGGAAGGAGTGGTGTTGAAGCTGAAACTCCAATACTTTGGCCACCTCATGCAAAGAGTTGACTCATTGGAAAAGACCCTGATGCTGGGAGGGATTGGGGATAGGAGGAGAAGGGGACGACAAAGGATGAGATGGCTGGATGGCATCACCGACTCAATGGACATGAATTTGAGTAAACTCTGGGAGTTGGTGATGGACAAGGAGGCCTGGCGTGCTGCGATTCATGGGGTCGCAAAGAGTCGGACATGACTGAGCGACTGAACTGAACTGTCATAGACCAATTCTGATGACTTTTACAATGGGTAGATTTGGGCAACAAGTCATCGAAACAGAGAGTAGACAGTGGTTACTCACAGAAACAGAGCAGAGCATGATTACCAGGGTCTGTGTGGAGAAGGAAATGAGGAAATGTCGGCCAGTGGCACAAAATTTTAGTTTTGCAAGATGAATAAGTACTGAAGATCTATTGTACAACAGTGTTTCTATAGTTAACAGCATTGTTAATATACTTCAAATTGGAGAAATCCAGTTTCTCCAAATGTAGCATTTTGAATAATTATCATACAATATCAAAACAAGGAAACTGACATGGCTACAATATACATGTATATTTCAACCTCATTTTATCATATGTGTTGATTAGTGCAAGCAATCAGTATACAAAACTATTCAATCAACACAGAAATATTCCTTGTACTGCCCGTTTATAGTAACATTCCACCCCCTATGCTATGCTATGCTAAGTCACTTCAGTCGTGTCCGACTCTGTGCGACCCCATACTTCCTTAGAATTCCTAACCTCTGCAATAAACAATTTGTTCTCCATCGTTCTAATTTTGTTGCTTTTGAGAATGTTCTGTAAGTGGAATCATACAGTATATGACTTTTGAGATCACTGTTTATAGCAATAGTTTGTACCTTTTATTGCTGCACAGTATTCCATCTTATGGATATACTGCAGTTTATTTCACCATTAACATATTATAGAACATTTTGGTTGTTTCTAGATTTTGGTTATTATAAATTCTTAGCAGCAAGGTGTGAGGGAGTCAGTCTCCCTCATCCGCATGTGGTACTGTCATGGTTTTTAATTCTAGCTGATCCAGATATGTAGTACTACCTCATCCTGATCTAAAATTGCATTTTCCTAATTGCTAGTGATGTCAAACATCCTTTTGTGTACTTATTTGCCCTCCACAAATCATCTTTGGTGAGATGTCTCTTCCTTTCTCCATTTTCTAAATGCTACAAACTCTGTATAGGAGGTTTTGTTGGATACTTGTTTGCAAATAATATCTTTCAGTCTGTAGTTTTTCTCCTAATCCTTTTCTTTTTTTTATTCATTCCCTCATACAGTTAATTTTTTCTTTTTTGTGGTGATAACAAGATCTCTTTCTCACAAATTTGAAATATATAATGCTGTTCACTATAGAAACATTGTTGCATAATATATTTTCAGCACTTACTCATCTTACATAACTGAAATTTTGTGCCACTGGTCAACATTTCCTCACTTTCTCCTTCACACAGACCCTGGTAACCACTCTCTACTCTCTGTTTCTATGACTTGTGGTTGCCCAAATCTACCCATTGTAAAAGTCATCAGAATTGGTCCATGACAAGCATGTGGTAAATAACCTCTGAACCCTTAAAACATCCTGCCTGAGAAAGTGGTCTTTGCTTACCTGAGACTTGAGCCTTGCCAGGTATCTTATGCTGACCATATGATACATGATGAATACCTGGTTTCTATGCTTTTAGGCTAAGGTGTATCAGAACTCTAAAAGCAGAGCTTGAAGATTATGAAGCTAAGTTCATTCATGTGAGTGCTCTATGCTTACATGATTGATTTCCAATAAAAACCTGGACACCGAGGTTCCAGTGAGCTTCCTTGGCTGGCAGCACTGTGCACTTGTTATCACACATTATGGCTGAGAGAATTAAGCTGCATCCATATGACTGTACTAGGAATCTCATATCTGGTTTTTTCTAGACTCATTTATCTTTTTCTTTTGCTAATTTCAGTCTTTATTCTTTAAATGTAATCAATTGTGCACGTGAGCTTATCCAGGTCCTTCTGCTAAGTGATCAAACCTGACAAGTCATGGGGATCATCCAAAACAGCTAGACATATGTAACAATGGAATAGAATTGAGAGTCTAGAAATGAATCTTAATTCTTGTGTCAATTGACTTTTTTATGAGGGTTTCAAGACAATTCAATGAAGAAACAATCATCTTTTTAACAAATAGAATTGAGAAAATTGGAAGACCACATGCAAAAGACAAAATTTAGACTCTTATGTTAGATCACGCAAAATTAAATTAAAATGGATCAAAGAGATAAGTGTCAGAGTTAAAACTAAAATCTCTTAAGATGAAAACACAAGAGTAAACCTTCATGATCTTGAATCACGAGAAGTTTTTAGATACAACACCAAAAGCAAAAGCGACAAAAAAGAAAGTTCATCAAAATGTAAAACTTATACTTTAAAAGATAAATATAAAGTGTCTAACACATCAAATCATATATCTAACAAGCATAACTCAAGAGATGGGGTATTTCAGACTGGAGCTGGAACCTATGCAAAAATGAAGCAAATGCGAATACTATCTTTCTAACATTTTATAAGAAGTTAGCAGCAATTTGGAGGTCAATTCTCATTTAGAGAATTGATGGACTATTAAGCTACAGGGGACCCTGGGCAGCAATGATAAAAAGAAAGCAAAAGCTAGCATGCTGCCTGATAGTAAAAGTCTATAATAAAGGGAAAGGAATATATAGGAATTTTAGAAAGACATAATGATCAGAGTAGTGGAAAAACCACCATCAGTCTGCACCACGTAGTGTACGAAGAGTAACTTGAATTTTTTACAATTTTGAGCATGTGTTTTTTCTAACACAAAATATTTCATTGTAAACTTATATAGTAAGATGCTATGAATACTGGTGTGCTATAAAAATTGACATGTAAAATTGCAATTTAATATGAATGCATAGAATTTGTTATTGACAATAATCCATTTAGTGAATATGCAAAGAATCACTTACTTAACAATCATTCACATCAGATCAGTCGCTCAGTCGTGTCCGACTCTTTGTGACCCCATGAATCGCAGCACGCCAGGCCTTCCTGTCCATCACCAACTCCCAGAGTTCACTCAAATTCATGTCCATTGAGTCGGTGATGCCATCCAGCCATCTCATCCTTTGTCGTCCCCTTCTCCTCTTGCCCCCAATCCCTCCCAGCATCAGAGTCTTTTCCAATGAGTCAACTCTTCACATGAGGTGGCCAAAGTACTGGAGTTTCACCTTTAGCATCATTCCTTCCAAAGAAATCCCAGAGCTGGTCTCCTTCAGAATGGACTGGTTGGATCTCCTTGTAGTCCAAGGGACTCGCAAGAGTCTTCTCCAACAACACAATTCAAAAGCATCAATTCTTTGGTGCTCAGCCTTCTTCACAGTCCAACTGTCACATCTATACATGACCACAGGAAAAACCATAGCCTTGACTAGATAGACCTTTGTTGGCAAAGTAATGTCTCTGCTTTTTAATATGCTATCTAGGTTGGTCATAACTTTCCTTCCAAGGAGTAAGTGTCTTTTAATTTCATGGCTGCAGTCACCATCTGTAGTGATTTTGGAGCCCAGAAAAATAAAGTCTGACACTGTTTCCACTGTTTCCCCATCTATTTCCCATGAAGTGATGGGACCAGATGCCATGATCTTCGTTTTCTGAATGTTGAGCTTTAAGCCAACTTTTTCACTCTCCACTTTCACTTTCATCAAGAGGCTTTTGAGTTCCTCTTCACTTTCTGCCATAAGGGTGGTGTCATCTGCATATCTGAGGTTATTGATATTTCTCCCAGCAATCTTGATTCCAGCTTGTGTTTCTTTCCGTCCAGCGTTTCTCATGATGTACTCTGAATATAAGTTAAATAAACAGGGTGACAATATACAGCCTTGACGAACTCCTTTTCCTATTTGGAACCAGTCTGTTGTTCCATGTCCAGTTCTAACTGTTGCTTCCTG
>NW_011494739.1:1640077-1640269 GCF_000754665.1 Bison bison bison
AGTTTCTTTTCCATGGGGATGGTCTTGATCCCTGTCTCCTGTACAATGTCACGAACCTCATTCCATAGTTCATCAGGCACTCTATCTATCAGATCTAGGCCCTTAAATCTATTTCTCACTTCGACTGTATAGTCACAAGGGATTTGATTTAGGTCATACCTGAATGGTCTAGTGGTTTTCCCTACTTTCTTC
>NW_011494739.1:1641000-1704945 GCF_000754665.1 Bison bison bison
ACAGCTGGGTATTCTTTTTGCTTTGGCTCCATCCCTTCATTCTTTCTGGAGTTATTTCTCCACTGATCTCCAGTAGCATATTGGGCACCTACTGACCTGGGGAGTTTCTCTTTCAGTATCCTATCATTTTACCTTTTCATACTGTTCATGAGGTTCTCAAGGCAAGAATACTGAAGTGGTTTGCCATTCCCTTCTCCAGTGGACCACATTCTGTCAAATCTCTCCACCATGACCCGCCCGTCTTGGGTTGCAAGCGGGTGCCTCATGAGATGACCGCAAATCAAGAAGATTGTCATTTTAAAGGGTCATCTTCTCTTATTCTACACAACAACAATGAATCATTTCTTGATCAGATTGTGAGGTGTGATGAAAAGTGGATTTTAGATAATTAGTTCAGTGGTTGGACCGAGGAGAAGCTCCAAAGCACTTCCCAAAGCCAAACTTGCACCAAGAAAAGGTCATGGTCACTGTTTGTTGGTCTGCTGCCAGTCTGATCCACTACAGCTTTCTAAATCCCAGTGAAACCATTACATCTAAGAAGTATGCTCAGCAAATTGATGAGCTGAACAGAAAACTGCAACTACTGCAGCCAGCATTGGTCAACTGGAGGGCCCAATGTTTCTCTGCCATAATGCCCAACAGCATGTCACATGACCAATGCTTCAAAAGTTGAATGAACTAGGTTGAATGAGGTTTTGCTTCATCAACCATATTCATCTGACCTATTGCCAACCAACTACCACTTCTTCAAGCATCTCAACAACTTTTTGCAGGGAAAATGCTCCCACAACCAGCAGGATGCAGAAAATGCTTTCCAAGAGTTCGTTGAATCCAGAAGCATGGATTTTTATGCTACAGGAATAAACAAACTTATTTCTCATTGTCAAAATTGTGTTGATTATGATGGTTCCTATTTTGATGAACAAAGATGTGTTTGAGCCTAGTTATAATGATTTAAAATTCATTGTCTGAAACCACTGTTACATTTACAGTAACAGAAATATTAGAAATATTTCATTACTAATAGAGATATTACATCATTTTCCTCTTTAAACTTTAATTCCAGTAGCTTATTTTTATTCTACCATACCCATAAAATTAGACCTTAATGCAATAAATTTTTATTTTTGAAAGTCTATATTGATAATTCTATCATATTTCTCTGCAACAAAGCATAATTTTTATTGTGAAATCTGTGTAAATATAAAGTTATAAATATTTAACATTTCAAGATAGAACCATTATTGTAATACTTGGAACAAAACTGATTAGAACCACATGAATGTACTATAAAATGTGAAAAACAATTATTGATGAAGAAAACTTTTTTATTTTATTTAGAGGCATCCTCTTAGTAAATAGATTGTGCTTTCTTTATATTAGTTTATATATACATAGATGAATATTACTTTTACTAATGAGATGAAGGTCAGTATCAACTGTCTTCCCACTTTTTATTTTTAAAAATGGAATTACCAAGAGACCTTATTCAATCAAAAGTAAATATGAAGGTTGAAAGATTAGGTGTCAGATATATAAGTGATACATGCAGACAAAGAGAGAGAAATGCAGTTCGTTTCAGGTCAGTTCAGTTCAGTCACTCAGTCACATCCAACTCTTCGTGACCCCATGAACTGCAGCACGCCAGGCTTCCCTGTCCATCACTAACTCCTGGAGTCCACCCAAACCCATATCCATTGAATCTGTGATGCCATCCAACCATCTTATCCTCTGTCTTCCCCTTCGCCTCCTGCCCTCAATCTTTCCCAGCATCAGGGTCTTTTCCAGTGAGTCAGCTCTTTGCATCAGGTGGCCAAAGTATTGGAGTTTCAGCTTTAGCATCAGTCCTTCCAATGAACACCCAGGACTGACCTCCTTTAGGATGGACTGGTTGGATCTCCTTGCAGTCCAAGGGACTCTCAAGAGTCTTCTCCAACACCACAGTTCAAAAACATCAATTCTTCAGCATTCAGCTTTCTTTATAGTCCAACTCTCACCAAAAATCCCATCGTAAGCTATCACTAAAGGTTATCTACAAAGATCTATCAAACACCAGCTGATTTACTCTGCTGTCCCTGCTTTGGGAAACAAGAATTGAAAATCACTTGAATTTCCAAAGGATTTGTTGTCCAAAGTCTATGATTACTTACTTTCTGAACACCAGCACCAATCTTTCAATTATCCACATTTGATACCTGCAGGTTTTTCCACTCTGAATAATCCATGATTGTCAGAAAAAAAGGGGAGAGGGGTAAATTTTCATTCAAGAGTGAGAGAAATTTAGAAAGTGAAGATAGAAAAGAAGAACATGTTAAGAATGGTTTGAGTATCACAATACATTAAAAAACTGAGGGTCAAAAAATGAGTTCCCTTAAATTATCAACATGCATATGCTGGAAAAAACGTATCCAGTATCCCAGCTTCAGTTTACTACTTTGTATTGTCCGACCTTCTCATATTTGTTGAGATGATTACATGAACAGCAAGTGCTCAAGTTTTCACTGAGCATCCACCATGCACAAGGCACTGGTCTACCAGCTTGGGACACAGTCAGGAACCAAAGCACAGGATAAGGACTCTGTGTACATTAGAGTGGTGGTGACAGGCTATATGTACATAACTAATGAAATAATGCAGAAGGACAGCAAAGAAATCTACAAAATATTTCAAAGAGTTCAAGTGATAGGAAGAAGATGATGCAAAGTAGAGTGAGGAGTGGATTATTTCTAAGGAGGTGACATTTAAGGGAAAGGCATAGAAGAAGAACACTCTAGGCTGAGGCAGAATGGTGGCCTCAGGATGTCTTCATAGTGAACGAATGCCTCTGTGAAGTTGGCATGTGAGCTGTGTGATGAGGTGTTTGCCATACAAAAGAAATGGAGAAGAGCAACTCGGGCCAAGGTACACTAGAAAGAAGGTGATCAAGTTGCCCAGGCTTGCTAAAGACTTTCTTAGTCTCGGTACTCTAACTCCCATGTTCTGGGAAGACCCACAGTCCCAGGCAAAGTAGGATATTTGTCAGCCTAACAGGAGGCCCAAGAGCTATTGCAATATGAGGTCTACTTAAGGGTCAGTGGCCTGAGGCTGAATACCTCTTCTATAGCTAGGATCCCTGGCAACTTGACCCAGACAAACTAAAAAGAATTAGAGAGTAAACCTTCTTGATTCTGAGACCTTTAGGCATCTGAGACTGTGGCTCTCAGTAACACCCCAACCATAGCTCAGCACATGAATAATCAATCAACTTGGAGTGAATAGCTGCTCCTTTGTGATATCAGAGAGTAAAGTTGCAGAACCACTTGTTGCTGTACAAACAGCACGTGCATGACAGAGGCAGATGAAGCATAGGAACCCTACAGGTGATCAGTATTCATGGACAAAATGGACATCTGGACACGCACGCAATGAGACAACCACAGTTGGAGGTTTTGAGTAGACATTTGAGTGGAAAGAGCGTTGGAAAGATAAGTAGAACTTGTGACGTAGTTCTTAATAGGATGTGCTCTCAACACAAGTCTGACTTGTGCCTCTGCCTAGTTAAATAAGTGTTTGTGGTGGGTGTGGTAGTTTCTAACTATAACTGGATTTGTTTCTGGTTGAAGCATTAAACAAAATTCGACCTCGTGATACAAACAGGGGTTTAAAATCAACACTTACAAAAAATGTTGGTAGGGACAAGGAAAGGAAAACTTGTTTGGAAATTTTTATGTGACTGCATAGGTTCTTCACATATGATAGTGGGGTTTCAGGTGTTAATAAAATCAAATTTTCTGTCTCAACTATTGAGGCAACTCAAAACTGTGACGTTTGTTTTATTTATTTATTTATTGTGGAAAAATATTCAGACACACAAATATCACTTGAAACCCAATATTAGCATATATACATTAGTATATCAGAGGAAAACAGGAAAAGAATTTAAGCCCAATATGAAGAATCTTTGTATCTTCTATACACTTATCTTTATATAGTTCTAATTATAAGGTTACTCTCTTCATTCTTGCCTTGGCAGTTGCAATAAGTCCATCTCTATGGCATCCGATCCCCGATAGAACTGTCCCCATAAAATAACATCAGTAGAACTGGCTCCCTGCATATTAGTCCCAGCACTTATATATATCTGCTGTCTCAGGCTCATCAGAAAATGTTGTATCCTCAGTGCTCTCAGGAGTAGGTGTCAAAGTCTAGGAAGAATCTCTCTGGGAAGCAGTGGCCCCAGTTACTCTGCTTTCTTGAGTCATAGTTGCTTTAACTGTTACCTCATCAGTAAACCCAGAATCAGGGGAAAAAGGAAAATCATCATGAGTAATATATTCAACATTTAGATCTTTGAAGAAGGTACGATGGATTGGCCATTGAGTGTACGGATCATAACTTCTTAGGGGAATGCAGCATGATTGCTTGTTCACACAAAGTAATTTGTACCTTTCAAGAAGTAAACATCGTTTTCTACAGTATCCTATATCATTCTTCCAACATCTTTCAACAAACCAGCCAGCTGCAGGGAAAAAAAACAAGCAGTCAATTTTTAAATTCTAGCAAAAGATTACAAACAGCAATTCAAAAATTTGACAACCACTACTATTGCCATCTAAAATAATATGATAAAAATACTACAAGCCATTTGGAGAGACAAAGAAGAAAGCTAAAACTTTATAGTAAAAACTGTGACATGTGCCATTAAGGAAATTGCTATGGATGGGAAGAGGGACAGAGTGAAGGAGGGGAAGGAGGCAGGAAAGAGTCTGGAGAAGGAAAGAAAAGGAGGGGAAAGAAAATAAGACAGAGGACACATATGTAAAGCTGATATTTAAGCCATGGAAGGCAAGAAAGATGAAAGGAGATGACAGGATTACACAGGAGCCAAAGAGTGTTTTAGAATGCATGCTAAGTCAATTCAGTCATGTTCTACTCTTTGTGACCCTGGGTTCCTCTGTCCATGGGATTTTCCAGGCAAGAATAACAGAGAAGGTTGCCATTTCCTTCTCCAAAAGGACCAGCATATACTCAGCCCCAGTATTAAAAAACAGCATAGTGTCTTTAAGGTACTGAGAATCTGAAATATAACGTGCAAGGAGCAGAGGAGACGAAATGAACTTAAAGTAGCAATCCCATCACCTAGTCCCTACAGGCCATTTTGAAGCATTTTCATTTATTTCAAACCATCATATGTTCTAATTTACTTTAAATTTTAGACTGTTAGCTAGGATAACACACAGAAATTAGTTAAGAGAAAAGGAAGAAGAGAATTTGGGAAACATGTTCAGACAGATAAAACTTGATGGCAGCTGAAACTGAAGCTGTGAGAACTGTGGAATGAAGAGGACAGATTTCAGACACTGATTCTTTGAATAAAAAGGTAAATGGAAGATGGAGAAATCCAAGTACATTACTACATTTTTTAGTAGATATAGGGGAGATTCTTGATGCTTGCCATTCATAGCATAGTAAATTGAGGAAAGAATATGAGTTGGAGGGAGGAGCAAAAGGTGGTTACAAGTATTTGTTTTGGGACATTTAACACAATACGGGCTTTCTCTGGTGGCTCAGTGGTAAAGAATCTGCCTGCCAATGCAGGAGACATGAGTTTTATCCCCGGGTTGGGAAGATTCTCTGGAGAAGGAAATGACAACCTGCCAGGGTCCAGCCCTGGTGGAATCAGGGGTTTCAAAGGGGAGACGGCATTGGCGATCAGGAAACAACAGCTTATTTAAATGTTAATTAAAGATATAAAGAGTGGTTAAATAAGGATAGCTCAGTGAGAAAATTTAGTGGAGAAAAGAGGCTGGATAATTCAGCCAGAAGGTGAGAGAAAGAACGACATGGGGAGACCAAGTTTTGGTGAACAAGGCCCACATTTTATTTTCCAAAGTAGTTTTTATACCTTAAGTTATGCATAGAGGATAATGGGGGAAGGGGTAGAGTCATGCAGTAAGCCAGGCCTTCTTCCTGCAAACTTATCATATGCAAAAGTTTAGGTGATTTGCATCATCTTCTGGCTTGGAGGCCTGTTAACATTTTAAGAATAAGTTTCAGAAAACTTATTTTTCTCTAAAGGTGATTAGTCAGGTGCCACCCTCCAAAAGCGTTAGATAAAGTTGCATTCCTATAGGGCAAAGGTGTGGTGGGCTATAACAAGAAAAAGAATTAACTCAAGGGTCCCAGGTTACAAACATTAAAGCTACTACTTACACCAATTATATTAATCAATACACTGCCAGGGACACAGCAGGTAAGGGATATGGAGACTTAGCAGCAAACATTGGCCTAAGAAGTGAAAAACCCTTCACCAATACAATTTCTAATCAATCTTTTAACTGCTCAAAGGAATCTGTATTTAGACAGTTTAGAACATCTCATGCCTGTCACAGTTGGGAGGCTCTGAGCAATCACATGTGGCCAGAAAAACCTATTCAAGCAGGCTAGAGGACTTCCAAAGGAGTTTGTAGGTTGAAACACTATCACACCCAGGAATTTTATTAACTGGAGCTATAAGTCAACTCTTTTTTCAGAGAGGTAGTGGGGGACAGCCCCCTGTAAAGTCAGAGGTGTAGGTGAGAGCACAAAGCAGAAAGTAGGCAGACTCTGGTTTGGGGGGTAGATGCTCGAGAATTTCCAGGGGGACTCCTGAGGCTCGATCCTGCCTTTGCGTATGCCGAGCCTCCTTCCTCATGACCTTTGCTACAGGCGGAGCTCCTCACACCGGCTCCCGGCAGCAACCCACTTCAGGATTCTTGCCTGGGAAATCCCATCGACAGAGGAGCCTGGCGGGCTACAGTCTGTGGGTTTGCAAACAAGCTGGACAAACAGTGATTAAACAATAACAACAACACAATAAAGCTCAGAAGTACAAAGGGCAGTGGGATATAACTGTAGCAACTCAGTAGAGAAGTTTACACTTCAGTTGTAAGTTTTGAAATCATTGCTTATGGCCAGTATGTAAAGCTACAGTTATAGATTAAGTGTAGTGCATGTTGGAATAATATGACATAAAAGAGGACCATGATTAAATTCTGATTAGTGTCAATATTGAAGGCTCAGATAAGAGTAAAATGTTCAGAAGGCACAGCCAGATAAATTGGAGCAGAACAGGAGAATGAGGCCCTAGAGAATTAGATTAGCATACCCAAAAAAAGACCTTGGGAAAAATTGTGAATGATGTATGTAATAATTAATTAAGAGGCATTCAGCACAACTCCGCTCCCCCCCACCCCTGACCCCATTCCTAAAATCAGTTTGGAAATGGGGAAGTTAAGGAATTAAAACAGCAAAAATAAAAAGAAAGGTGAGTTATACAATTAATTACCACTGTGGTTGACTAGAACTTAATCCTACATGGAACTCTGGCAACAAATGTATGGCTAGGGCAAAACTATCATTCTTGAGGGTCAGAGGAGCTGGAATATTTCTTCCCACCACTCTGCCAGCCAGTAGTTAATAGATGATCCCAGAGTCAGCTGAAAATTCCATGACATTTCTGAAATGCCCACTATAGGGCTGATTTGCAAGCAATCAACCATGCTTTGAGATCCTGCTGGTGAAATCAGGCTGGTGTGCCTGAAAATGGCAAATGCCACAGGGACACAAGAAATGTTGTATCAAGTATGACTAGATTATGGAAGTGAGGAAAATGTTTCCTAAAAGAACACATGGACATTTGTAGGTAAATACTGCTGTGAGGTTGAGCAAGATAAGTCAGATGTCTCTATTGTATTTAACACAATGAGCGTTACTGGCAATCTTCAGAGTGGTAGTGAAATGAAGCAGGACACTATGGTCCTTGCCTCCACCATCCATGTCCTCTGCCTGCCTTTTGTCCATGGAAAACTTTAGTCAAAGAATAAGTTTAGTCAGAGAAGTGAGATATGCAGAAACAAAAGAAAACAGCCAAAGGAGACTAAATAATAATAATGTAATCATTAAGCATAGTCAAGGACCTTTAGTTCTTTCTCAAGGGCTAAAAGATAATAGTCTAGGCCATATCCTGTGAGTTGTCTTATATATAATAAAACACCAGGTGGAGAAGTTAATTACATGATGACCAGACTGTACCCATGATGTGAGCTGCCACAATTCTTAGAACTGGTCTCAAAGAAACAGGAAAAAATGGACCCTGGGACTGAAGATTAACTGTACCTAAAACAAACATGATGATGCTGGCCAGACCACTGATGACGAGTTTGAAGATGACTATTAGAGATGACAGTGTTGTTTCTGCATGCAGCCATCCCCCACTTCTGTCTATAAAAGTTCGTGCCCACCTTGCTTGTGTGGGGAGAGGGGGGTAGTCAGCCTTTGGACAGATGTCTGCTACCCTCCCCTCCAGTTGCTGGAACCTGAAGTAAAGCAAGCTTTCCTTTCCACCAACCTGGCTTTTGAGCAGCGAGCAGCTGGACACCACACACATTCTTTCAGTAGGAAACGGAGAAACAGAAGTAAAGTGATTGACATGTGAATGAGAGAAGTAAAAGTAGAACCTGGAGACCAAACTATTAGGAAGTTTAACTGTGAGAAAGAACAGAGAAATAGATAAGTACTTGGAGGTCAATATAAAGTCAAGAGAGGGTTTTTCAGGTTTGTTTTGAAGATTGGGAAATAACAGAACACATCCATAAATATTAAGAAAAAAAAGTAGTAGAAAAGGGGAGATTAAAGTAGAAGAGAGAAATGAGGGGAAAAGGAAGGGTATAGTCCTTAATTAGGTGACAAAGATCAAGACCACATATATATAAAAAAAAAAAAGACCACATATAATACTTGACTGATTTGGAGAAGGCACACTACCTCAGCTATGTCAAGAGGAAAAGAGAAGATGGATGCAAAGCCATACTGGACATTAACTTTAAAAATACACAACACATAAAAGTTGAGTTATGTTTTATGTGGTAGAAAGTTTCAGGACTTAAGTCCAGGGAGCAGCATCTCAAGTAGCCCCAAGGGAACTGCTCCAGGAAGGCAAGGTAGGCAGGCTGGTTTTACAGAAGTTTTCCAACAAAGGGTAGGTAGTCAGAACATCAAAAGATTATTGCAAATTAAAGGAAAACCAGATATCTCAAGGAAGTTGTTATTTTTCTATGCATGGGAAGAGGCATGAGTCTGGACTCACTGAAATCATTCCTTTGATATCCATTTCACCTATCTGGGGCCAGTTCTTCTGGGTTTTTACATCTCGAGTTTCCCCAGTGCTCATCATGGGGAGTGACTGCAGTCTAATGACTGTTAAATGGCAAATATTCTTCCTGAGTTCCATCAGGGCTCACCATCCATGGTGGCTGCAATTGCTGATGATTGTGGCATCCTTTATTTACTTATATGGCAGGAAATTTTCCAATTCTCACTGGTATGAGTGTTGGCAATGGTAAAAATAAAAATGCTATTTGAATTTTTAAAACCTTGAGGTGTGGGATAAAGTCCTAAGATGGGGTAGGAGGGAGACACAGACAGGAGTGGAGCAGGAAAATTGAAGAGAAAGAATGTCAGCGCAAAATAGTTAAGAAAGAATGATCAGCTCAGACAAGCAATATAGTAGGCTTTCTAAGAAGCATCAAAATTCACTGGAGGGTGAGGATATGCAGACAGATTCTTTACCAGCTGAGCCACCAGGGAAACCCAAGAATATTAGAATAGGTAGCCTATCCCTTCTCCAGGGGATCTTCCCCACCAAGAAATCCAGTGGGGGTCTCCTGCATTGCAAGCGGATTCCCTACCAACTGAGCTACTAGGGAAGCCAAAGTGAAACTAGTCTGTTCCATTTATCAAGCAACTACATGACCATCTTTCTCAGCAAACTGCCCAAGAAACACCAATGTCGGTGTATTCTAGGAAACAAGTAGTGCAAAAGCTGTATGTTGGAGGAAGACAATGATGTATGAGGAAGGTCAAGTAATTCTCAACACAACCTTTTTTGGATTTTATTTGATAAAGTAAGAAAAGTACCATTTGTGGGTTGAGATAGAGAAAGAGAGCACAGTGAAAATTTGGCTCCTATTTCCTCCACCAGGATATCATTTCTCCAGTGATTTTTCATATTTTGTTAATTATTTTTACTGGCTCCAATTCTTTTCCCTTGGTAAAATTTCCTGTAGATTTCAAAGGTAACCATTCCACCTTTTTTATTACTTTACTTTTTTTTTTTTTTTTGCTGGACAAAGTCTAACACTGCTTCCACATTCCTCACTTCTATAAAGATTACTTCGCCATGTGTCTTTTCCTCCAGAGTGTCCATCCTTGAAACCTGTGTCCTCTCAGCATTTCGCTTCCATTCCCAAACTTGTTAAACCATCTTGTTCTGTCCACTCTTCTTCACTCTTGCTTCTCACTTCATTCCTCACTACTCCTTTTCAACTATTCCCTCCGGAGTTGGAATTTGTGTACAGCCCCTCATTCAAGAGAAGTTTGAGCCCTAACTATGGTACAGACTCTATTCTAGACATTTGGGATATATTTGTGCACCAAGCAGACAAAAACACAAGGCAGACTTTTTAGCAAGGGAAACAGACAATAAAGAAACAAAGTATCCTGTATGTGAGAGGATGATAAGTGGTTTTCAGAAATAAGAAAGAATAGATTGAAGTGGAACCTATTTGGTATGTCATAGGGGTAGATGACAGTTTCTTCAATAGCAGTTGGCATAGGTCTTGACAGACGGTGACAAAAAACAATAACTTTAAGATGGTGAAGGAATTAGCCATGCCAGTATATGGGGCAAGCCCATTATAAGCAGAGGAAACAAACAGGACTCTGTGGGTTGAGCAAGCCTGGCATGTTAGGGGAAAGGTCTTGAGGTCAATGTAACTAGAGTAGTGGGAGATGAGGTGAGAGAAGTCATAAGCATCAGACCATGGAGGATCTATCTGGTGGGCCACTGTAAGGACCCTGGTTATACCTTGTTCTGAGAGAAGAGGGGGTCACTGCAGAGATTTGAACAGAAGAGGCACAGAGTCTGACTTCTATGTGAGCAGATCACACCCTACGTTTTCTTGACTGAAGACTGCAGGAGGCAATAGCAGGACAGAGACCTGTCAGGAATCCACGGCAGCAATGGATGAGAGAAGACAGTGGCTTGAATCAGAGTGGTAACACTGCAGGTGGTGAGATGGGTTGATTCTAGGCATAATTTGCAGGTAGATGTAATAGATTTCCTGATAGAGATGGATTTCACAGCTTAGAATATCAAAGATAATTCCAAGAATATGGCTTAAGCAATACAATGATGATGACTGGGAATAATCTTATAACTTGGTAAACATTGTATATATATGTATGTATATATATATGTATATAATTACAGCAGTGATTTATTTCAAAGTTTCTCAGCCTGGAATTATTATGGCATTAGGATTTGTGACCTTCATCACCAATATTTCAAAATCATTCATCTAAAATATGAATAACAATGACGCTAATACAGGCACAATAAGCCATCTTGTCAAAACATTGAACCATGTGTGAATTCTCCTGTAAGAAAAAAAACAGATACAGAATCAGATAGCATTAACTTAAATATAGCTATTAAAAGTAGTCCACTGATGGACAGTTTGGCTTGGTAAAAAGTTTCTTTACAAACCCTCAGGTGCAGTCTCACTGTAAAACACAAAATACACTCAAAATTTTAAATAGGTTGCAAAATAGAACTTACAAGTGGAAAATCTACAAATCAGCAGGAAAAACTACCATCCTCAACATAAAAGAGAGAAACAAGCAGAACCACATGCTTTGTAGAAAAATCAAAATACTTAATAAATATATGTATATATTTTAAGTTTGATTTGAAGTTGATTTCTTCATAGTCAAATAATGGAAAATATTATAAACGTAAATATTTTCTTTTATCTAAAAGTTTGCAATGTTCATAAATTGACAGTGCACTAAGTAGACAGGAATAAGTTGTATTTCTAGGAATATTATGTTGAATGGTTTACGTCTATGAATGATTATAAAGAATATACTTGTATATAAAACATAAACATACTTAGTAAAAATAAAAAGGGCATAAATGTCAAACTATGAAAGTGGATTTTAAAAAGATACAGAGCACCAATTACATGAAATTCTATGTAGTAATAAAAAATTCAGTTTTTAGAGAATACTTAATATATGAGAAAATACTCATAATGTAATAGAAAATTTAAAGGGATGATACACATTTTCCCCACATGGTATCCAGGAATCTCAGAGAGAGCAATAAGGCAAAACCATATTGCTCCTTCTTTATTAATTCAAAACTTTCCAAAATTTCAGCTAGTAGTTCATAATCAGAATTGAGTGAAGATGATAATTCTTTACCTCACTGTCTCCATGCGAATCGAGATATAGACTCATAGGCACATTCATGTCCATTTCAAGGAAGGGAATACTTTTCTAAATGAGATATAACATCTCCGAATTTTTAGTCCATTTTCTTAGTACACAAAGAACTCTTAAAAATTACTAAGAAAGAATTCAGAAATACAATGGAATGAATGAATGAATGTCCAAACATTTTGCAAGTAAAGTGTGATGAATTTAAACAAAAGTGAGAGAACAGTTTCACTCATTGAAATATATGAAAGAATGTGATAAAAATGGAGTGATCAGTGTTTGGGGATGGACATTCTCACACGCAAGTGATAAGAGTGAGGAGGAGTGTAACCTGTTTGGTCAGTTGTTTGACGGTCTTCTCAGTATGTGTGTGTCTGTGCATTGCCATAAGTGGAAAGACGTGCATTTGCTTACTAATTTTCTTTGCCAAATTGTTCTAATAATTAAAGACTGGTTTTCAGCTGTTGTATAACAAAGGGAGCCCAGGTCTTTGCTCTGTGATGGATGAGATGGAGAGTGTGAGGGAGGCTCAGAAGAAAGGGTATATATGTATATCTATAGCTGATTCACATTGATGTATAGCAGAAAATAACACAACACTGTAAAATGATTAGACTCCAAGTACAAAAGTAGGAATATTCTATTCTATTATTATTATTCTATCATTCCAAAAAAGTATGCATTGGATAAAGGAAAACATAAATAAAAGATGGCAGAACATTTTTTAAAAAGAAAGGAAGTTTACAACCCCAGCCATATATTCGGTGTATAAATTAAAAATAATGAAGTAGGTTCATGCACTGATAAGTCTCTGAGATACAATGCTTGTACATTGCAGAAGAATCCATATGATTAATTTATATTGTGTTTTTAAAAACATGAGATATATAAATTTTGCATCTGCTAGGATACACAACTAATTTATTAGATTACTTCATTGATTGATTGAGTGATTCTGAAAGAGAAGACTGAAGAGCTGTTAACCTAGGGTAGGAAAGACCTCTTTCTTAAACTTATATAAGCCTATTGATTGCTTGAAACTTTTTAATCAATTGAAAATATTATTTTTAATACTTCCAATCAAAGTAGATATGTTTCCAAAGTAGCATTATTAAAAAGAAGGAGTAAGCTCATTCATTACTGATCAGTTAGCAGAAGGTCCCTATTGATCACTCATCTTTTTACTGTCTTAACTTATCTCCACTTCTAACTTAAATTTGTGTTATCCTTCTCATGACAGGTCTGCCAACTACAAACGGCGTGCTGAACTTGTCCACCTTGCCTCAGAACATAAACAAATGAGGGCCTCCCTTGAAAACCCTTTCACAACAAAAAAGAATTCTTTTGGACTCTGTGGCAGAGGGAGAGGGTGGGATGATTTGGGAGAATGGCACTGAAACACGTATAATATCATATATGAAACAAGTCGCCAGTCCAGGTTCGATGCACGATACTGGATGCTTGGGGCTGGTGCACTGGGACGACCCAGAGGCAGGGTATGGGGAGGGAGGAGGGAGGAGGGTTTAGGATGGGGAACACATGTATACCTGTGGCGGATTCATTTTGATATTTGGCAAAACATACAATTTGTAAAGTTTAAAAATAAAATAAAATTTAAAAAAAAAGGCAAAAAAAAAAAAAAAGAATTCTAGATGGTGGTAAGAGTTGGACTAACAGGACACAACTATAAAATAGGTGCAGCAATGAAATTGTTAAAATAGAAGCAAAGTGAAGTTGAGTTAACAATGGTTAGTTATAGACAAAGAAATAGAGGGCTACTCAGAAGACTGGGGAAATTCCTGCCTTTGGAGAAATGTTTCAGAAGTCACCCCAGATTAATAGTTGCCTGAGTCATGCTGTGCAGGGCCACCCAAGACAGGTCATAGTGAAGACTTCTGACAAAACATGGTCCAGTGAAAAAGGAAATAGCAACCCATTCCAGTGTTCTTGTCTGGAGAACCCCATGGACAGTATGAAGAGCCATTGATTGGAAAAGACTCTGATGCTGGGAAAGGTTGAAAGCAAAAGGAGAACGGGGCAGCAGAGGTTGGGATGGTTAGACAGCATCACTGACTCAGTGGACATGAATTTGAGCAAACTCTGGGAGATAGTGGCAGACAGGGGAGCCTGGCAGCCTGGCATCCTGGCATGCTACAGTCCACGGGGGTCACAAAAGGTCAAACACAACTTAATGACAGAACAACCACAGCAGATTCTTAGAGAGTAGGACATGGAGTTGTTATCAGGAAAGCACTTCCACTGCTCTTTTTTGGCCCAAAGCTCTTCCTATGGACCCTCTTTCTCCCTCAAGACACCTGGGAACTCAGGGTCAACAAGTCATGTTAGTTGCATCTTCTCTGCACTGTAGGGTTCCATTACCTTTGGTCACCAGGGTTAGTAACCCACATAGCATGAAGGTCAGCATCAAGAGATTCATGGCTTCTGGGAGAGAGGAAGGCCTGTGTCCTGAGGAGTGCAGAGCACTTTGCACAGCTAGGACTCTGAGTGGTCACCTTTACTGGCCTATCATGGGTGATGAACCAGAGAGGGGGAGAATGCCATGCCACCCAGAACACAAGATGATTAACTTGCACCATTGAGTATGCATGACAAAATAATGCTTTGTTATAGAAACTGCAAGAGGAAACTGAGGCCTTATGACATGAGTCATAATCCTGGGAATGTGGAAGTTCTGATGGGAAGAAACAATTCCCCCCAATGTCCTCTTAACCCTGGATGAGGCCCATTACTTTTCTCTCTGTATGCAATACTGTGTATATACCCAAGAGAGCAGAATGCTATATCAAGATCCAACTTGTTTCTAACCAACATCTTATGACAGCTCGTGACATCCAGTATATTATTGTCCTTTCCATCCAAGTGATCTCTCCCATCCTATTGTATTAAATTTTAAGTTGTGAAGTTTAGTTTGAATGGATTTTTTTAACTATGGATATCCAGTTTTTGCAGTAACTATTTGTTGAAGTACTATCCTTGCTCCTGGAGTAGGAAATGGCAACACAATCCCATATTCCATGGAGAGAGGAGCCTGGCAGGTTGCAGTCTACGGGGTCGCAGAGAGTCCAACATGACTGAGCAACTGAGCACATCCTTCCTCCACTGAATTGCTTTAGCAGGTTTGTCAAAATTTAGTTGGCTGTAGTTGGTACTCTATTCCATTCCATGGATTATGTACTTCTTCCTCTGTCAATACAACACATTCTTGACTACTGTTGCTGTATAATATGTCTTGAGATAGTACAGTGATTCTTCCTGTTTTATTCTGCTTTCTAAAAACTGTTACAGCTACCCCAGTTCCTCTGCCTTTCAATAACAATTTTAGAAGATTCTTGTGTATATCTACAAAAGATCTTCCTGGGATTATGATAACAGTTAAAGCTGTGTTTTAACTTGGAGAGAAGTGACTTGTCTACTATATTGAGTCTTCCGATCAAAGGACATGGGTGCCCATGCCACTTCAGTTAAGTCTTCTTCATATATCTTTCATCAGTATCTTGTTAAGTATAAGCCCTAATTTTTTTTCAGTGTACACCTAAGTGATTTTTATGATTTTATACCCTTGCTTTCAGTGTCCACATACCCTGCTTGTTATTAAGTGTGTGCATGCATGCTAAGTTGCTTTAGTCATGTCCAGCTCTTTGTGACTCTATGGACTCGTAGCCCACCAGACTCCTCTGTCCATGGGATTCTCCAGGTAAAAATACTGGAATGGATTGCCATGCCCTCCTCCACAGGATCTTGCTGACCCAGGGATCCAACCTGTGTCTCTTATTTCTCCTGCATGGACATTCAGATTCTTTTCCACGGAACTACCTTGAAGCCCACTAGTTAGTGTATAGCAATACAATTCATTTTTTATATGTTGATCTTGTATCCTGATCCTTGCTTAAATCACATATTTTTTCTGGTAAGATTTTTGCAAATTCTTTCATCTTTTCTCTGTAGGCTATCCTATCAACTACAAATGGGACAATTTTCTTCCTTACTTTCCAGTCTACATGACTTCTATTTCCTCCTCTTGTCTTGTTGTGCTGGGTAGAATGTTCAGAATATGCTATATAAGAGTAATGAGAGTGAATACCCTTGCATTTTTGTGATCTTTGAGGCATTCATTCTTTTACCATCAAGCATGAAGCTAGTTATAGGTATTTTGTAAATGCTTTTTTTATGAAGTCAAGAAAGTTTTCTCCAACTCTAAGTTTTCTGAAAGTCTTTGTCATAAATGCATATGGTACTTCTTCAAGTGCTATTTATGCATCTCTTGAAATGGTCATGATTTTTCTCCTTTACCATGTTGATTTGATGGGTGATAGTAATGATTTTCAAATACTTAACCGTCTTTCCTCCTGCAGTAAATCCAACCTGGTCATGGTTTTAATTCTTTTCATATATTGCTGAATTCAATCCCCAGTGGCTCAGTGGTAAAGAATCTACCTGCAATCCAGAAGCTGCAGGAGACTTGGGTTTGATCCCTGGATAGGGAAGATCCTCTGAAGAAGGGAATGGCAACCCACTCCAATATTCTTGACTGGAGAATCCCATGGGCAGAGGAGCTTGGTGGGCTACGGTCCATAGGGATGCAAAGAGTCGGACACAACTGAAGCAACTTAGCACGTGTGTGTATATGTGGCTGTTTGCATAGGTAATAATGGATATACTACTGTTTTTATTCTTTTAACAAATATTTATGGAGCACCTACTCTCTTCCTGTTCTGGAAGGTAGAGTACTGAGGAAAAAAAGAAATAGTTTATGGTCTTGTGAAGTTAAAACATAAGTATATTAAAATCTAAAACTACAACCTCAAGAAATGTACCCCAGATAGACTTCCATATCTAATTTGTATTTTGGGAATTTTGTGTGTTTGTTTTTCAAATTGAAATTTGAAGATTTCACCCTTCTGATAGTTAGCAGGTAATTTTTCTCCAGTCATTGGAGCTTCAAGTCAAGATACCCTGATATAATTGATTACTTCTCATATCTATCTGGAGACATAAAGAGAATGAAAAATAAGGAGGAAAACTACATGTCTATACCATTAAGAAAGGACTATATTCCTCAATTTCTAATTCATTTCTTTCAGTGTCTAACACACGACCTGCTGGTTAGAAAATACAATAGGTTATATTGTGAAAAAAATCATGCAAAAAAGATATCATACAAATTAGGGTTTTTGTCTTCTCATATGACATAAAGGCAAGGGAGGCTGTAAGAGCTTCACAATGACACTGGGCACCTGGCAATGTATCTCCTCTTTTCACAATTCCTAGTATATGCCCTTGCTCCATAGTTACAAGATGGCTGCATTGCCACCAGGCCTATGATCATGTTTCATGGACAATGAAGTCACACAGCAGAAGGTAATGGGTACGTGTAGCTTGAATCTTTGGCCCCTCCCTTTTAAAATATCTTATCAGATACTCCACCAAAAATATTCTGCTTAATCTCACTGACCATCATAACATCCTATTCCACCACTGTATGTTAGCAAAGTTTGGAAAAGTTGTTTATGTGGACATATGGCTGCACCTTAACTATGATTCAGACATGATATGATGTAATAAGAAGCAAATAAGTACAAATGCCCAGAGAACACTCACTCCTCAGCAGATTTCAGGCAGTACACTCAGTTCTCCAAGAAAGGTGGGACACCCTGGAGGGCCGACGTAATGATCCCTTTCTTTGAATTTCAAGATCTAATTAAGCTGATAGCTTGCAGGCATACCACGAGTTTTGTGTATTATCACAGTGCTCAGGGAAGAACTGTGTGTTCCAGTCACGATCCACAAATGGAGCAGCTAGAGATGGGCCAAATAGAAGAACTCTGTTGACAAGTGACAAGTGTCACTAATGTTGACTGAATCAGTGGACAAAATACGAAACAAAGATAGAGAGAAATTTAAAGATATATGTAGAAAACCGAGTTCTCCAATTCAAGGTGACCATTAAGAGTGTAGTAGGAAAAAGCAAAACAAAAGTAAATAAATAAAATTGAAGACACTATCTTTCCAACATTGTTTAGTATTCCCTCTTGTTATAGGTTAGGTGATCATAGGTGCATGGGTTTGGGAAAACTGGACAGCTGCATGTAAAAAAGATGAAATCAGATCATTCTCTAACACCATACACAAAGGTAAGCTCAAAATGCATTAGAGATCTAAATGTGAGACTGAACACTATAAGACTCCTAGAGGAAAATATAGACAGAACACTCTCTGACATAAATTACAGCAATATCTTTTTTGATCCATCTCCCAGAATAATGGAAATAAAAACAGAAATAAACAACTGGAACCTACTTAAATGCAAAAGCTTTTGCACAGCAAAGCAAACAATAAACAAAAACCCCACAGATTGGGAGAACATATTTGAAAATGATGTGACCAACAAGGGATTAGTCTCCAAAATTTACAAACAGCTCATGATGCTTAATAGTATCAAAACAAACAATACAATAAAAAAATGGGTAGAAAATTTAAATACACATTCTCCAAAGAAGACATACAGATGGCCAAAAGGCACATGAAAAGATGTTCAACATGGCTAATTATTAGAGAAGTGCAAAACTACAATGAGATATCACCTCACACCACTCAAAATGGCTATCATCAAAAAAAATCCAAAAAAATAAATGCTAGAGGGGGTGTGGAGAGAAGGGGACTCTCCTACAGTATTGTTGGGAATGTAAATTGGTGCAGCCACAGTGGAGAACAGTACAGGTTGTTTAAAAAAAAACAACCTAAAAATAGAGCTACAATATGACCCTGTAATCCCACTCCTGGGCATATACCCAGAGAAAAACATGGTCCAAAAGGATACATGCAGCCCACTGCAGCACTGTTTACAATAGCCAGGATGTGGGAGCAGCCTAAGTGTTCACTGACAGAGGAATAAAGAAGATGTGGTACATATATATAATGAAATATTACTCAGCCATTACAAAGGATGAAATCATGCCATTTGCAGCAACATGGATGGATCCAGAGATTGTCATGCTGAGTGAAGTAAGTCAGAGAAGGAGAAACATCATATGACATCCCTAACATGAAGAATCTAAAAAGAAATGATACAAGTGGACTTATTTATGAAACTGAAACAGACTCACAGACTCAGAGAATGAACTTATGGTTGGCAGCAGGGGAAGAATGGGGGGAAGAGATATGGAATTTGGGATTGACATGTACACACTGCTATATTTAAAATGGATAACCAATAAGGTCCTATTGTATAGCACAGGGAATACTGCTCAATGTTATAACACAGTCTGGATGAGAGGGGAGTTCGAAGGAGAATGGATACATGTATATATAGGGCTGAGTCCATCTGCTATCCACCTGAAACTACCACAACATTGTTAATCAACTATACTCCAATATAAAATAAAATTTTTTTAAAGTAAATAAATAAAATTGACTTCCAAGTCCACTAAACTGGAGTATCCCATTCTTTCCTCTCATCCAACATTTTTGGACTTAATACAACAACCAGGCATCACAATAGTCTGAAAGGCGGGGAGAAGAAAGTGGACCTCAGATACTCCCCAGGACTTGAAAAACTACACAGGGTTGAGTTTCCTGGGTTTCCTTTGTTTTCACACATACTCCAGGTGAGTGCTACAAAATATTCCAACTTAGGACAGGGAAAAAAATGTGCCTCTCTGTGAATGTTGTCCAGTGGAATATTAACAAAAGAGCTAATATTTGAATCATTATAGTCAAGAAGGAGTGGGTAAGAAAGAGTTGGACTGAAAACGTATTTCAGGAAATACTCCCAGTGTGATGAAAGATATAAACCTACAGATTCAAGAAGCTGAGTAAACTACAAATGGGTTAAAACCAAAGAAATCCACACCAAGATACATTCCAATTAAACTTCTGAAATCTGAAGACAAGGAACAAAATGTTTAAAGCAGGCAGAGAAGCAAATCATTATTTACATTTGATTACAAATTTCAAATGACAGTTTGATCATTTAAGAGATATGTATTTTGCCTTTTAAACCATGTAGGCCAAAACAAAAATAAAAACAAAAAGCACAACATTTAAAAAATATTGAAAGAAAAGAGGAGTCAACTACAAATTCTGCAAAATCTAACGAAAATATCCCTCAGGAATGAAGAGAAAAGAAAGATATTCTCACACAAAGGAAAACAAAGACAATTTGTTGTTGGCAAATCAGTCTTCAAAGGAAGTTCTCTAATGAGAAAGGTAATGATTAAGAAATAGGTACCTACCTTAAGAAAGGAAAGAAGATGATCAGTATGAGTAAAATTAAGGTAGCTATAATATGCTATCCTTCTCATGAATTTCTTATATAATGTTTTGAGAGAGTCAATTTCTAGGTAGGTTAATAAGATGTCCGGGATCCCCAAGGAGGAGAGAGGGGTCTGGGGCTCTTGAAGAGGAGATGGGGTCTGGAATTCTCAAGGAGGAGAAAAGGACAAACATCTTTTTTTTTCCTCTCTACATTCCTTGGTCTTAGTCACATAAAACATTTTTTTCTTTAATCCTGGAACTGATGATTACACACAAAAAAAACTCTGTTTAAACTCTGCACTAAGGATTATAGTAGACTCATCAACAGAAAATTGGATTTAAGATTTACTGAGCATGACCCCGCCCATCAGAACAAGACCCAGTTTCCCCCTCAGGCAGTCTCTACCATCAGGAAGCTTCCATAAGCCTCTTATCCTTCTCCATCAGAGGGCAGATAGACTGAAAACCACAATCACAGAAAACTAACCAATCTGATCACATGGACCACAGCCTTGTCTAACTCAATGAAACTATGACCCATGCTGTGTAGAGTCACCCAAGATGGAAGGGTCATGGTGGAGAGTTCTGACAAAATGTGGTCCACTGGAGAAGGGAATGGCAAGCCACTTCCAGTATTTTTGCCTTGAGAACCCCATAAACAGTATGAAAAGGCAAAAAGATAGAACACTGAAAAATGAACTCCCCAGGTTGGTAGCTGCCCAATATGCTACTGGAGATCAGTGGAGAAATAACTCCAGAAAGAATGAAGAGACAGAGCCAAAGCAAAAACAATACCCAGTGTGGATGTGACTGGTGAAGGAAGCAAAGCCTGATGCTGTAAAGAGCAATATTGCATAGGAACCTGGAATGTTAGATCCATGAATCAAGGCAAATTGGAAGTGGTCAAACAGGAGATGGCAAGAATGAATGTAGACATTTTAGGAATCAGTGAACTAAAATGGACTGAAATGGGTGAATTTAACTCAAAGACCATTATATCTACTACTGTGGGCAAGCTTCCCTTAGAAGAAATAGAGTAGCCATCATGGTCAACAAAAGAGTCCAAAATGCAGTACTTGGATGCAATCTCAAAAATGACAGAATGATCTCTGTTGGTTTCCAAGGCAAACCATTCAATACCACAGTAATCCAAGTCTATGCCCCCACCAGTAATGCTGAAGAAGCTGAAGTTGAATGGTTCTATAAAGACCCATAAGACCTTCTAAAACTAACACCCAAAAGAGATGTCTTATTCATTATAGGGGACTGAAATGCAAAAGTAGGAAGTCAAGAGATGCCTGGAATAACAGGCAAATTTGGCCTTGGAGTGCAGAATTAAGCAGGGCAGAGGCTAATAGAATTTTGCCAAGAGAACACACTGGTCATAGCAAACACCCTTTGCAACAACAGAGGAGAAGACTCTACACATGGACATCACTGAATGGTCAATACCAAAATCAGATTGATTATATTCTTTGCAGCCAAAGATGGAGAAGCTCTACACAGTCAACAAAAACAAGACTGTGAGCTGACTGTGACTCAGATCATGAACTCCTTATTGCCAAATTCAGACTTAAATTCAAGAAAGTAGGGAAAACCACTAGACCATTCAGGTATGACCTAAATCAAATCCCTTACGATTATACAGTGGAAGTGAGAAATAGATTCAAGGGATTAGATTTGATAGACAGCGTACCTGAAGAACTATGGACAGAGGTTCATGACATTGTACAGGAGGCAGGAATCAAGATCCCCAAGAAAAAGAAATGCAAAAAGGCAAAATGACTGTCTGAGGAGACCTTACAAATAGCTGTGAAAAGAAGAGAAGCCAAAAGCAAAGGAGAAAATAAAAGATATACCCATTTGAATGCAGAGTTCCAAAGAATAGCAAGGAAAGATAAGAAAGCCTTCCTCAGTGATCAATGCAAAGAAACAGAGGAAAACAACAGAATGGGAAAGACTAGAGATCTCTTCAAGAAAATCAGAGATACCAAGGGAACATTTCATGCAAAGATGGGCTCGATAAAGGACAGAAATGGTATGGATCTAACAGAAGCAGAAGATATTAAGAAGAGGTGGCAAGAATACACAGAAGAACTATATTAAAAAGATCTTCATGACCCAGATAATCATGATGGTGTGATCACTCACCTAGAGCCAGACATCCTAGAATGTGAAGTCAAGCGGGCCTTAGGAACCATCACTACAAACAAAGTTAGTGGAAGTGATGTAATTCCAGTTGAGCTATTTCAAATCCTATAGGATGATGCTGTGAAAGTGCTGCACTCAATATGCCAGCAAATTTGGAAAACTCAGCAGTGGCCACAGGACTGGAAAGGGTCAATTTTCATTCCGATCACAAAGAAAGGCAATGCCAAAGAATGTCCAAACTACCGCACAATTACACTCATCTCACATGCTAGTAAGTTCAGTTCAGTTCAGTTGCTCAGTCATGTCTGACTCTTTGCAACATCATGAATTGCAGCACGCCAGGCCTCCCTGTCCATCACCAACTCCCGGAGTTCACTCAAACTCATATGCATCGAGTCGGTGATGCCATCCTGCTATCTCATCCTCTGTCATCCCCTTCTCCTCCTGTCCCCAATCCCTCCCAGCATGAGGGTCTTTTCCAATGAGTCAGCTCTTCGCATGAGGTGGCCAAAGTATTGGAGTTTCAACCTCAGCATCAGTCCTTCCAATGAACACCCAGGACTGATCTCCTTTAGGATGGACTGGTTGGATCTCCTTTCAGTCCAAGGGACTCTCAGGAGTCTTCTCCAACACCACAGTTCAAAAGCTAGTAAAGTAATGCTCAAAATTCTCCAAGCCAGGCTTCAACAGTACATGAACAGTGAACTTCCAGATGTTCAAGCTGGTTTTAGAAAAGGCATAGGACCCAGAGATCAAATTGTCAACATCCGTTGAATCATCGAAAATGCAAGAGTTTCAGAAAAATATCTATTCCTGCTTTATTGACTATGCCAACGCCTTTGATAGTGTGGATCACAACAAACTATGGGAAATTCTTAAAGAGATGGGAACACCAGAGCACCTTACCTGCCACCTGAGAAATCTGTGTGCAGGTCAAGAAGCAACAGTTAGAACTGGACACGGAACAACAGACTGCTTCCAAATCAGGAGAGGAGTACATCAAGGCTGTATACTGTCACCCTGCTTATTTAACTTATGCAGAGTACATCATGAGAAATGCTGGACTGGATGAAGCACAAGCTGGAATCAAGATTGCCAGGAGAAATATCAATAATCTCAGATATGCAGATGACACCACTCTGATGGCAGAAAGCGAAGAAGAACTAAACAGACTGCTGATGAAAGGGAAAGAGGAGAGTGAAAAAGTTGGCTTAAAATTCAACATTCAGAACACCAAGATCATGGCATTTGGTCCCATCACTTCATGGGAAATAGATGGGGAAACAATGGAAACAGTGGCATACTTTATTTTGGGGGGCTCCAAAATCACTGCAGATGGTGACTGCAGCCATGAAATTCAAAGACACTTGCTTCTTGGAAGAAAAACTATGACCAAGCTAGACAGCATATTAAAAAGCAGAGACATTACTTTGCCAACATAGGTCCATCTAGTCAAGGCTATGGTTTTTCCAGTAGTCATGTATGGATGTGACAGTTGGACTATAAAGAAAGCTGAGCACCAAAGAATTGATGCTTTTGAACTGTGGTGTTGGAGAACTCTTGAGAGTCCGTTGGACTGCAAGGAGATCCAACCAGTCCATCCTAAAGGAGATCAGTCCTGAATGTTCATTGGAAGGACTGATGCTGATGTTGAAACTCCAATACTTTGGCCACCTCATGCGAAGAGCTGACTCATTTGAAAAGACCCTGATGCTGGGAAAGATTGAAGGTGACAGGAGAAGGGGATGACAGAGGAGGAGATGGTTGGATGGCATCACTGACTCAATGGACACGAGTTTGAGTAAACTCCAGGAGTTGGTGATGGACAGGAAGGCCTGGCATGCTGGAGTCCATGGGTCTTTGGATTTATTGTAGTAACTAATTAAAAAAGTATATGGCTCTCTTGCTAAGACTAGCAAGTGGGATACTCTCGGCCCCTTTCTGATGTCTGTGTCAGAAGATTTCTCTGTCCCTTTTCATTGTAATAAAACTTCTGCCACACAAGAGCCCTGAGTGGTCAAGCCTGGTCTCTGGTCCCAAAGCTAAATCTTCAGAGATCTCAAATCTGAATCTGACATCATTCACCATAAACTATCAATCTGATGCTTAAAAATCATAATACCATCAAATATAGTGTTCAATGTGTGTAGAGGAAGTATTTAAAACAATAGTATTTTAAAGGTGAAGGGATAATAGAGACCTAAATAGAAGTAAAATTTTTACAGTTCACATGAAGTGGCAAGATGTGTGTACCAGTAGGTGATGGTAAGTTACATATGTGTCTTCAAATACCTAAAGCAAACACTAAGACAGCTATACAAAATGAAATACTAAAAGCACTGTAAAATAAATCAAGATCCTTAAAAAGCTCAATTAACTAGCAAATGAGCAAGAAAAGAAAAACAGGGAAATAAAAAATAAAAGCAAGAAAGAAAACAAATAATAACTATGGTGACCCAAGGGCAAAAGAGCAGATAAAACCAAAGATGGTCTTGGAATACAGGAATGAAAAACCAGACCCTTATCGTCCTCCCCTCCCCCATGTTGTAACTATTAACGGATTTCAGGTCCTCCTGAGCAATATAACCTGTCTCCCCTCCTACCCCATAGGGAGAAGGCATTTGTGCCCTACTCTCCCCCCACCCAGTATACATGGCTCATCCAATCAGCAAATGACCCGCAAGACCCTGATCCCACTCCTTGTACCCTGGGTATAAAAGTGGACTAAAGACCCCTATTCAACATCAGTTCTCCCTTGAGCTGGCCCACTGTTTTAACAGTGTCTCCCACTTTAATAAACTTTATTTCCCTCCCATTTTGTCTCATGTCTGGAAATTCTTTTCCAACCTGCGCCTGGACCACAACAATAACCTGGCAGATCTGAGCCCTCGTGATGCCAGTAATACACACACACACACACACACACACACACATACAGACAGTGAAAGTCACTCAGTCGTGTCCGACTCTTTGAGACCCCATGGAATATACAGTCTATGAAATTCTCCAGGCCAGAGTACTGGAGTGGGTAGCCTTTCTCTTCTCCAGGGATCTTCCCAACCCAGAGATCAAACCCAGGTCTCCCTCATTGCAGATGGATTCTTTACCAGCTGAGCCGCAAGGGAAGCCCAGATATATCTGAAGTGAATGAATGAAAAGTAAAGCACAAACTATCACAGTATGTGGGCTGCATCTAAAGTGATAAAAGAGGCAAGATCTCAATCATCCAAGATCCTACTTCAAACTAGAAAAAAAAGAGTAAAACAAACCCAAAGTAAAGCAAAAGAAAGGACAGAATAAAGATAAGAGCAGGAAAAAAACCATAAAGGTTCTTATCCAAAAACTATAAAAATTGCTAAATCTAATTTCAAAGTTGATAAAGATAAAAAGAAAGAATTCTCAAATCAACAATAACACTGAAGCAAAGGATAACATTACAATCTTATAGGTATTAAATAAGATTAAAAGGGAATACTATAAGAAACTTTTCACTCATAAATTTTACAACTTAGAAGAAATTAACCAGTTCTCATTTTGTGATGTCAGCATTTCTCCTAATGCTAAAACCAGAGAAAGACATTATGAGAAAGGAAAACTACAGACTGATAGCTCAAATACCTCAGCAAAATGTTAGCAAATAGAATCCAGCAATGTACAGAAATAATTATACACCAGGACCAGGACGAATTTATTTCAAGTATGCAAGACTGGTTTAATATTCCAAAATAAGTCATTGTAACCCACCATTTCAACAGGGAAATAATTAAAATAATAGGTGGATACCAATTGTTGTAGAAAAGGCAATTTACAAAATCCACCAAATCATGGTACAAATCCTCAGCAAGTTAGGAAGAAAAGGGAATTACCTCAATTTGATAAAGAGCATCTACAGAACAAATCCCTCATATTTAATGGTCTAAGACTGAATGCTTTCACCTTAAGACTAATGGAAGTTGTAGTTGTTGCAAGAAAGCAAGTAATAAAAGGCATACAGAATGAAAAAGAATAAAGAGCTGTCTCTGTTTGCAGATGACATGATTATCTACACACACACCCACAAATCCTCCCCCCAACCCACCTGATGAAATAAAATGTATATTTAAAGCAGGATAAGAAAATTTAAACTTCAAGTTCTCTCTCTCTCTGTTTGTTTGGGCCTCCTCTCTCCCACTTTGGTGGGCAATGTGCATTATACATTAACCAGACCTCAAACAGGGAAATGCCTGCCCAACCACAAAGAACAGTTTCTTTTCTTTCTTCTGATGCTAGGAATGTTACTTATTTGATTAACATTCTTTCCCAACTCTGTAAGGGATCGGAACAACTCACTGCTTGCTATCTACATGTATCTTTGGTGAATTATATGCAAAAGGTCAATGTTTCATTTTGATGTATGATCATTTGTCTCACAACTCGATATGACTGCGTCCTTGACGTCTAGCAGGTAGAACAGTTTTCAGAGCTGCTGAGAGGTGAGTCTATCTCCCAGGTTATAATCCTCAGTTTAGCTTGAATAAAACTATGTTTTCTTCTTAACTTGATTGATAACTTAATTTTCATCAGTAAGCCCACAAAAATTGACAAACAAGTTCAGATGAGTTGCAGAATAAAAGACTAAGGCACAGAAGTAAACCACACTTCTATACAGTGGAAACAAACATGTGGAAATGGAAATTTTAAAGCAATACTAACTCTAGCCACTCCCAGAGGAAATGAAATCCTTAGGCATACACTTAACAACACATGCTTAGTATCCATAGCCGAAAATCACAAAAGTTCTGGTGGAAGAATCAAAGAAGACCCAAATATGCAGCAAATCATACTGTGGTCATGGACTGGAAGACATAACATTGATCTATAGGCTTAACGAAATATCTATCAAAATCTGAGCAAGATTTTTGTGGTCATAGAAAACAAGAATTGAAAGCAAAAATATAAAATCATAAAAATCACTTGTAAATTACAATAATTAAGTGGACCTTGAAAAAAATTAGGGCTTATACTTAAAACAACAAGATGCTGATGAAAGATATATTTTAAAAAAAGACTTAAATGAAATGGTATGAACACCCATGCCCATCGATTGAAAGACTCAACATAGTAGGCAAGTCATTTCTCCCCAAGCTAAAACAAACCTGTAATTCAGTTGCTATCATAATCCCAGTAAGATCTTTTGTAGATAGCCACAAGACTCTTCTAAAATTGTTATTGAAAGGCAGAGGAACTGGGGTAGCTACAACAATTTTTAGACAGCAGAATAAAACAGGAGGAATCACTGTACTATCTCAAGACATATTATACAGCAACAGTAGTCAAGAATGTGTTGTATTGGCAGAGGAAGAAGTACATAATCCATGGAATGGAATAGAGTACCAACTATAGCCAGCTAAATTTTGACAAACTTGCCAAAGCAACTCAATGGAGGAAGGATGTGCTCAGTCCCTCCATTGTGTCAAACTCTCTGCCACCCAATGGACCTGCCAGGCTCCACTGTCCATGGAATGTGAGATTGGGCTGCCATTTCCTACTCCAGAAGCAAGGATAGTACTTCAACAAATGGTTACTGCAAAAACTGGATATCCATAGTTCTTAAAAAATCCATTCAAACTAAACTTCACAACTTAAACAAAAATTAACACAAAAGGATGGGGGTGACTTGGATGGAAAGGACAATAATCTACTGGATGTCATGAGCTGTCATGAGATGTAGGTTTGAAACAAGTTGGATCTTGATATAGCATTCTGCTACTTGGATATATACACAGTATTGTATACAGAGAGAAAAGTAATGGGCCCCATCCAGGGTTAAGAGGACATTGGGGGGAATTGTTTCTTTCCATCAGAACTTCCACAATCCCCAGGATTATGGCTCATGTCATAAGGTCTCAGTTTCCTCTTACAGTTTCTAGAACAAAGCATTACTTTGTCATGCATACTCAATGGTGCAAGTTAATCATCTTGTGTTCTGGTGGCATTCTCCCCCTCTCTGGTTCATCACCCATGATAGGCCAGTAAAGGTGACCACTCAGAGTCCTAGCTGTGCAAAGTGCTCTGCACTCCTCAGGACACAGGCCTTCCTCTCTCCCAGAAGCCATGAATCTCCTGATGCTGACCTTCATGCTATGTGGGTTACTAACCCTGGTGACCAAAGGTAATGGAACCCTACAGTGTAGAGAAGATGCAACTAACATGAGTTGTTGACCCTGAGTTCCCAGGTGTCTTGAGGGAGAAAGAGGGTCCATAGGAAGAGCTTTGGGCCAAAAAAGAGCAGTGGAAGTGCTTTCCTGATAACAACTCCATGTCCTACTCTCTAAGAATCTACTGTGGTTGTTCTGTCATTAAGTTGTGTTTGACCTTTTGTGACCCCCATGGACTGTAGCACACCAGGCTGCCAGGCTCCCCTGTCTGCCACTATCTCCCAGAGTTTGCTCAAATTCATGTCCACTGAGTCAGTGATGCTGTCTAACCATCTCAACCTCTGCTGCCCTGTTCTCCTTTTGCTTTCAACCTTCCCCAGCATCTTTTCCAAACAATGATTCTTCATACTGTCCATGGGGTTCTCCAGACAAGAATACTGGAATGGGTTGCTATTTCCTTTTTCACTGGACCATGTTTTGTCAGAAGTCTTCACTATGACCTGTCCTGGGTGGCCCTGCACAGCATGACTCAGGCAACTATTAATCTGGGGTGACTTCTGAAACATTTCTCCAAAGGCAGGAATTTCCTCAGTTTCCTGAGTAGCCCTCTATTTCTTTGTCTATAACTAACCATTGTTAACTCAACTTCACTTTGCTTCTATTTTAACAATTTCATTGCTGCACCTATTTTATAGTTGTGTCCTGTTAGTCCAACTCTTACCACCATCTAGAATTCTTTTTTGTCATGAACGTGCTTTCAAAGGAGGCCTTCTGAGGCAAGGTGAACAAGTTCATTACACTATTTGTAGAACTGGCAAAGCTGTCATGAGAAAGATAACACAAATTTAAGTTAGAAGTGGGGATAGGTTAAGACTAAAAAGATAAATGATCAATAGGGAACTTCTGCTAACTGATCACTAATGAATGAGCTTATGCCTTCTTTTTTAATAATGCTATTTTGGAAACATCTACTTTGGTTAAAAACAATATTTTCAATTGATTAAAAAGTTTCAAGCAATCAGTAGGCTTATATAAGTTTAAGAAAGAGGTCTTTCCTACCCTAGAATAACAGCTCTTCAGTCTTCTCTTTCAGAATCTCTGAATCAATCAATGAAGTAATCTAACCAATTAGTTGTATATCCTGCTGCTGCTGCTGCTAAGTCGCTTCAGTCGTGTCTGACTCTGTGCGACCCCATAGGCGGCAGCCCACCAGGCTCCCCCGTCCCTGGGATTCTCCAGGCAAGAACACTGGAGTGGGTTGCCATTTCCTTCTCCAATGCATGAAAGTGAAAAGTGAAAGGGAAGTCGCTCAGTCGTGTCCAACGCTCAGCGACCCCATGGACTGCAGCCTTCCAGGCTCTTCCATCCATGGGACTTTCCAGGCATATATCCTAGCAGATCCAAATATATGGGCTTGCCCCATATACTGGCATGGCTAATTCCTTCACCATCTTAAAGTCATTGTGTCTTGTCACCTTCTATCAAGACCTATGCTGACTGCTATTGAAGGAACTGTCATCTACTCCTATGACAGGCCAAATAGATGCCACTTCAATCTATTCTTTCTTATTTCTGAGAACCATTTATCATCCTCTCACATACAGGATACTTGTTTTTTGTCCGTTTCCCCTTCCAGAGAGTAAGTGCCATGTGATTTTGTCTGCTTGATTTACAAATATATCCCAAGTGCCTAGAATATAGTCTGTTACATAATTAGAGCTCAAACCTCTCTTGACTGAGGGGCTGTACACGAATTTTAACTCTGGAGGTAACAGTTGAAGAGTAGCAGTGAGCAATGCAAGTGAGAGGCAAGAGTGAAGCAGAATTGACAGAGCAAGATGATTTAACAAGTTTGGGAGCAGAAGAGAAATACTGCTAAGAGGACACGGATTCCAAGGATGGACACCATGGAGGAAAAGACACATGGTGAAATAATCTTTGTAGACGTGAGGAATGTGGAAGCAATGTTAGACTTTGTCCAGGATGAAGGAGGTGGAATGGTTACCCTTGAAACTTACAGAAAATTTTACCAAGGGGAAAGAATTGAAGAGAATAATGAATCACTGGAGAAGTGGCATAATACCAACATGTACCAGGGGAGGAAATAGGAGCCAAATTTTCATCATGATCTCTCTTTCTCTCTATCTCAACCCACAAACAGTACTTTTCATACTTTACCAAATTAAATTCAAAAGTTGTTTTGAGAATTACTTGACCTTCCTCACACATTATTATCTTCCTCCAACATACAGCCTTTGCATTAGTTGTTTCCTAGAATACATCAACATGGGTGCTTCTCGGGTAGTTTGCTGAGAAAGATGGTCATGCAGTTGCTTAATAAATGGAACAGACTAGTTTCACTTTAGATCCGCATCCTCCCTGCAATAAATTATGATGCTTCTTAGAAAGGCTACTTTATTTCTTGCCTGAGCTCATCGTTCTTCTTTCTTAACCACTATTTTGCACTGACATTCTTTCTCTTCTATTTTCCTGCTCCACTCCTGTCTGTGTCTCCCTCCTACCCTGTCTTAGGACTTTATCCCACATCTCAAGATTTTGAAAACTCAAATAGCACTTTTATTTTTACCATTGCCAACACTCATACCAGTGACAACTGGAAAATTTCCTGCCATATCAGTAAACAAAGGATGCCACAATTATCAGCAATTGCAGCCACCATGGATGGTGAGCCCTGATGGAACTCAGGAAAAATATCTGCCATTTAGCAGTCGTTAGACTGCAGCCACTCCCCATGGTGAGTGCTGAGGAAACTCAGGATGTAAAAACACAGAATAATTGGCCCCAGATAGGTGAAGTGGATATCAAAGGAATGATTTCAGTGAGTCCGAACTCTTGCATCTCCCCATGCATAGAAAAACAATAACTTCCTTAACTTGAAATGTCTGATTTTTCTTTAATTCACAATAATCTTTTGATGTTCTGACTATCTGCCCTTTATTGGAAAATTTCTGTATAATCTGGCTAGCTGCTTTGCCTTCTTGGAGCAGTTCCTTCAGGGTTAGTTGAGATGCTGCCTCCTGGGCTTAAGTCCTGAAACTTTCTGCTACATAAAACATAACTCTCAACTTTTAAGTTGTGTGTTTTTAGTCAACATTAGTATGGCTTTGCACCCATCTTCTCTTTTCCTTTTGACATAGCTGAGGAAGTATGCTTTCTCCAAATCAGTCAAACACTATATATGAGCCTGATCCTGGTCACCTAATCAATGTGCTCTTTGCACATTACACTACAGACTCTAGAGTCTTCTCTTACCTTAAAGACACTTTTGTCTCTTTTCCCTCTTCTATGTTAATTTCTCTCTTTCTCCTTGTTTCTTCTTAATACTTGCAAATGTACTCTCTTACTTCCCAGTACTCAAAAGAAGAAAAATGCTCCCTGGACTCCATATTGTCCTCCCAGTACTTTTCTGCTCTTCCTCATAGCTAAACTTCCTAAGAGTTTGGTCTCCAGGTACCACTTTCACGTCTTCTCTCATTCACATGTCAATCACTTTACTTCTGTTTCTCCATTTCCTACCACTCTGAAGATTACTGGTGACACTCATCATGTTAAATACAATAGAGGCACCTGCCTTATTAGCAGTATTTGCCAGCAAAGTGTGCCAACACATGTTTTGCCAACACACATTCACCAACAAACATTTTCCTTTAGGAAACATTTTCCATGGTTTCATAATCTAGTCGTACCTGATACAACTTTCCTTGTGTCCCTTTGGCATTCGCCGTTTTCCTGCACACCAGTCTGACTTGCACTAGCAGTATCCTCAAAGTACGGTTGATTGCTTGCAAATCAACCCTGTAGGAAGCAGTCCAGAAATGCCAGGGAATTATCAGTTCAGTCTAGGATCATCTGTCAACTATTGGCAGGCAGGATGGTGGAAAAAATATTCCAGCTCCTCTGTCCCTCAAGAATGATAGCTTTGTCCTAGCCATACACTTGCTGCCAGAGTTCCCCATAGGATCATGCTCTAGTCAACCAAATGGGTAACTAACTGTACCACTCACCTTTTTTAGGCCATTTTACTTCCCTAACTTCCACATTTCCAAACTAATAAAGGTGTGGCATGGTGGTGTGAATTGCCTCTAAACTCATTTGTTATACAACACTCACAATTTTCCCCAAGGTTTCTTTTGGGGAAGCTAATCTGATTCTCTAGTGCCTCATTCTCCTGTTTTGCTTCAATGTTTCTGGCTGTTTCTCCTATATTTTTTCCTCCTTTCTGAGCTCTTATTATTGACATTCACCAAAATTTAATTATGGTCTCCCTTTTTGTCTCATATTTATCCAACACTCACTTTAACTCTAACTTTAATTATAAATACCCTTGGTAAGCAATGACCCCACAGTTTACATCTGGAGTCCAAACTTGTTTACTGAATTACCATAGGTATTTCCCCACTGCTGTTTGGACATCTAAGGTATAACGTGTTATATGCCCCAAAACGAATACTTGTAGCCATCTTTTCCTCATCCCTTCAAATCTTATTCTTTCCACAGTTTACTATTCTATGAATGGCAGGTAGTGCAACTCTCCAAATCAACTCAGAAGTGTAATAATTTACTTGGATTGCTGCATAATCCTCTGACCTTATATTCAAATAATCAGTGTCTTAAATCCGTCCTCTTCTTCTACAACTCTCACAGCCCCAGTTCCAGCCACCATCAAGTTTTTTAAAAATGTTTATTTATTTATTTGCCTGTGACATATCTTAGTTGCAGTACACGAGGTCTTCAAACTTTGTTTCAGCATGCGGGATTTCTAGTTGCAATATACAGGATCCTCAGCTGTGGCATGCCAACTCTTAGTTGTGGCTCAGGGGATCTAGTTCCCTGCCTAGGGATCAAACCAAGGCCCCCTGCATTGGGAGCTCAGATTCTTAGCCGTTGGACAAACAGGGAAGTCCCCGCCATCATGTTTTACCTGGTCAAAGCCCCTAACTTGTTTCCCAGATTCTTTTCCTTCTTTTCCCTTATCCAATTTCCATGTGAAATCCTAATTACCTAAAACATAGGTTAAATTAGCTCATATGATGGTTTCAAATAAATCAAAATGCTTAATAATGATCTAAAGCAACTAGGGGATGGCATCACTACTTCAAGTTCATTTCGTCTCATGCCCTTTTGCTCTTTGCACATTATACGACAGACTCTAGAGTCTTCTCTTACCTTAAAGACACTATACTGTTTCTCAATATTGGGACTGAGGATTTGCTGGTCCTTTCCAGAAATACTCTTTGCCTTCTGTATACCCTGTTGCCTCCTTTCATCATTTTTGCCTTGCCATGGCTTAAGTATCAGCTTTACTTATATCTGTCCTCTCTGTCTCTTTGTCTTTCTCTTCCCTTCTTCTCTAGGCTCTCTCCTGCCTCCTCATATGCCTTTAAATGGTAAAGAATCTTCCTGTAATGCAGGAGATCCTGTAATGCAGGAGATCCAGGTTTGATCCCTGTCTCAGGAAGATCCCCTAGAGAAGGAAATGGCAACCCACTCCAGTATTCTTGCCTGGGAAATCCCATGGACAGGGGAGCCTGGCGGGCTACAGTCCATGGGGTTGCAAAGTGTTGGACACAACTGAGCAACTAACACTTTAGATGGTAGCAGTAGTGGTTGTCAAATTTTTGAGTTAGGGTTTGTCATCTTGTTGCTAGAGTTTAAAAATTAACTGTATGTTTATTCACTGTAGCTGGCTGGTTTGTTGAAAGATGCTGGAAGAATAATATAGGACACTGCAGAAAACGATGCTTCCATATCGAAAGGTACAAACTCCTTTGTATGAACAAGCTATCATGCTGCATTCCACTAACCAGTGATGATCCATACACTCAGTGGCCAATCCACCCCACATTACTGGAAGATGTAACTGCTGAATTCATTACACGGGATGATATTCCTTTTACCCCTGTATCTGGGATGGATGATTCATTTACAATTGAAATGACTCAAGAAAGCACGGCAATTAGGGCCAGATCTTCCCAGAGAGATTCTTCCTAGGTTTCGACACCTACTCATGAGAGCATTGAGGATACAACATTTTCTGATGACCCTGAGACAGGATATTTATATAAGCCTTGGGACTAATTGCCAGGAGACGATTCTACTGATGTTATTTTACCAGGGGAAGTTCAATCAGGGATTGGATGACTAGAGATGAACATAATGCTACTGCGAAGGCAAGAACGAAGAGTTACCTTACAAGTCAACATGTATAAAGATAAATGTATAGAGGATATAGGGATTCTTCATATTTGGCTTAAATTCTTTTTCTGTTTTCATCTGCTCTACTAATATATATGTGATAATATCTGGTCTTTGGTGATATATGTGTGTCTGTACCTTTTCCCCTAATAAATAAACAAATAAATGTCACGGTTTTGAGCTGCCTCAATAGCAGACACAGAAATTTTGATATAATACCTGAAACACTAATATCATATGTGAAGAACCTATGAATTCACATAAAAGGTTTCAGATAAGTCCTCCCTTTCTTATCTCTCGGTTCCCACCATTTTTGTAAATGCTGACTTTATTATTCTTTAATTAAATTTATTTATTTTAATTAGAGTCTAATTACTTTACAATGTTGATTGGTTTTGCCATACATCAACATGAATCCACCATGGGTGTACACATGTTCCCAATCCTAAACCCCCCTCCCACCTCCCTCCCCATACCATCCCTCTGGGTCATCCCAGTGTACCAGCCCCAAGCTTCCTGTATGAGGCCAAATTTTGTTTAATACTTCAACCTGAAACAAACCTAGTTATGGTCAGAAACTCATTCACCACAAACGTTTAGCTAGATAGAGGAGCAAATAGGACTTGCCTTCAGAGCACATCCTATTAAATTAAGAACTACATCACAAATTCTGCTTATCTTTCCAATGCTCTTTCCACTTAGATATTTACTCAAAACCTGTGGTAGATTCATTTCGATATTTGGCAAAACTAATACAATATTGTAAAGTTTAAAAATAAAATAAAATTAAAAAAAAAAAAAACCTCCAACCGCGGTCGTTTCATTGAGTGCCTCTCCAGATGTCCGTTTTGTCCATGAACACTGATCACGTGTAGGGTGCCTATGCTTCATCTGCCTCTGTCATGCACTGGTGGTTCTGCCATGCACTGGTGGTTCTGCCACTTTACTCTCTGATATCACGGAGAAGCAGTTATTCACTCCAAGGTTGATTAATTATTCATATGCTGGCCTACGGCTGGGGTGTTACTGAGAGCCACAGTCTCAGATGCCTAAAGGTCTCAGAATCAAGAAGGTTAACTCTCTAATTCTTTTTAGTTTGTCTGGGTCAAGTTGCCAGGGATCCTAGCTATAGAAGAGGTATTCAGCCTCAGGCCACTGACCCTTAAGTAGACCTCACATTGCAATAGCTCTTGGGCCTCCTGTTAGGCTGACAAATATCCTACTTTGCCTGGGACTGAGGGTCTTCCCAGAACATGGGAGTTAGAGTACCGAGACTAAGAAAGTCTTTAGCAAGCCTGGGCAACTTGATCACCTTCTTTCTAGTGTACCTTGACCTGAGTTGCTCTTCTCCATTTCTTTTGTATGGTAAACACCCCATCACACAGGTCACATGCCAACTTCACAGAGGCATTCTTTCACTACGAAGACATCCTGAGGCCACCACTCTGCCTTAGCTTAGAGTATTCTTCTTCTATGCCTTTCCTTTAAATGTCACCTCCTTAGAAACAATCCATAAGACCATTCCTCACTCTACTTTGCAACATCTTCTTCCTATCACCTGAACTCTTTGAAATATTTTGTAGATTTCTTTGCTGTCCTTCTGCATTATTTCATTAGTTGTGTACATATAGCCTGTCACCACCAGTCTAATGTACACAGAGTCCTTATACCGTGCTCTGGTTCCTGACTGTGTCCCAAGCTGGTAGACCAGGGCCTTGTGCATGGTGGATGCTCAGTAAAAACTTGAGCATTTGCTGTTCATGTAATTATCTCAACAAATATGAGAAGGCCGGACAATACAAAGTAGTAATCATCAATCTTGGATACTGTATATAACATTTTTTCAAACATATTCATATTGATAATTTAAGGGAAATAGTGTTTTGACCCTCAGTTTTTTAATGTCTTGTGATACTCAGAGCGTTCTTAACAGGCTCTTCTATCTCCACTTTCTAAATTCCTCTTCTTTCACTCTTGAAAGAAAACTTACCTCACATCCATTTTTTTCTAACAAGCATGGATTGTTCATCGTGGAAAAACCTGCAGGTATCAAATCAGTGGATAACTGAAAGATTGGTGCTGTTATTCAGAAACTAAGTAATCACAGACTTTGGACAATAAATCCTTTGGAAAATCAAGTGACTTTCAATTCCTGTTTATCAAAGCAGGGACAGCAAAGCAAATCAGCTGGTGGTTGATAGATCTTTGTAAATAAGTTTTGGTAATAGCTTACAATGGAATTTGTAAATTGTAAGGACTTGAAAGAAGTACATTTCTCCCTCTCTATCTCTCTCTGCATATCTATCATTTATATATCTGACATGCAATCTTTCAATCTTCATATTTACTTTTTGATTGAATAAGGTTGCTCATAGATTACATATTTAAAAATGAAAACTGAGAATGAATTTGGTACTGACCTTCATTTTATCAATAAAAAATAATATGTCTATCTACACATAAACTAGGACTTCCCAGGTGGCTCAGTGGGAATGAATGCTTCTGTCAATGCAGGAGACATAGTTCAATCCCTGTGTCAGGAGGATCCCCAGGAGAAGAAATGCCAACCTCTCCAGTGTTCTTACCTATGAAATTTCGTGGACAGAGGAGCCTGTCAGGCTACAGTCCATGAAGTTGCAAAAGAGTCAGACAGGAGTTTGAAACTAAACAACAGCACATAAACTAATAGATGGTAAACACTATTTACTAAAAGGATGTATTTATAGTAAAACATACAGGTTAATAATTATTTTTCACATGCATATGGTTCTAAACAATTTTGTTCCAAATATTGCACTAGCAACTCAACCTTGAATATGTTGTGAAAGATTTACAGCTTTATATTTAAACAGATTTCACAATAAAAAGTGTAATATATATTCATTTTTTGCAGAGAAATATGATAGAATTAACAATAATAGACTTTCAAAAAATATATATTGCATTAAATTCTAATGTTATGGGTATGGCAGAATATAAACAAACTTAAAGTTTAAAAAGGAAAAATTGTGTAATATTTCTAATTGTTAAGGAGACTATTTTTGCATATTTATTAAATGGATTATTGTGAATAACAGATTCTATGCATTTAGATTGAATTGAAAAGAAAATCTGTAATATTTTTACATGTCAATTTTTATAACACACCTGTAATCATATCATCTTAGTATATGAGTTTATTATGGAATATTTTATGTCTCAATTTAAATTGTTTTAGAAAACACTTAATCTTCAAAATTCAAAACAGGCTTCATGCATCACCTGGTGCAGACTGATGATGTTTGTTTATTACCCTGATCATTATGTTTTTTAAAATGTTTCTCTATATTCTTTTTCCATGATTGTAGGCATTCACCATTGTGCAGCGTGATAGCTTTTGCTTGCTTTTCATCATTGCTGTTTAGGATGCCCTGTAGCTTAATGATCCATCAGTTCTCTAAATGGGAATTGGCCTCCAAATTGCTGCTAACTTCGTATAAAATGTTAGAAACACAGTATTTGCATTTGTTTCCCTTTTGCATAGATTCCAGTTATAGTCTGAAATACTCTATCTCTTGAGTTATACTTGTTAGACATGTGATCTGGGACATTAGACATATTTTATATTTATACATCCTCCATTCTCAAGGTTTCCTTTTCATTTTATTGATGGTAACTTTTAAAACACAAGTTTTAAATTTTGATGATCTTTCATTTTTTTTTCTGTTGCTTTTGGTGTCATATCTAAAAAATCATTGCTAAACTCAAGATCATGAAGATTTGCTCTTGCATTTTCTTCTGATAACTTTTCATTTTAACTCTTACATTTACCTCTTTGATCCATTTTAATTTTTGTATGATATCACATAAGAATCTAAATCTGGTCCTTTATATATGGTTCTCTAGTTTCCTCAATTCTGTTTGTTAAAAAGATGATTATTTCTTCATTTAATTGTTTTGAAAATATAGAAAATCAGTTGACATAGCATTAAGATTCATTTCCAGACTCTCAATTCTATTCCATTGATACATGTATCTAGTTGTTTTGAATAGTTCCCATCGCCTGTCAGGTTTGATGATTCACCAGGACTCATTAGATCTATATAAGCTCATGTGTGCAATTTATTACATTTAAAGAGTACAGGCCAAAATCAGCAAAGGAAAAAGATATGGAATGCATCTAGGAGAAACTAGGTATGAGATTCTTAGTGAAGTCACATGGACATAGCCTTATTCTCCCAGTCATAATGTGTGATAACACATGTACGGTGCTCCCAGACAAGGAAGCTCACTAGAGCCTTGGTGTCCAGGGTTTTTACTGGGGATCAGTTACATAGGCTTGGAGCATTCATGTGAGTGAAATTAGCTACTCAGTCTTCAAACCCTTCTTCCAGTGTTCATACAGATACAGCTTAGCTTAAAAGCCCTAGTCTTATAAAATTAAGTATTTATTATTAATATATATCATGTGATCGGCATGGCCCAAGTCACAGTTCTACAGAGACATTTTCTCAGGCAGGATATTTTAAGAGCTCAAAAATTATTTGCGATTCTGGTTTTGGACCAGTTCTGATGGCTTTTGAAATGTGTAGGCTTGGGCAATCACAAATGTGTTGAGTTAGTTATTTAGTTCATAGTTCACATCCATGGCCTTTTATGCAGGCCCTCTTACAGAAAAATGATCCTGATTCTGTGAGCATCCACAATTAGGTTAACAGTTACCTAATGAGTGTAAAAATAACAACAGGATGCGGGCTTCCCAGGTGGCGCTACTGGTAAAGAGCCCACCTGCCAATGCAGGAGACGAAAGAGATGGGGATTTGATCCCCTGGAGAAGAAAATGGAAACCCACTCCACTTTTTGCCTGAAGAATCCCATGGACAGAGGAGCTTGGTGGGCTACAGTCCAGTGGGGTTGCAAACAGTCTGACACGACTAAAGTGACTTAGCACACTTGCACGTATATTCCTAACACAGAGAGGCTAACACGGGTTAGGGGTGGACTTCAAGAAGCAAAAAATCACTCTGTAAATCCATTACATAAACTTTCATATTTTTGTACTGATTTATTACTTTATTCCCTCTTCATCTATGACTTTTACTTTATGATAAATTTGTACAGAACTATTTAGCATAGAAACTAGCCAATGGTTAACTAGATCCAGTTTTCCCTCAGGTGAGTGAAATTACATTGCTAATATATTCCCAGGAGGCTTTAACTCTACTCCTCAATATATTTGATCATCAATATCAATATTATCTCATGATTTAATCAATAAGATAATTGAATATTATTAACAATGCCAATGTTACACCACTTCACAGTAGATCATAATACAATTTAGTTTCATCTACAGAACAAATTAGTAAGAATTGAAGAAATCTAAACTATGCTTTCCCAGCAGAAATGGTACTTGCCCATATAAAACAGATAATTACGGTGACTTCTCTGGTGGTCCAGTGGCTAATACCCCTCAATTCCACCGCAGGCAGCATGGATTTGAACCCTGGTCAGGGAACTAAGATTCTGCATGCCACATGGTACAGCCAATAAATAAAATAAAGTTATTATGGACAAATATTGTTACAATTGTTTCATTATCTCTGGGTTTGAAGTGACTTAGCAGCAGCAGTAGCAGCAGAGACAACGCCTTGCTTAATAGTGTTTCTCTGACATTATTCAGACATAACATGCATTTCAGATGTCAATCTTATTTTATTTCCCTCATTCTTTGAGGCAGATTCAATTAATGCCCCAAAGTAAGTTAGTTCCTAAAAATGTATACTTATTACTGTTTCAGGAACTTTTCTTTTTCAATCTATTTTTAATCAAATTTTTAAAAATCATAGTAGTTAATATGTAATACTATGTACTCTAGATGTACAGCAAAGTATTGTTATTTTTTCCAGATTATATTTCATCACAAGTTGTTACAAAATATTGAATATAATTCCGTGTTCTATACAGTATATCTTTGAACTTATCTATTTTATATATAGTAGTTTGTTAATTCTATACTCTTGATTTGTCCCTTCTCCCCTCTTCACTTTGATAATCATGTTTGTTTTCTACATACATGAGTCTCTTTCTGTTTTGTATGTATATTCTTTCGTATTATTTTTAGGCTTCACATATAGAAGATATCATGATATTTATTATTCTCTGTTTGACTTACTTCACTAAGTAAAATATTCTCTGGATCCATCTGTTGTTGCAAATGGCATTATTTTATTATATATATTGTTGTTGTTCAGTCCCTCAGTCACGTCCAACTCTTTGCAACCCCATGGACTGCAGCACACCAGGCTTCCCTGTCCGTCACCATCTCCCAGAGCTGGCTCAAACTCATGTCCATTGAGTCGGTGATGCCATCCAAACAACTCATCCTCCATTGTCCCCTTCTCCTCCTGCATTCAATCTTTCCCAGCATCAGGGTCTTTTCCAATGAGTTGTCGCTTCACATCAAGTGGCCAAGGTATTTGAGCTTCAGCTTCAGCATCAGTCCTTCCAATGAATATTCAGTGTTGATTTCCTTTAGGATTGATTGGTTTGATATTCTTTCAGTCCAAGGGACTCTCAAGAATCTTCTCCAACACCACAGTTCAAAAGCATCAATTTTTCAGTGCTCAGCCCTCTTCATGGTCCAACTCTCACATCCATATGTGACTGCTATATGGAAAAACCATAGCCTTGACTATACAGACCTTTGCCAGCAAAGTAGTGTCTCAACTTTTTAATATGCTATCTAGGTTTGTCATAACTATCCTTCCAAGGAGCAAGGGTCTTTTAATTTCATGGCAGCAGTCACCCTCCACAGTGATTTTGGAGCCCAAGAAAATAAAATCTGTCATTGCTTCTACTTTTTTGCCTTCTATTTGCCATGAAGTGATGGGACTGGATATCATGAACTCCATTTTTTGAATGTTGAATTTGAAGCCAGCTTTTTCACTCTCTTCCTTCACCTTCACCAAGAGGCTCTTTATTTCTTCTTTACTTTCTGCCATTAGAATGGTATCATATGCATATCTGAGGTTGTTAATATTTCTCCTGGCAATCTTGATTCTAGCTTGTGATTCATCCAGCCCAGCATTTCACATGATGTACTCTGCGTATAAATTAAAGAGCAAGGAGACAATATACAACCTTGTACTCCTTTCCCAATTTTGAAACAATTAATTTTGGAACTTGTTCCATGACAAGTTCCAATTGTTGCTTCTTACTCACAAGCAGGTATCTCAGGAGACAGGGAAGGTGGTCTGGTATTCCCATCTCTTTAAGAATTTTCCAGTTTTTTGTGATCCACACAAAGGATTTAGCATAGTTAACAAAGCAGAAGTAGATGTTTTTCTGTAACTCCCTTGCTTTGTCCGTGATCCAACAAATGTTGGCAATCTGATCTCTGGTTCTTCTGCCTCTAAAACGCAGCTTGTTCATCTGGAAGTTCTCTGTTCATGTAACACTAAAGCTTAGCTTGAAGGATTTTGAGCAAAACCTTGCTAGGATGTGAAATGAGTGCAACTGTATGGTAGCTTGAGCATTCTGTGGCATTGCCTTTCTTTGGAATTGGAATGAAAACTGATCTTCCCCTTCATGGATCACATCCTTGTCATGGCCAAGGGGCTTGCATTACTCAGTGAAGCTATGAACCATGAGCCATGCTGTGCAGGGTCACCCAAAATGGACAGGTCATAATGAAGAGTTCTGACAAAACGTGGTTCACCAGAAAAGGAAATGACAACCCACTCCTGTATTCCTGCCTGGAGAACCCCATGGACAGTATGAGAAGGCAAAACAATCTAACCTTATATTTAAAGCAACTAAAGAAGACCAGTAAAAACCCAAGTTAGTAGAAAGAAAGAAAGAAAGAAAGATCAGAGCAGAAATAAATGAAGTAGAAACACAGAAAGCAATAGAAAAAAAATCAATGAAATTGAAAGCTGGTTCTTTAAGAACATAAATCAAAATTGATAACTCTTTAGCCAGACTCATTAAGAAAAAAAAGGAAAGGACTCAAATCAATGAAATTAGAAATAAAAAAGAAGTTACAATGGACACCATAGAAATACAAAGGATCATAAAAGTCTACTACAAGCAACAAAACATCAATAAAGTAGACAACCTGGAAGAAATGGACGAATTCTTAAAAACGTACAGCCTTCCAAGATTGAACCAGGAAGAAAAAGAAACTACAAACAGATGAATCCTGAGTCTTGAAATTTAAACTGAGATTAAGAAACTTCCAACAAACAAAAGTCCAGGACCAGATGGCTTCACAGGGGAACTCTATCAAACATTTAGAGAAAAGTTAAAATCTATTGTTTTGAAACTCTTTCAAAAAATTGCAGAGAAAGAACCACTCCAAAGCACATTCTATGAGGCCACCATTACTGTGATACCAAAACCAGACAAAAATATTATAAGAGAAAATTACAGGCCAATAAAACAAATGAATATAGATACAAAAGCCCTCAACAAAATGCTAGTAAATCTAGTCCAAAAACACATTAAATGCATCAAACACCATGATCAAGTGAGATTTATCCCATGGATATAAGTATTTTTCAATATATGCAAATCAAATCATGTGATACATCACATAACAAACTGGAGAATACAAACCATATGATCGTTTCAATAGCTGCAGAAAAAGTTTTTTACAAAATATAATACTCATTTATGATAAAAACAAAACAAAACTCTCCAGTAAGTAAGCAGAGAGGGAACTTACCTCAACATAATGTAGGTCATATACAACAAACCCAAAGCAAACATTCTCAACAGTGAAAAACTGACAGCATTTCCTCCAAAATCAGAAACAAAAAAATGATGTCCAGTCTCTCCACTTTCATTTAACATAGTTTCACAACTCCTAGCCATGACAATTAGAGAAGAAATAGTAAAAAAGGAATCCAAATAGGATAATAAAAAGTAAAACTATCACTGTTTACAGATGACATGACACTAATACATAGAAGATTCTAAAATACTATCAGAAAAGTACTAGAGCTCACCAATGAATACAGTAAAGTTTCAGGAATACACAGAAATACACAGAAGATACACAAAAATATACAGAAGTTTCTTGCATTCTTATACACAAACAAACAAAGATCAGAAAGAGAAATTAAAGAAACAAATCCATTTATCAGTGAATCACAAAGAATAAAATATCTGAGAATAAGCCTCCTAAGAAGGAAAAAGAGCTATACTCAAAAAACTATAAGACACTGATAAAAGAAATCAAAGGTGACACAAGCAGGTCAAGAGAGATACCATGTTCATGGATTGGAGGAATCAACATTATCAAAATAACTGTACTACCCAAAGCAATCTATAGATTCAGTGCAATCTCTACAAATTATCAATGGCATTTTCCCCAGAACTAGAGCAAAAAAAACAATAAAGTTTGTTTGGAAAAGCAAAAGTTCCTGAATAACCAAAGTAACCTTGAGATAGAAAAAGGGAAATGGAAGAATCAGGCTCCTTAAATTCAGACTGTACTACAAAGCTACAGTCATGAGAACAGTATGGCACTAGCACAAAAATAAAAATATAGATCAGTGGAACAGAATAGAAACACAAAGATAAATCTATGACAAAGGAGGAAAGATTAAACAAGAGAAAAACTTCAACAATTGTGCTGGAAACACTGGACAGCTGCATGTAAAAGAATGAAATTAGAGCACTCCCTAACACCATACACAGAAATAAACTCAAAATGGATTAAAGACTTAAATGTGAGGACAAACACTATAAAAATCTTAGAGGAAAACATAGGCAGAACACTCTGACATAAATTAGGCAACATCCTTTTTGACCCATCTCCTAGAGTAATGAAAATAAAAATAAACAAATAAGACCTAATTAAACTTAAAAGCTTAAGTAAAGGAAACCATTAACAAGATGAAAAGACAACCCTCAGAATGGGAGAAAATATTTGCAAACAAAGCAAATAACAAAGGATTAATCTCCAAAATACATAAGCAGCTCATATAGCTCAATATCAGAAAAACAAACAGCCCAATCAAAAATTGGTAGAAGACCTAAACAGACATTTGTCCAAAGAAGACATACAGATAGCCGATAAACACACAAAAAGATGCTCAAATCACTCATTATTCAGTTCAGTTCAGTCACTCAATTGTGTCCAACTCTTTGTGACCCCATGAATCGCAGCACACCAGGCCTCCCTGTCCATCACCAACTCCCGGAGTTCACTCAGACTCACGTCCTTTGAGTCAGTGATGCCATCCAGCCATCTCATCCTCTGTCGTCCCCTTCTCCTCCTGCCCCCAATCCCTCCCAGCATCAGGGTCTTTTCCAGTGAGTCAGCTCTTCACATGAGGTGGCCAAAGTATTGGAGTTTCAGCCTCAGCATCAGTCCTTCCAATGAACACCCAGGACTGGTCTCCTTTAGGATGGACTGGTTGGATCTCCTTGAAGTCCAAGGGACTCGCAAGAGTCTTCTCCAACAACACAATTCAAAAGCATCAATTCTTTGGCGCTCAGCTTTCTTCACAGTTCAACTCTCACATCCATACAGGACCACTGGAAAAAACCATAGCCTTGACTAGATGGACCTTTGTTGGCAAAGTAATGTCGCTGCTTTTTAATATGCTATCTAGGTTGATCATAACTTTCCTTCCAAGGAGGAAGCATCACAAAACTAGAATGAATAATTTCACCATTTGTATGGAAATATGAAAAAAAATTTGTATGGAAATACAAAAAACCTTAAATAGCCAAAGCAATCTTGAGAAAGAAGAGTGGAACTGGAGGAACCAGCCTGCCTGACTTCAGACTATACTACAAAGCTACTGTCATTAAGACAGTATGGTACTGGCACAAAGACAGAAATATAGATCAATGGACCAAAATAGAAAACCCAGAGATAAATCCACACACCTATGGACACCTTATCTTTGACAAAGGAGGCAAAAATATACAATGGAGAAAAGGCAATCTCTTTAACAAGTGGTGCTGGGAAAACTGGTCAACCACCTGAAAAAGAATGAAACTAGAACACTTTATAATACCATACACAAAAATAAACTCAAAATGGATTAAAGATCTAAATATAAGACCAGAAACTACAAAACTCCTAGAAGAAAATATAGGCAAAACACTATGATATAAATCACAGCAAGATCCTCTATGACCCACCTCCCAGAGTAATGGAAATAAAAGCAAAAATAAACAAATGGGACCTAATTAAACTTAAAAGCTTTTGCACAATGAAGAAAACTATAAGCAAGGAGAAAAGACAGTCTTCAGAATGGGAGAAAATAATAGTAAATGAAGCAACTGACAAAGAATTAATCTCAAAAATATACAAGCAGCTCATGAAGCTCAATGCCAGAAAAATAAATGACCCAATCAAAAAATGGGCCAAGAACTAAACAAACATTTCTCCAAAGAAGACCTACAGATGGCTAACACACATGAAAAGATGCTCAACATCACTCTTTATCAGAGAAATGCAAATCAAAACCACAATGAGGTACCCTCTCACACTGGTCACAATGGCTGCTATTCAAAAGTCTACAAACAATAAATGTTGGAGAGGGTGTGGAGAAAAGGGAACCTTCTTATACTGTTGGTGGGAGTGCAAACTAGTGCAACCACTATGGAGAATAGTGTGGAGATTCCTTAAAAAACTGGAACTAGAACTGCCATACAACCCAGCAATCCCACTGCTGGGCATACACACTGAGGAAACCAGAATTGAAAGAGACATGTACCCCTGTGTTCATCGCAGCACTGTTTACAATAGTTAGGACACGGAAGCAACCTAGATGTCCATTGGCAGATGAATTGATAAGAAAGCTGTGGTACATATACACAATGGAATATTACTCAGCTATTAAAAAGAATGCATTTGAATCAGTTCTAATGAGGTGGATGAAACTGGAGCCTATTACAGAGTGAAGTAAGTCAGAAAGAAAAACACCAATACAGTATATTAACGTGTATATATGGAAATTAGAAAGATGGTAACAATGAGCCTATATGTGAGACAGCAAAACAGACACAGAGATAAAGAACAGACTTTTGGACTCTGTGGGAGAAGGCAAGGGTGGGATGATTTGAGAGAATAGCATTTAAACATGTATGTGAAATAGATGACCAGTCCAGGTTCGATGCATAAAACAGGGCACTCAAAGTCGGTGCTCTGGGACAACCCAGAGGGATGGGATGGGGAGGGAGGTAGAAGCGGGGTTCAGGACACATGTACACCCGTGGCTGATTCATGTCAATATATGGCAAAAACCACCACAATATTGTAAAGTACTTAGCTTCCAATTAAAATAAATCAATTTTTTAAATTTTTTTAAATAAATAAATATATATATAATTTTTTTTAATGAGTGGAAGATCTAAATAGACATTTCTTTTTTTTTTTCTAAAATAATGCATTTATTCTGGAGAAAACAACACCTCCAAAAAAAATCCTAAAAGATTTTAAGAGGAGGAAATAAAAGAATACAGCTTCGATAATTCTTATTTTTTTGTTCCACACAGAAGTCAGGGGGGAAAAACCATCTAGGCAGCTACACATACAAGGACCTGTTGTTATTAATACATCTCCCCCACTTCCATCCCCCTCCCAACTCATAAAAAGAAAAACATTGATTTTCCAAACAGAGTAATAGCTGATTATGAAGACAAGACAGTCGCATGTGGCTTTTGGAAATGCAAATGTTTCATGGAGTCTTTAGGAAACAAATCACGGCCAACACTGCAGGAACATCAAAGACATACAGATGACCAAAAAGCACATGAAGATATGCTCTAATTATTAGAGGAAGACAAACTAAAACTACAGTGAGGCATCACCTCACATTGATCAGAAAGGCCATTGTCAAAAAATCTGCAAACAATAAATGCCGGAGAAGGTGTGAAGAAAAAGAAACCCTCCTACACTGTTGGTGGGAAAATAAACTGGTACGGGTTCTATGGAAAACAGTATGGGGTTTCCTTAAAAAACTAAAAATAGAGCTACCATATGACCCAGCAGTTCCACTACTAGGCATATACCCTGGGAAAACCATAATTCAGAAAGATACATATATCCCAATGTTCATTACAGTACTATTTACAATAGCCAGAACATGGAAATAACCTAAATGTCCATCACCAGAGGAATGGATAAAGAAGTGGTACATATATACAATAGAATATTACTCATCAATAGAAAAGAATGAAATAATGCTAATTGCAACAACATGCATGGACCTAGAGATTGTCATACTGAGTGAGTGAGTGAGTCCACCTGGCTCCTCTGTCGATGGGGATTCTATAAGCAAAAATACTGGAGTGAGTTGCCATGCCCTCCTCCAGGGGATCTTCCCAACCCAGGGATCAAACCCAGGTTCCCAGCATTGCAGGTGGATTCTTTATGGTCTGAGCCACCAGAGAAATCCAAGAATATGGGAGTGGATAGCCTATCCCTTCTCCAGGGGAACTTCCTGACCCAGGAATCAAACTGGGGTCTCCTGCTTTTGCAGACAGATTCTTTACTAGCTGAGCTACCAGGGAAGCCCTCAAAAGAGCTGCGGAGAGGGTAAGTAAATGGGGCATTACTTATCGTAGGCGTAAAGTTTCAGTTAAGTAAGATGAATCAGTTGTAAAGATCGTCTGTATGACATTGTACCTGTGCTATATTATACTGTACACTTTTGTAACAATATAATAAGTACACACACATATTTGCTAACAGGGTAGATAAATGCTAAGTATGGCTTCCCTAGTAGCTCAGATGGTAAAGAATCTGCCGGCAATGCAGGATACCTGGGTTCAATCCCTGGGTTGAGAAGATCCCCTGTAGAAGGAAATGGCAACCCACTCCAGTATTCTTGCCTGGAGAATCCCATGGACAGAAGAGCCTAGGAGGCTACAGTCCATAGGATTGCAGTCTGACACAATTGAAGTGACTTAGCACAGCACATTCTTACCACAATAAAATAATTTTTTTAAAGATGTGTTAAATATTTAAATAGAAGAAATCAAATAAGTTTAGATTAAAAAGTCAAAAGTTCTGCATGTAAAAATCATAAATAATGAGCTGCTGTTGGTTTAGGAATAGAAAAGTAGAATCATGAGAATAGATGAGAGAGTCAAGAAACAGACCCAAATGTACATGGGAATCTAATAAATGACCAAGATGGCATATTAAGTGAATGGATTATTTGGTTGAAAAACACAATGGAAAATCAATAAATTTTGATCCATACCTTATACCCTATGTACAAAAAGTTCAATTGGACTAAATGTTTATGTAATAAATTTTGTGAGGGAGAGGAGGTAGGAGGAAGAAACAGAATAGCTCAATTCCTACTATTCTCCCTGTACTTTTAAAAAATAAATTTATTTTATTTTATTTGGCTGCACCGGGTCTTAGTTGCAACACGTGAGATCTTTAGTTGCGGCATGCCAACTCTTAGTTGCAGCATGTGGGAATCTAGTTCCCTGATCAGAGATAGAACCCGGCCCCCCTGCACTGGAAGCACGGAGTCTCAGCCACTGGACCACTAAGAAGTCCTGGGATCAAATATTTAAATGTGAAAAATATCATAGAAGCACTAGATCCCAAAAAGCTATAATAATAAAGAAATTATGATGGCTTTTTAATAGAGATGATAGGTAGATATGTGTATATACATCAGAATAGAGAGTACAGAAGCAGACCCATACATTCAATAGGAAAAGGATACTATTATCAGCAATTACACTGAGACAGTCGGATAGTCATAAATGAAAAAATAAAGATTCCTGATTCCTACCTCACATCTTTTAAAAATTAACTCAAAAACTGAACGGTGATTTAAAAGAAAGAGAAAAAACTTCTTTCTAAAGTTTTCTTCTGAAAATCTAGATAATGTATGTGACCTCGGGTTTAGCAACAATTTCATAACTATAACACAAAAAGGGACAAAACTATAAAATTAAAAATTAATAAATTGGATTTCATCAAAATAAAAATAATTATCAAAATATAGTACTGATGTGAAAATGATAATACAAGTCACAGACTGGGAAAAACTATTTACATATTATATAACCCAACAAAATTCTTCTATCTAAAATAAACAGGACACTTAGAATTCAATAATAATGAGAATTAAAACCTAAGCAAAATTTGGGGAAAAGATATAAACAGAATTCACCAAGGAAGATATGTAGATGATAAACATTACATGAAAACCTAGTAAATATTTTCATCACTAACTACATACCCACTAAATGGCTAAAATTAAAAAAGAAGAAGAAGAAAGAAACTACGTGTGCCAAGTGTTGATGAAAAATGAATCCTCATATACTTTTGGTGGGAATGTAAATTAGTACAGCTTTTGGAAAACAATTTGGTATTTTAGCAAGTGAAATATGTACCTACCAGTGAGTCAGTCATTCCACATCTAGGTATTTACCAAAAAGAAATAAAAGCATTTGTCCACTGAACAACTTACCCCAAAATGATCACTAGTAGCTTTATTTGCAACAGCTAGGAGCTGGAAACAATCAAAACGTCCACTAAGAGATGGCAAACATGGTTATAAAATTGCTATAAAAAGGAATATTAACAATAAAAAGGAAAGACCTATTGATACACACGATGGTGAAAATTAATCTCAAAAAGATTACCTTGGATGAAAGAATCCAGGCAGGAAAAGATGCATACTGTATGACTTCATTTATACAATAGTCTAGAAAAAGTAAACAAAGCTATAAGGACAGAGAGTAGATCAGAGGGGACTGGGTGTCATGGAGCTGAGAAGAGAAAAAGGTAGAGGAAGGGGTGAATATCTAAGGGACATAATGAAACTTTTGAGGACGAATGTATGTATTATGTTGATTCTGGTGTTGATTTAAGAGTGTATAATTTGTTAAACTCATCAAATTGTACACTTTAAATAATTCAGTTCAACTGTACACCAATTACATCTCAGTAATTTTTAAAAGGAAAAATAAAAACCACAAGAAGAATAAAATCTCTAGGACTTTATGTCTTCCAGTCACAATCCACTGGGCAACCCCCGCTCCTAAAAAAATTCTAACACAAATAAAATCCTCTTTAAACGCCTGCCTTAAACTCAGTCAGAAAACAACTATTATTAGAATATCTGCTTTGCACTCTAGTTAAAGCATTTACTAATACAATGCATACTTTTTCGCATAACGTTTTCACATAAATTGAATCGTGACTATGCATGTTCTCCAATATTGCTTTTTCATCCAGAAATACAGAGAGAAAACCTGCTGCACTCATGTTACGACATACACAGCATTATATCATATGGATGCACTTCAATTTATGATGCTCTGTCGCCAGACCCAAGTGGGGATTTAAAGAAATCTTAGCATATAATCTTTGAGTATTGTTTATTTCTTTAAAAAATAAAACACTTCATAAATTTCCAGATTATCAACAAAATATCAACTTTTCATTATTCAGGGAATGACTTAGATACTTCTCTATTGCCCAGAACTAATATACAGGAAATAATAATATGTAGTCAGTGTTCAAAAATACATTGCATTTTGGAGAGAGAGACAGATGACAAGATTGTCACAATGTGCTAAAGTAAATACTCTGGCAGAAACAACACAGGAAACTGTAAAAAAACAAAACAAAACAAAACAGATAGGGGTACCCAGCCTTAGGGTATCTGCGTAAATTCTTCCTGTGTCTTTCTCTCCTGTCACACATTTCAGCAGCGAGTGCACCTTCTCTTCTGAGTCTTTCTCTTTCCCCCAAGGCATGCCTAGAACAGGACTCTTGAATAGTGATGCCTCAATTAGAGCTGCTGGCCAATGGACTGAGGTTATGTTTGGCACAATATCCTATATCCTTCTGGTACACTGGTTGAGCCCAACCCCACCTTGGGAGGACAATTAAGACCCGTGTTCAGAGTCACACTATATAGAGTGTTCTGGATTCCATAGCACCCACTGCCTACTGTCTTTCAGAAGCAATGAAGTCTCTATTGTTCACTCTTATACTCTTTATCCTTCTGGTCCAGTTGGTCTCAGGTAAAACAGATTCTGTTTGAATCTTGGGGAAGTAGAAATGTTAGTCTGAACCAGGGTCCTGCATGTGGAGTCCCTATTACCAAACATCCATGGGAGTGAGGCAGGGCTTCCACTGTCAGGGGGAGGTGGGCTGAAATTTGCCTTACTTCTTCGGAACACCTCTATTATAAGAGACCTCAAGACTCTCATGATAGAATAGTGTCTGTAATGGAAGCTGAAGGAGGAAAGGATGAAACCTGTCAAGTTGCCTCCAAAGACTAACATTCCAAACTTCCCTTTATTCTATCACTAAGGCCAGTTCGGTCCAGCCCAGTCTCACTTCATTTTGTATGACAACCTCCCAAAGTTACAATTCTGTAATATTACTTCTCTCAATTTTCTTGGTCTTATAAAGAAGATTGCTCTCTCTCTCTCTCTCTCTTTTTTTTTTTTTTTTGTTGTTCTTGGGTTTGATTAGAACAGGGAAATTCACTCCTAAATATCTATAGGAATATAACGTGGAAAAGGGAAGAAAAATATTCTGAGTGAATATGGGGGAAGAATTCAAGACTGTTGGAAATTGTATGTCTGATTGTAGTTCTATTTGTGTAAACATTTCTTCTTGCTAAGTTCTAGAGTTTATATTTACAAAATTAAGAACATTGAGGGCATTTTAGAGATAAATGCCACCATTTCTTCATTGCTTAAATTTTAAAAACTGAGACCAACTGATGTATAAGTTTAGAACCTGCCCTTTTTTAACTTGATGTTTTTTATCAGGGAAATTTTCACAGATCTTTAAATATTTCTTGAAAGTACAATTGGTAGTAGAAGCCTATTATTTTGTCATATTTCTGTACCAATATTAACTTGGAGAATCCCTTATTGTTTGTCATTTGGATTATTTTTTTCCAATGTGTCACTATTATAGGTGATGTTGTTAACATATCATTGTGAGATTCTCTGGTTATATGGGTAAATTTTAGAAGTTCCATTGCTTGATCAAAAGGTATCTAAATGAGTCCTAGGAAACTAGTATGTATTTCCAAGTCTTACTAGTGTATGGGTATTTTCAGTATTTCTATTTCATATTTCTTCCAAATATTTAGCAATATACTGATTATTTCTTAAAAAATTTTTATTGATTTCTGTAAGGAACAAGTTTTTTATTTTCACATGGAATCTATTGGTACTTTTTTGCATTCTCCTATTATCTTAGGAAGTTTTCCTTCATGTTGAGAAGAGTTTGTTCATTCATGTTTACTGCTGGTTTTTTAAGATTTATTTATTTATTATTATTATTTTGACTGTGGTGGGTCTTTGTTGCTGCCTGTGGGCTTGCTCTAGTTGTGGCAAGCAGGGGCTACTCTCTATTGCTATGTGTGGGCTTCTTGTTGCAGTGGCTTCTCTCGTTACAGAGCACAGGCTCTAGGCGCTCAGGTTTCAGTAGCTGCAGTGCGTGGGCTCAGTGGTTGCGGCTCACAGGCTCTAGAGCACTGGCTCAGAGCTTGGTGCACAGGCTTCCTTGCTCCATGACATGTGGGATCTTCTGGAACTAGAGATGGAACCAGCGGATTCTTAACTGCTGGACCACCACGGAAGCTCCACCACTGGTTTTTCATTCTGTGTTTTACACTGGACTCAGCCCCACATTTTAATTATGACATAGAGTGAGAAACTGACTTTTTTGAGGTAGAATTTACTAGAAGGTAGAAAGTTGTATAACTCTACAGCCTGCCTCTAGAGATAGTGCTTTACGTTCTCTAGATTTTTGCCGAACTACTCAAATTGATGACAGAGAAAATTAGTAACAGTATGACGGTTTCTCAGAAGATGGTTCAGATTTATGGAATCCTTGAAATACTGGGTTTAGATTGCATGCTTTCTCCCTCTGTCTGTGGGATTTTGATTATGTACAATACATGGTTGCATGGTGTCCTCTTTCTAAACAAACAGCCCTAAGAAAATTCCTCAGTTCCCTTTCTATTAACAGACAAACACAAGCAATTCAGAATTATTCTGTAAAAGTATGCAAGTCTAATCCAAAATCTGAAGGCATTAGAAAGGCAACTCTTAGGACATTTGGAAGGAAGAATCGACAAACATCAGGGCCCAAAGAAAATCGGGATGGAAAGGAAGGAGCCTTGTTCAGAGGTCTCCATCCACAAGTCCTAGCTGAAGAAAGCTAAAGAAAAACATTTCCATGGAGATGTTTGGGAGAGTGAGACAGAAGGGGATCACAGAGAGAATGGCTAGAGAGGAAGCTTAAGGCCAAGGACCATTATGGAAAGACACTGCAGAATACACAAGATAAAAAGAGGAGACAGAGTAAGAAAAATCATGAAAACAAAAGAAGTCAAGCAATCTTTCTGTTTCTCAGAAATATCAAGTTCTTACCTGGCCCATGGCTTTCACATTTGTTATTTCTTCTTTAAATACTCTTCTTCTAGCTCTTCATATAGGTGGAAACTTTTGATCCTTTACCTCTGGTTTTGAATGTCATTTCTTGTGGTATAGTTTCCTTAGTGACTGTACACAGAATTCTGATTTTAGGCATGAGAGGCCCATGCATGCATCTGTACGTCTATGGGTATAAATGTATGTATGTAAATATCATTCATGAGAATCTCATTTAATTCTCAGAGGAAGATGAAGCAGCAATTAAGAGATAATGGTAGCAGCAATAGCACTCAAAAATGATTACTCTATTCATTTAGCCTCTATTACACAGCATTATTGTTTTCATTTGCTGCACTTATCACAATCTGTAGTTATTTTGTTTATTAATGTGCTTGTTTATTTTCTTTCTCACCCTCTCTAATATAAGCTTCTTGACCTTGTCTTCCTGTTCATTATTTTATTCTCATCATATTGCCAAGTTCTTGACATGGTGAAAGTGAAAGGGAAAGTCACTCAGTTGTTTTCGACTCTTTGAGACCCCATGGACTATACAGTCCACGGAATTCTCCAGGCCAGAATACTGGAGTGGGTAGCCTTTTCCTTCTCCAGGGGATCTTCCCAACCCAGGGATCAAACCCAGGTCTTCCACATTGCAGGTGAATTCTTTACCAGCTGAGCCACCAGGGAAGACTTAGGCGTGCATTATATATTTGTTGATTGAGTATAGGAATGACAACTAATTTATAGAGTAAGGAAAGAAAGGATTCAACTGTCTCTTCAGCACTTTCTCCGTGTTATACCTTGTGATGAGATAATTTTTATATATGTATATAATGTGTAAAAATATACAGCAACATCCTACAGAATGCCTTCCTAATGAATATATTTGGTTTTTTATTCCCTGAAATTTACAGAATATATTTATGTCTTAATATTATATAGATATATAGATGTCTATATATAGATATATGTGAAATTTTTACATTTATATTTAAGAAGACAATATACAGGGCAACTCTAGAGTTATATTTCATATACAGTTTGTAGGGCCTCAGAAACATGTAAAGATATTTTTAAAATCTCACTGAACATTAACAAAATCCATGTAGGTTAGGGTAATAAATAGAAGCATTATAGCAATAATCTGAGCATTTCTTATTTTAAAATTATGGCTTTTTTACTTCTATTTAGGTGTTTATGTGTGTTTAGGTACATCTTATGAAACTGGTTAGAGGTTTTGTATTCATGAGTAATAATGTGTTATATATTTTCCATTTAAAATAAAGGGAAATAGACACCTGGTGAGTTTGTGTACGCAGAATTTTATCTCTTAAAGGCTCATAATTTACATATTTAAAACTCTACATATACATATTTATAAAATCCGATTTAACTCTCAGAACAGGACTTTATTTTGGAAAAATATAATAAAACAACTTAAGGGCCTTGAATAATCAAAGTTCAAAGAACTATGCTTTCAAACTGTGGTGTTGGAAAAGACTCTGCAAGAAGATCAAACCAGTCAATCCTAAAGGAAATCAGTCCCAAATATTCATGGGAAGGACTGATGCTGAAGCTGAAGCTCCAATACTTTGTCCACCTGATGCAAAGAACTGACTCATTGGAAAAGACCCTGATGCTGGGAAAGACTGAAGGCAGGAGGAGAAGGGGGCAACAGAGGATGAGATGATTGGATAGCATCACCAACTCGATGGACATGAGTTTGAGGAAGCTCCAGGAGAGGATGAAGGACAAGGAAGCCTGGCGAGCTGCAGTCCATAGGGTCACAAAGAAACAGACACTACTGAGTGACTGAACTGAACTGATTGTTATTTTAATCTTTTTGTGATAGATCCCTGGCTTAAACAATCTATATAATTCCTTTATGCAGGTAATTGGTATGTGAGAAAGTGTGCAAACAAAACTGGAAATTGCAGAAGCACATGCAGAAATGGAGAGAGAGTGATAAATCCTCCTACCGGGATGTGCAGCAAAGAAAAATTATGCTGTATTCTGGATAATGGCTGTTCTAAAACCGTTCCTCCTGGTGGTAGTAGTATGACATCTGCAGCTACAGGAGGATCTACAACAGGCATTGCTTGAACATTTCAGCCTCTGTCTCCTGACCTAGGATCCCCGATTTATTAAAGCAAAGGGCCTTATTTTGGTGTCAGTCTTTTTACTATACCTCCCTTCCCACTATCCCTGAGCTCAGCCCTGTTTGGAAGGGCATCACATCTCTGTAGCGCCAACAATTCCATGGTAGGGATGCAAATAAGACAGAAGCCAGGCACAAATTAGTATAAAACACTCATTCTGTCTGACTGATGGACAGAAATGGTGTCATCCTTGAAAACAGTTCCCAGTCCATAGGCCCACAAGCTGCCTTACCAGTAATTATCAAACTTTAAAAGGCATCAGAAATATCTGTAGGGCATGCTGAAACACAAATTTATGATCCTCACTTCCAGTTTCTAATTCTGTGATGGAGCCTGAGACAGCACTACTCACAAGTTCCCAGGTGATGCTGATGTTGGTGACCAAAGGACCACACTAGGAGAACCACTGTTCCATAATATGGAACAACTGACGGCCTTCTCCTACAGATTGAAGGCATTTGCTACATACTTTTGAAGTGGTTAATCATACAAAATCATTTCTATAGAGTGCTTTCTTATTTATTTTCTAATTGGATTTCCCATGAAAAATTTAGGATGTAGGTATTGTGACCTCACTTTAGAGGAAAAAAATAATACTGATTTGTAGCTATTAAACTGAGACAGACTCAATTGTCTACTAAGAGAACTTTGATATTATGCAATTTCCTTCTCTCCTTGAGAATCTACATTCACATAAATTGCCAACTTAGGATAGAAGGGAGATCAAGAGCTCTGTACTGTAACTTAAATACTGGGATAGGCACTTGTATTTAGCCATAGGACTTTTCCCATAAGAGTTCTGCACAGACAAGTCAGACAAGGTAATCAGAATGAAACACCACCTTCATTTATTCTTGTCACCAGGAAACAGGCCTCTGCCTCCTTCAAGAGATAAATCTATGATATGTCATTATCTAGTAAAAGATATTTGAGAGATGAATCGTCCCAATTAGTAGAACATCATGGTCTTATATACTCATGGCTATCACTGTAGCTAGAAGTCTTGAACTCACTCTGAAAAGTGGGAGGACAAGAGGCAGGTCATTGTAGCAGAGAAGGATAGTAGAAAAAATAATGAATTTTATGCTCAGACATATATTTAGGTCTTTCATGTTGCCACCATGAGTGTATTCAGTCTTGGACTATGGACAAATGATTTTCCATCCTTGAGCCTCGGTTTACAAACTTGAAACATTTACTCCTCCTCAGAGTACTTTGAAGGTGGCTAGAGTAGTATCTAGGAGAAGGCAATGGCACCCCACTCCAGTACTCTTGCCTGGAAAATCCCATGGATGGAGGAGCCTGGAAGGCTGCAGTCCATGGGGTCACTGAGGGTCTGACACGACTGAGCGACTTCACTTTCACTTTTCATCTTCATGCATTGGAGAAGGAAATGGCAACCCACTCCAGTGTTCTTGCCTGGAGAATCCCAGGGATGGGGGAGCCTGGTGGGCTGCCGTCTATGGGGTCGCACAGAGTCGGACACGACTGAAGTGACTTAGCAGCAGAGTAGTATCTTCAAATTTACTCACATTATAGGGACATAGCTGTAGCAGGTTGCTGATTCCTGGGTGAACAGAAAGACACGTTGCCTGAGGGCCCTGCCCACTGGACCTTATGGGTGATTATAAGCCATGTTTCACCTGGAGGGAAAGTTTATTACTATGCAGAGAAAAATGTGACAGAAGTTAGGCTCATAGAGTCTCTTTGAACAGCCAGATGGGGTTTAAAGGCTTGTGGTAGAACTCACTGTGCTTTCTCCTCAATAATCACCTTGATCACTACCTTGACAACCTCACAGAGCTGTGATCACTGAGATTACAGAGGAGGAATGTAATCTTAGAGCTGCAACATGAAACTCCTGTCTCATGCCCTCGGTCCATTCCCTCTTCATCTCATGCTTGAAATAAGGTGGTAAATAATCTTTAACTGCTTTAGCGTTTGAGGGAGAAAATGTGTCTTCATGGTAGGAGAACTCAAAACATGCCAAGCATGTTGATATACAATCTAAACAAGGGCATTTTATAATAACTATGATAACATGATTAAAGCTGAATAAACTGAAATAAAATATATCTAGGATTATATCCGGAGAAGGCGATGGCACACCACTCCATTACTCTTGCCTGGAAAATCCCATGGATGGAGGAGCCCAGTAGGCTGCAGTCCATGGGGTCGCTCAGAGTCGGACACGACTGATCGACTTCACTTTCACGTTTCATTTTCATGCATTGGAGAAGGAAATGACAACCCACTCCAGTGTTCTTGCCTGGAGAATCCCAGGGATGGGGGAGCCTGGTGGGCTGCTGTCTATGGGGTTGCACAGAGTTGGACACGACTGAAGTGACTTAGCAGCAGCAGCAGGATTATATCTAGGTTTGCTTACATTGCTTTTACTCATCATGTAACACCTGCCTCAATTTTTTGACTAGTAATACAGATATAACCAACCATACTCCTATCCTAAAATCACTCTGAAAACTAAAATAGTTAAGACATATAGAACACCATGGTCTCTTGCACTGTGGAATTCTAAGACTTATACTAGTGAGATATATTATTCCCATTTAAAATATGAAAAGTCTGAGATTCATGGAGGAAGAGAATCTTTCACAAACACAATCACATATTGAAGGCATCTCTGCCTGCTTTCAAGGTACAACATCTCTAAGCCATTTCATGCCAATTCTGAAGATATCCTCAAAGGTTTACCTTGAAATTCTGCATAGCCACGTAGTTCTCAAGTATGATTACTGCAGAAGGAAGGAGAAGTAGGTTTGACCTCTGTTTGGAGAACTAAGATCCCACATGCTTGGGGGCAACTAAGCCCACACACCCCAACTACTAAGCCCATGTGCCTTAACTAAAGAAGCACACATATGGCAACACAGACTTAATGCAGAAAAAAAAAACTATAGGTTATTTGTATTTGTAAAATATATTATAGAAAGTAATACAATGGGAAAGACTTTCAAGATGGCAGAGGAATAAGACAGGGAGTTCACCTCCCCCACCCCGACAACAAATACATCAAAAATCCATCTGCACTGTGGGACAGCTCCTTTAGAACATCTTCAGAACACTGCCAGAAGACTCCAGATTTCCAAAAGGCAAGCCAGTCTCCTCAGAATGAGGTAGGGCAGAAGAGAAAGATCTTAAAAAGAGACAAAGCATTTCAAGACAAGGACCTGTGCCCCAAGGAGGGAGCATATGCGGATCATGGACAGGGTCAGGGGGGAGCTTCAGAGCCTCAGAGGGGAAGGCAGCAACAGGTAAAAAGGTGGTAAAGTGGAGAGAATTCACCACAGGGATCATTGCCAAACAGCACTTCCCAGCCAAGAATTCGTTTACATGGCCACCACTGTGAATGGATGCTGGGTGCTCAGGCTCAGGCTTTGGGAGTTGGGCTCAAGGAGAGGACTGCAGTTGACTCCGATGAAGATACTCTGAGGGGGCTAGTATGACACAGCTGAGAGAGTCCAGGGAAAAGTCTGGGTCCACCAGAGAGGCAAGAGATCACTATGCTAGGAACACTGTAACTCTGAGTGCTTGCAGAACATAGGACCCTGCCTTCACATCACCCTAAGTGAATTCTCTCAGTCTGAATGGAGTGAGAACTACACAGACAATATATCCCATGCTTATGGATTGTAAGAGTTAACCTTATTAAAATGTCCACAGTAACTAAAGCAATCTACAGATTCAGTGCAATCCCTAACAAAATCCCAAGGACATTTTTCACAAAAATAGATGAAAAATTCTAAAATGTATATGCCAGCCAAAGCAATCCTGAAGAAAAGAACAAAGCTGAAGGTATCCCACTCCCTGTTTTAAAACTCCTTTATCACAAAGTTCTAATAATCAAAACAGCACAGTATTGGCAGAAAAAAAATAGACACATAAATCAATGGAACAGAGTTGATATCCCAGGAATAAACACATGAATATATGGACAATTTATTTATGACAAAGGAGAATAGAACATACAATGCAGAAAGAATAGTGTTTGCAACAAATGGTATTGGGAAAACTGGATAGTCATATGAAAAAAATTATAAACTGTATAAACACTATCACACACCGTATTTTAAAAATGTACTCAAAATGGATTGAAGATTTGAATGTAAAACCTAAAACTATAAAATTCAGGCCTCGGAGGTTGGACCCCAGGGAGAGGACCAAAATTGACTGCTATGAAGAAACTCTGAGGGGGCTAGTATGACACAGCTAAGGGTGTCCAGGGAAAAGCCTGGGTCATAGGAAAATATAGGCAGTACTCTCTTTGATGTTGGTCTTGGCAGTACTTTCTGGATATGTCTCATCAGGCAAGAGAAACAAAAGTAAAAATAAACAGATGAGATTACATCAAACTAAAAAACTCCTACACAGCAAACTGTAACAAAATGAAAAGACAATCTACCCAATGGGAGAAGATATTTGCAAATCATGTATCTAATATGATTAATATTCAAAATATATAAAGAAATTATACAACTCAACAAAAAAAAACTAATAACCTGATTTAAAAAGGGGCAGAGGACCTAGACATTTTTCCAAAAAAAAAGTACAGATGACAAATAGACACAAGAAAAGACATTCAACATCAAAGCATCAGGGAAATGCAGATCAAAACCACAACGAGCGATGGGGAGGAAGGGGGTGGGGAGGGAGGTGGGAGTGGGGTTCGGGACAGGGAGACATGTACACCCATGGCTGACTCATGTCGATGTATGGCAAAAACCACCACAATATTGTAAAGTAATTAGCCTCCAATTAAAATAAATAAATTAATTTTTTTTTAAATCTTAAAAAAAAAACACAATCAGATACCAGATGTCAGAAAGATTACCAAACAGACAAAAAATAACGAGTATTGGTGAAGATATGGAGAAAAGGGAACCCTTGTACACTGTTGGTGGGAATGTAAACTAGTGTAACCACTATGAAAAACAGTATGGAGATTTCTCAAAAAATTAAAAACCAAAATACCATACAATCCAGCAATTCCACTTCTGGGCATTTTTAAAAAGAAAAACACCCACTAATTTGAAAACATATATGCACCTCAAGTTTGTTATTTATAGCATTATTTGCAATATTACTTACAATAGCCATGATATGGAAGCAACGTAAGTGTTCATCAATAAATGGATGGATAAAGAAGATGTGGTATATCTAGGCAAAGGAATATTCCTCAGTCATAATAAGAATCAGACAGAGAAAGATATATTATTTCACTCATATGTGGAATCTAAAAAAAACAAAACAAATGAACAAACAGAACAGAAACAGATTCGGATATAGAAAATGAATTAGTGGTTCCCAAAGGGGAGAGGGTTGGGGTGATTAGAGAAATTGATGAGGGAGATTAAGAGGTACAAACTTCCTGTTATAAATAAGTGATGTAATGTACATTCTAGGGAATAGTATGGTAATAACTTTGGTGACAAATGGTAATGAAACATCACAGTGATCATTTTGTAATGTAAAAAAATCTCAATAATTTTTTGAACTGTTGAACACCTGAAACTAATATAATCCTGTAATCAACTATACTTCAATAAGAAGGAAGGAAGGAAAGAAAGAGGGAGGAAGGGCGGAAGAGAGAGAGGAAGGAAGGAAAGAAAAAGCGAGCTTCATAAAAATTTTTAATTAAAAAATAACAATAAAGTTGTCAGGTTAAAAAAAAGAAGTTCAATCATGTCTTCCATCCTATAGAAAGTTATTTATGTTGCTGCTGCTAAGTCGCTTCAGTCGTGTCCGACTCTGTGCGACCCCAGAGATGGCAGCCCACGTCCCTGGGAATCTCCAGGCAAGAACACTGGAGTCGGTTGCCATTTCCGTCTCCAATACATGAAAGTGAAAAGTGAAAGTGAAGTCGTTCAGTCGTGTCCGACTCTGAGCGACCCCATGGACTGCAGCCCACCAGGCTCCTCCGTCTGTGGGATTTTCCAGGCAAGAGTACTGGAGTGGGGTGCCACTGCCTTCTCCAGCCAAGTAATCATCTTCTCAGTAGCTCTTCTTCCCAAAGTCTTGTATAAATTCTGCTAAATTCCAAAATGCTTAGTATGTGTGATTTTATTTTTGCTAGAAGTTAAAGAACTTTACATCAAGGAGGGTGGATATAGTGCAGATCAGAGTTAACATATGAAGACAGAATTCTGAAGGCCCGTGTATCCCTGACAATGTAAACATCTCTGGAACTAGCAGAGGTCTGAAACTAGCAGAGGTCTGAAACTAGCAGAGGCTTTCAAAAGTCAGGCAGTTAGTGGAAGGTTGAGACAGTTTTATTGCATCTTTCCTATTAATCAGGAAAATCCCATAAACTGATATTTAGGTTAAACAATAAAGCAATTTTAGTTCAACTAAAGAAAAATTTAGAATGGTATACAATATATTCCCGGGTGTTTTCTTTAGATAGTAGTAATGGTGCTAGTTGTTTTCTTTCTTCTCTTTGTCTTTATATTTCCAGATTCTTGTTAATAATGTATGTTACACAATAAAACTATCTTTAAATACTATTTTAATTGACATAAGAAGAAAAGCAAAACAAAACTTCAAACATGCTTCCTGGCTGACCCACTTAAACAATCAAATGTGCTCTCTTAACTCCTAATTCAGTAGAGCTTGGTGGATGAGTTATCCAGAAATTTATTACACTCATGTCCTTTTTTAAGTAGTATATTGAAACAATCTGTACTTTTAAAACCCCCAGTGGACTTTAAGGTCTTTAGCTTTAGTACTGATTAGTGATGTCTTCCTCTTTATGGCACCCCACTCCAGTACTCTTGCCTGGAAAATCCCACAGATGGAGGAGCCTGGTAGGCTGCAGTCCATGGGGTCGTGAAGAGTCGGACATGACCGAGCGACTTCACTTTCACTTTTCACTTTCATGCATTGGAGAAGGAAATGGCAACCCACTCCAGTGTTCTTGCCTGGAGAATCCCAGGGACTGGGGAGCCTGGTGGGCTGCCGTCTATGGGGTCTCACAGAGTCAGACATGACTGAAGCGACTTAGCAGCAGCAGCAGCAGCAGTGATGTCTTCCTGTTTAAGAAACGTCATCTTCTTTATTCTTCTACCTCACTCATGGGAACAACTACTCCCTACTTTATGGGATCAACTAGGAGATTTTCCAGGCACACAAACTGTCTGGCAGCAGGGACTAGAATAGATGCTGCTGCTGCTGCTGCTGCTGCTAAGTCGCTTCAGTCATGTCCGACTCTGTGCGACCTCAGAGACGGCAGCCCACCAGGCTCCCCCATCCCTGGGATTCTCCAGGCAAGAACATTAAAGTGGGTTGCCATTTCCTTCTCCAGT
>NW_011494739.1:1705045-1808618 GCF_000754665.1 Bison bison bison
TCCTCCCTGCCCCCAATCCCTCCCAGCATCAGGGTCTTTTCCAATGAGTCAACTCTTCGAATGAGGTGGCCAAAGTATTGGAGTTTCAGCTTTAGTATCATTCCTTCCAAAGAACACCCAGGACTGATCTCCTTTAGAATGGACTGGTTGGATCTCCTTGCAGTCCAAGGCACTCTCAAGAGTCTTCTCCAACACCACAGTTCAAAAGCATCAATTCTTTGGCACTCAGCTTTCTTCACAGTCCAACTCTCACATCCATACATGACCACTGGAAAAACCATAGCCTTGACTAGACGGACATATGTGCATTTACACATGCAAGCACACACACACACATTATTGAAGTGAGAGTAAAGAGACATCATTTTTTCTAAGATGCTCATTTAATGTTACCTGTGGGACAAAGGGATATGAGTTTTCTAATCAAAAAGTTGGTGAATAAGACAACATAGGTTAGATATAGAATGTTCTCCCCATTGTAGAGGCAGTATATTTTATTAATATAAATAATCTCTTTCACCTTCAAATCTCAAAGATCATTTTTCAGCCCCTCCCTCTTTATATTCTCTCCCTATCTAGAATAGAGTCCATGATTTACTTCAATAACTCTTTAGCTAATAACTAGAACTCTTTTGTTCCTCTTCTTTTAGTCGTTTGAGTCCTTGGGCCCACTACAAACCTGTATTGACCCAACTATCTGTTGTGTACATTTCTGCGTTTAGATAGACAAGTGTTGTTGGGGGTATTACACAGAAGAATGTGTTAAAACTGCTTAAATTAATGGTAATCAATCTCAGCTAGTTCATCTACACTGTCCAGAAGCTATTATATTGTATCTGCTCACAGCCAGAGCCAGAGTGAGAAATTGTTAGGGGTGGTAGAAACAGTATAATCTCCAAAAGCTTATTCCATAGATGATATTAGTGTCCTGATTGGGATCTAAAATGAGCTGCCATGATTCAAAAAGATTTCTGAGTTGGTCTTAGACATGAAAATGACTGAAAGCAATTGAAAGGAAAGTCTGTTAACTTTCTGCTAATCTTTCCTAAGAGTTATAATGTCATAGAAGTCAAAGCCTGAATAACAAAATCATTCACATAGTTTCCTAAACCTGCATTAATAAGAAACATGTTGTTAAAGTAGAACAATCCCCAGAAGAATTCCCTCCCAACCTCCTCCAAGATACCTCCACAGAGATCAATGGACAGGGAAGTCTTCCCAGAAAATAGAACAGAAAGATAGAAACTAACTAAAGAATTCTCTACACTTGCAGGAAAGAAACTTTTGCCATTATGGTCCATCAAGATGATACATTCATTATGCTATGTTATCTCTGTATTTTCTCCCCATTTTTACTGTTCCTAAATGAAAATTTTATTGTAGCCATTCTTTTTTTTCTTCCATCATTGTATATTGCTTGTCATGCTGCATGTTCTGTCGCTAAATTGTGTCCGACTCTTTGTGACAGCATGGACTGTAGCCCTCCAGGCTACAGCTCTCTGTCCATGGGATTTTTCCAGGCAAAATTACTGCAATGGGTTACCATTTCCTGCTCCAGGGGATCTTCCTGACCCAGGGATCAAACCCGCATCTCCTGCATCTGCGTTGGCAGGTGGATTCTTTATCATTGAGCCACCTGGGAAGCCCATATTGCTTGTCTGTGAGTAACTAAATTTAGCTAGGATATAGGGATAAAAATTGGCTACCATTTGGACTGGCTAAAGTGTTAGACACAATAGTCAGAGACTTAGATGAATGCAGTCAACAGAATAGGCTTCATTTATTTTATGTCTTTATTCATTCTTAGAAGTAAGTATAGGTCTACCTGTCTATCTAGGCAGACAGCCAAAGTAGAGAAAGCACAGACTTTTCTCACCAGCAGTCTACAGCCTACAGAATGGCATCAGGTGTGATGAGATGGAACACACTGTTTCTCTGAATCCCATGTGTGGGTTAAGTGAGTAACCAAATTTCCTGTGTCTGCCCACATGTTGCAAAATCCGCAATTCAGAAATTTGGGGGCACACTTCATATCATACCATCTGTTCTGGTTCATTGTATAAGAATCTAAGTCTCTGGGGAAGGTGACATAGTGGACCAAGAGACCTGGTTGTCACTTCCTCTGGAAGCTTGGCCATGAGGCTCCTCCTGATCATTGCAATTCTGCTGTTCCAGAAGTTCACAGGTAATCCAGAGATTTTCAGGGGCTCACTCAAACCACATTGGTGGTATAGTGGTGAGCGTAGCTGCTTTCCAGGGGCTCACTCAAATCAATAATGGATAGAGTACTTTCAAGAACTCAAGGGGATTTTATAACTCACAGTAGGAAAAGATAAGGCCCTAGGAATGGCTGAAGTCTATCAAATATCATCAAAAATTCCCTCTTCCTGAGTGCTTCTACTATGGTACTATTCTTAAAAGGAGTATTCATAGAGCTAAAAAGAGATCATAATTTCCTCTGAGAAAGACTCACTACAGAAAGACATAAGACCAATAACTGGGAATACCCTTATTTCTTAGGATATAGAGTTTTTATTCTAGCACCCAGCCTTATTTTCTTCCACTCTGATACTGTATACATATATTTTAATCTATCAACATTATACTAGCGTGTGTGAATAGTGGAAGAAGAAGAAACTTTGGATTCCGTCTTAAGAAACATGCCTTCAACATCTACTACTTTATCAACTTTGGATAAAAGGTGAAGACTCACAGAGCCTTAGTTTCCCCATTTGTGGAGATAATGACACCTCGTTCATGGTAGGTAGGTTTAGTCTCTCAGACCCCCATGGACTATAGCCCACCAGGCTCTTCTGTCCTTGGGATTCTCCAGGCAAGAATACTAGAGTAGGTTGCCATTTCCTCTTCTGGAAGATCTCCCTGACCCAGGGATCAAACTCAGGTCTCCTGCATTGCAGGCAGGCTCTTTACTGACTGAGCTACCAGGGAAGCCCTTTGGTTCATGGGGAATTTATTAAGTGATAAAACATCCAGCATAAGGCTTGGCATATACTAAAAATTTAAAAATTAGCTTCCTTTCCTCTTTCACAACCAGATCTCTTGTATTTGCTTGTTATTACAGAGTAAGAATGGAGAAGGCAATGGCACCCCACTCCCGTACGCTTGCCTGGAAAATCCCATGGACAGAGGAGCCTGGTAGGCTGCAGTCCATGGAGTCACTAAGAGTTGGACTCGACTGAGCGACTTCACTTTCACTTTTCACTTTTATGCATTGGAGAAGGAAATGGCAACCCACTCCAGTATTCTTGCCTGGAGAATCCCAGGGATGGGGGAGCCTGGTGGGCTGCCGTCTCTGGGGTCGCACAGAGTCGGACATGACTGAAGCGACTTAGCAGCAGCAGCAGCAGCAGCATAGAGTAAGAATGGCCTACTTCTAGCCCCTTAAATTTCTAACAGTCAAAGGAACTCTAGAACTTGGTTTTGGAGGCAGTATCTTTGTTCTCAGCCTTCATTCTCTGGGGTTAGTACCCAGAGGATAGGACAAGCCCTGAAGCCAAAATATGAACATCCTAAACTCTTAGATTATTGAAAATATTTAGGATCACTGAAGGATAGAAGACATATCATGGTGAGCAAAGGTCTGGAGGAATTCCTTCCTCTGGAATTAGAAAGAAAATGGGGAGTCATGGAGGAATAAAACAAATCTAAAATTATTGTGATGACGTAGAAGCCAAAGGAAGATATGCATTGATAAAAATGTACAATACTGAGAAGCAACAGGGGAGGAAGAATGTTGAGGGGGGAAAACATCTGACTGGACCAAAAAAAGTCATTCTTTATCATTGTAGCAAGTATGAACCAAGAGCAGAGTCTGAGTCAGACATAAATACATAGTAAGAAATGATTGTATTCTGAGCAGTGGTAAAGAAGCGGTACACTGCTATGTTACTGTTAAGTCACTTCAGTCATGTCAGACTCTTCTTATGGACTGCAGCTTGCCAGGTTCCTCTGTCCATGGGATTCTCCAGGCAAGCATATTGGAGTGGGTTGCCATTTCCTCCTCCAGGAAGTAGTACTTTAGAAGCATTCAAATAGAGGCAGATTTACTGAGGTTCTCAAATGGAGCATAGCATAGTTCCATGGCCTGAACTCAAGGATTCCACTTCTTTATTTCTGTAAATGAGACCCACTGCTCTTGGTGAAGTCCATCAGATGTTGGGTGGAAGCCCCGAAATCTAGAGGAACAAAATATGAGTGATCAGCTAGACATAAACATTAAGGTTCACCCTCTTGGAGGGTAATATCTGTGGGACATTACTGATATATGCTCTGTGAGTCTCCCATATACCTTATCCTTACAAACATCCCCTGTCTTCCCCATGACCAAAATTGCCTTTTGTCTCAAACTCTGACCTTGGCCTATTGTTCTTAATGTGCACAGTAACCGAACAACTTAAGAGATGCTGGAATCAACATATACACGGATACTGCAGGAAAATATGCAGAACAACAGAAGTACGTGAAGTACTATGTGAAAATGGAAGATATTGTTGCATCAGTATTGTGGAACTGGAAGAACGTAAAAAAATCACCAGACCACCTCGTCCAAAGCTAAGGACATTGGCACTTACTTTTTCTCAAGATTATTTAATTGAACAGAATTCTACACACTCCCACAGAAAGCCTACATAAATCAAACACAATTTCCTGTTCGTTTCTCAACCTATTCCATTGATCTAAGATGCAGTAGTCCACATCCTCTCCTTTCTTGTTCCTAGATCCCCATAATGACCTTAAAAAACAGTCTAATAAAGCTCATTGCCAGTTTTCTGACTCATTGTTCTTTAACCAGAGATTGAAAACTCAATATATCAAATTATGAATTGATAAGGGCAACAAAGAACCTACCCTTGAAAGGGAGATATAATGGATACACTAAAAAATCTATAACATGGAAGACTGGAAGGAGACAAGTAGACATGTAATTCAGGAGAAGAAATATGAAGCTGAGTATTCAAGAGAATTGGTGAGTGAATTTAGGATTAAAGTGGTGCCTTGTGAAATATGTAGGATTTCAACATCTGAGTGTTAGTAAAGAAGGTAATTTGAGTGAACAACATGAAATCAACAAATAGAAGGAAATTAGAAAGGACAGGACATTTTAGGAGAATATACGTGCACTTTGTTTGGTTTAAGAATAGAGTACCCAAAGTTGAACTATGGGTACGTCTAGTTTCTTTAGTGTGTAAAAGCAATGAACTGGGAAGATGGAAATGAGTAAGATTCCACTATTATGGAGCTCACTATATAAGGAGGAGACAGACACAAGTACGTAACTGCAAGACTAAAGATTTTATTTTCTTTGTTGTTGTCGTTGTTTAATGTGTTACCACTAGTAATGCATCCTTTCTGTGACTGGGGCCCTTAACGAGTTTGGAGGAAATGTAAAGGACCTAGGAACTGGTCTGAATTGCACTGTTGTATGAGACCTACCGCTGTCTCGATATGCAAAATGACATAATGACAATCCATTTATACATTCCACCTAATTCTTAAAGATATACATTTTGGATAAGAGTAACACGAGTAGTTATGTATGGATGAGAGAGTTGGACTATAAAGGAAGCTGAGAGCCAAAGAATTGATGCTTTTGAACTGTGGTATTGGAGAAGACTCTTGAGAGTCCTTTGGACTGCAAGGAGATCCAACCAGTCCATCCTAAAGGAGATCAGTCCTGGGTGTTCATTGGAAGGACTGATGTTGATGCTGAAACTCCAATGCTCTGGCCACCTGATGTGAAGGGCTGACTCATTTAAAAAGACCCTGATGCTGGGAAAGATTGAGGGCAGGAGAAGGGGACGACAGAGGATGAGATGGTTGAATGGCATCACTGACTCGATGGACATGGGTTTGGGTAGACTCCAGCAGTTGGTGATGGATAGGGAAGCCTGGTGTGCTGTGGTTCACAGGGTCACAAAGAGTCGGACATGACTGAGCGACTGAACTGAATTGAACACAAAAAATTTCCTTTCCAACTCCTTTCCACACTATTTTCCAGTTTTGTTTCTTATATTATTTCACCACTGGAATATCCATCATGAATCTGTGGTATATGTTCTCTCAATTATTCTCTTCTCTCCTATTCTAGGACTGGAGCACAGAGTATACAAGATGCCCCCAAAGTATTTTGTAGTGCCAGAAAGTAAGGACATGCTATAAAAATCAGAAGGATGAGGCATGTAAATGGGACATAGAGTCACTTTGAAAGAGTTTTAAATGACCAAAATTGGGACAATATGAGTAATAAAATAAATAACATAACATTGGATTATAAATACAATGCAGAAGTTAACATCCATGAGTTCACACTGGTATGAATAAATAGACGAGAAGAAACAGATTTTTCTGTACAGAAGAATTCCAAGTAATTAATATAAATACTTCCTCCCTGAGGAGGTGGAGCTTCACCTCCCTCTCCCTTGAATATGGGCTGTTTTTAGTGAGTTGCTTCCAAAGTGTAGAGAATGAAAAGCAGCAAAAAGTCACTTTACAGTGGGTAAACCTAATGAAATCACGCTGTAGGTTTTATGGGAAAAGCATGACAGCGTGAACATGTGATGTGATGAAAAAGGCTTTCACCTTTGCTGTCTTGTGAAATTCATCAAAAACAAAAAATTTCCGAGAAACTGTAACAGACCAGAGGAGGATCAAGGAGACAGACAACTAAAGGTAATGTGATATCCTGTGTGGTCTCCTAAAACAAGAAAAAAATGTTAAAGAAAAACGATTGAAGTTATAAGAACAGAGCTTAGTCAATGTACTTAACTGTGACAAATGCATCAGGGGCGTGTAAGATGCTAACAACAGGGAAAACCCTATACTGTCTTTGCATTAATTTTCTATAAATAGAAAGTTGGTCTAAAATTACAAGTGTATTTCAATTAAAACACTAAACACAAAATCAATCTGACAGTAGTCTCTCTTTTCCTACTTGTCTAAGGGCCTCTCATGTTATATCTTTAAACATTTCATAGAATCAACTAAGATTCAACTCTGTATAGGAAGTGTATAAATTATAGGTTGTTTCTTGATGACTTAAAGGATAATTCCCATTTTCTATTTCTTTCAGTCAGCTTTTGTATTTTTGCTTTGTTGTTTTTCCTGGTTTTTAAGATTTTCAAATGTATTTGCCTAAAACAACTTGCAGTGTTTTCTTCGTCTTTTTCACATCTGTAAGATACATTCTGGTTGACGTCTGCTGTGTGACCTTTGTTTATGTCTTTGCTTTTCTCACGTCTCACTATTCACTTATTAAACAAATGCTCTTCATTAATTTTAGTTGAGTTTCCACTTCTTCAAAGTCTTTACTTATGTTCTTACTTTCACTTGTTTTTCAAACAACTTCACACGCAAAAAAATCACCTGTTTTTTATTTTTTATTTGGTGGAAAATTGTTTTAAAATACTGTGTTTGCTTCTGCCATAAAGCAACACAAATCAGTCATAATTATATATGTGTATATATATATATATAAAATCCCTCCATCTTGACCCTCCCTCCCCTCCCCTCATCCCACCCATCCAGGTCGTCACAGAGCGCCAGGCTGGGCTCCCTATGTTACATAACAACTTCCCACCATCTATCTACTTTACACATGACAGTGTACATGTCAATGCTACTTCCTGAGTTAATCTTACCTTCACCTCACCCCTCTGTGTCCACAAGTCCATGCTCTACTAGGTTCATCGGTACTATTTTTCTAGATTCCGTATATATACATTAATTATATACATCTATATACATTAATAGATGATACTTGTTTTTCTCTTTCTGACTTCTTCACTTTGTATAAGAGACTCTAGGTTCATCCACCTCACTACTTTTTACCTCTGTGAAATACAATGTCTTATTTCTACTTTTTTAATTTTAATATGCCCTTTTTCCCTAACATTGTTAGATGAGTGTTTATCTCTTTTATTTTTAGTCTTTCTTCATTCCATACATGAGAATTTTAAAGCTATAATTCCCCTCTCTACAAGCACTAACAATATCCAAATTTGTAGCAGATAGTATATGTTTATTATTATATTAAAAACCTTCTCACTTTTCTTAGATAAGAGTACATAAATAGAACCTAGATTACATAAAGACTATAGGGACAAATGGAGAAGGCAATGGCACCCCACTCCAGTACTCTTGCCTGGAAAATCCCATGGACGGAGGAGCCTGGTAGGCTGCAGTCCGTGGGGTCGCTAAGAGTCGGGCACGACTGAACGACTTCACTTTCACTTTTCACTTTCATGCATTGGAGAAGGAAATGGCAACCCACTCCAGTGTTCTTGCCTAGAGAATCCCAGGGACGGGGGAGCCTGGTGGGCTGCGGTCTATGGGGTCACACAGAGTCGGACACGACTGAAGTGACTTAGCATAGCATAGCACAGCATAGGGACAAATACTGACCATGAAATTTTCTCAATTAATTGTAATGACAAATACAGTAATACTGCTTTGTGCTATGCTTAGTCACTCAGTCTTGTCCAACTCTTTGTGACTTCATGGACTGTAGCTCGCCAGGCTCCTCTGTCCAGGGGGATTCTCCAGGCAAGAATACTGGATGAGTTGCCATGTCCTCCTCCAGGGAATCTTCCCAACCCAGGGATCGAACCCAGGTCTCCCACATTACAGGTGGATTCTTTACCAGCTGAGCTACTAGGGAAGCCCTAAAAAGAGCTGAGGAGAGGGTAAATGAGTTACTAAACAATAGACATAAAGTTTCAGTTGAATAATATGAATCAGTTGTAAAGACCTGTGTGATATTGTACCTATACAATAGTATACTGCATACTTGTATAACATTACAATAAATGCACATCCATATTTTCTAACAGGTAGGTAAATGTTAAGTATGGCTTCCCTACTGGCTCAGATGGTAAAGTATCTGCCTGTAATGCAGGAGACCCAGGTCGATCCCTGGGTTGAGAAGATCCCCTGGAGGAGGACATGGCAACCCACTCCAGTATTCTTGCCTGGAGAATCCCATGGACAGAGGAGCCTAGGAGGCTACAGTCCATAGGATCACACAAAGTACTGGAGCTTCAGCTTCAGCATCAGTCCTTCTAATGAATAGTCAGAGTTGATTTCCTTTAGGATTGACTGGTTTGATTTCCTTGCTGTCCAAGGGACTCTCAAGAGTCTTCTCCAACACCACAGTTCAAAAGCATCAATTCTTCAGCAACTCAACCTTCTTTCTGGTCCAACTCTCACATCTGTACATGACTACTGGAAAGACCATAGCTTTGACCATATGGACATTTGTCAGCAAAGTGATGTCTCTGCTTTTGAACACACCATCTAGGTTTGTCATAGCTTTTCTTCCAAGGAGCAAGCATCTTTTAATTTCATGGCAGCAATCACCATCTGCAGTGACTTTGGAACCCAAGGAAATAAAATCTGTCACTGTTTCCATTTTCCCCCATCTATTTGCCATGAAGTGATGTGACCAGATGTCATGACCTTAGTTTTTTGAACGTTGAGTTTTAAGCCAGCTTTTTCACTCTCCTCTTTTGGTTTCATGAGGAGGTTCTTCAGTTCCTCTTTGCTTTGTGCCAGTAGGGTGGTATCATCTGCATATCTGAGTTTGTTGATATTTCTTCCAGGAATCTTAATTCATCCAGCTTGGCATTTCACATGATGAACTCTGCATGTAAGTTAAATAAGCAGAGTGACAGTATACGGGGGGCACTAGTGAAAAAAAAAAAAAAAAAAAAAAAACCCCCCCTGCCAGTACAGGACTCATAAGAGACACAGGTTCAATCCCTGGATCAAGAAGATCACCTGGAGGAGGGCACAGAAACTCACTCCATCCTTCTTGCCTGGAGAATCCCATGGACAGAAGATTCCATTGAGTTGCAAAAAGTTGGACACGACTGAAGTGACTTAGCATGCACGCACATGGAGAGATAAGGCTCATTGATTTCTTTATCCAAGATGAGTAAATGTTAGCTTCATGAAAGCTACTTATGACTAATACTTCAACCAAGCAACATCAATGGATGTCACCACAAAAGGTTCAGTTCTGTTCATTTAGAAAGCATGACTTACTAAAAATTTTACCTAGTTCATGAAGAGCTTTTTAAATATGTCCTTCTCAATTTATAAGGCTTTAAATTTCACTCCTTTTTTAAAGTTTTTAATTTCAGCTTTATTGAGGTATAATTGACATAAAATTGCAAGACATTTAAAGTATACATTGTGATGATTTGATATATGTACACATTATGAAAAGAATCTCCTGCCTAGTTAGTTAATATATCCATCACCTTCATGTTCTTTTGTTTGTTTTGGTGAGAATACAAGTTCCACTGTCAGCAAACTTCAATTATACAGTACAGTACTGTCAACTATAGTCACAGTATTTTCCATTAGAACTGCAGACGTCATTCATCCAAATAGCTAAAAGTTTATAAATTTCACACTATGGAAACTAACAGACTATGAAATTCTTTCAGAGATCCTAAGAGTAATATTTTCCCAGTTGTGTCAACTGGATGTTCAAATTGCTACTAAAAAGGGAGATGGAACATGAACATTAAATGAGCTTCAGATGGTGTATTGGAATTATCATTAGCTGTTATCACTGCCCATTACTCCTGCCCCAAAAACTATTTGTGAAAATATTCTAACGTCTTGCCTTTTCCTAATAAATTTTTGGTTGCTAGTCAAACTCTCTGTATTCATTCCCAAACACACAAAGTTAAGACATTCAGATCTGTTTAGACCTAAGAAATTTCATTAAAAAGAGCAGTAATACCTGAAATGCTATGAAATACTACCTCACATAGAAAATGGAGGGACTAACTGCCACTTCTACCAATATCTTCACTTCATATCTGTATCAGCCACGTTGCTAGCATAAGGCCCAAAACATGAAAAATATTCATTTAAGTTTGGAGGGTTGAAAGAAATGAGCGAATACATGAACAAATAAATCCAGGGGAAAGTATAAGACTTTATTACGTGGAAAATCAAGTTCACAAAAGAAGTACATCAATTTCTTGCCCCTCCCCATCGGATTAGGTGGCCCTTTTGATTTAAGAAGAAGAGAGGAGACCAGTGGAACAGCACTTGGTTTATTGTGGAATTGTGCCAAGTGTGACAGTGGGTAAGATAACATAGTCCAGCTTCAGATCAGGCTTGCTTGCAGGTTCAGGTTGTTGTACGGCTTGCTGATGTGTTTTCTTTTTGCTTTCATTGATGCAACATAGTTTTCCTTTTGTACATGGTTTGTCATATATTTCCCCCAACATGCATTTCTTCTTGCAGTAACCTGCTATGGTACTAAAGCATTTTCTGGACCGCGCTGAGTCTGTGCACAGGAAACAGCAATGAACCAGATTAGTTCCTGAGGCAGAGAAGAAGAGTTATGTGGTTCCCCACAAGCTATGGCCTCCTGTGGTCCCAAAGTGAACCTTATGATGAGAGAAAACTCAGAGTCTCCTCCTTGACACTCATCCCAAATTCAGACATGTAAAATCCCAGGTTCCTAGCCAATGTTCAGAGTCAGCACCCCGTCAGCCCTAGACAGTATCAACTTGTCACCAGGGCACAATTCAGAGTCAAACTAACCTTTAAAAGAACATCACAGATAGAACTTTTAAAGTTAACAGTGTCGTTACGTTTCACACTCATTGATATGGGCAGCAGAAGTCTCCCTTGGCTGATACTTCATGGGTCTCAGCATATTGCTATTGAAAACTCCTTCCTTCATTCTTTTCACAACTTGGCTCCTCCTATCTCCTCTCTTCTCCTTCTCTCTCTCTTTCTCTCTCTTGCTTGCTCACTCTTGCTGTCTCTCTTCCCATCCTCCTTTTGATCTCAGATAAATATGTTGTCCACAGATCAAACTCAATTCCATGTTTGCCTGTTTTCCCACACATTCAAATTGTCACCTATTCAGAGTATTGCACGGAGGTTATAAAGCTCCTTTTCCAATTCTTTCTTTGCCCTTATAAAGATGAAAACAAAGATACGATTCTCCATATTCTGAATTCCACAACCAGGATCATCTTTGAAGGTTAAAAGGACATTTATAGGGCCACAAAGAGACAACCTACCTTCCTACAACAGCAAGGAAGAGAATTCTCATGGTCAGAGCCCCCACCATGACTTCGGTGCTGCACTTTAGTAAACTCATGTAATCCTTGCAAAAGTACAATCATTGTGGAACTGAGTCATTATCCTTACGTGATAGATGAGAAAACTGATTTTCAAAGGAAATAATTAGCTCATGTCATACAACTAGGCAATGAGGAAGATGTATTTTAACCTCACATCTACAGGACTCCACAGCTTCTACTGTTCACATTACTGTTGTAATATAGGCTGAAAATGAATTTAAATGGAAAAAGAGATGGCCAGATTCCTGGGTGAAAACTGTTCACCATTGTAAAGGTAATGCTAGATGATGGAAGGAGAGGACTTCTGAGAGTTCAGCCCCAATTTCTTACCTTCCTGGAACCTGTCTTCTAAGACAGACTCAAGTCAGGCACCCAGGGCAGTGGGTCCTTTAGATGATCTCAGCAAGATATCAACTATCTTGAAGGCCCTGCCCTTAGTCCTGTGAATAGTAATATTTCCTCGAATTTCATGGTGCATTTGGACAAGTTACCTTCAGATACCTCAAACAGCAGGATAATGAGGATCAGAAACAGCTTCATGTTTACAGACTTCCCAAGACAACTAGGCAGCAGAATTTCTTTGTCCAGTGATCTGTGTCACACAACCACAGAGAGTCTTTCAAGATGAGACACGGCTTTGGATGCTATGAGCATTCTGAGCTCTCATTTTAACCCACATGGAAGAAGATGAAATTCAAGTCCACCCCCACTTTCATTCCCAAATATGGAGTTCACAGTCACCAAATGTTTCATCACATCACATTTACTCCCCCTTCCTCAGGATATGAGCTCCCAGAGAACAAGAACAGTGATTTCTCCACCTGGGCCATCAGCCCACTTGGGTCGAAGTGGGTTGGCTACACATCTTGGTTTGTGTGGGTCAGTCCTAGTTCATTCCTTCTCTTCCAATGTCCCATCCAACTGGTACCACCTTTCACTCACAAAGGTAATTCATCTGGAAAGTTGAATCATTAACGAATTCAGGGAAACACAAGCATGTGCAATAATAATTTTATTCATTCCTTTGTTTTTGGCTGTGCTGGGTCTTCATTGCTGCTTGCAGGCTTTTTCTAGTTGCGGTGAGGGGTGATGCTTTCTAGTTGCGGTGCACAGGATTCACATTGTGATGGCTTCTCTCGTTGTGGAGCACAGGCTTTAGAGCATGACGGCTTCAGTAGTTTTGGCACAAGGACCATAGGGCACAGGCTCAGTAGTTGCAGCACACAAGCTTAGTTGCCCCCATGGTTTATGTGGAATCTTCCTGGAGCAGGGATCAAACCCGTGTCCCCTGCATTGGCAGGTGGGTTCTTAACCATTGGACCACCAGGGAATAATTTTTTTAATGTATGAAACTTTCAGAAAATTCTCTAAGAGAAAGATTGCGTTTAGGCTTGACTAGATGAATTGATGTTATTTCAGTTTCCCATAATGTCTTACCCATCCAGTAAAGCTCAATTCCAGGGCTTCCCTGGTGGATCAGTGGTTGGGGAAAAAAAAAAAAAAAAAACACTTGCCAAGGCAGGAGATGTGGATTCGATTCCTGGGTCAGGAAGATCCCCTGGAGAAGGAAATGGAAACCCACTTCAGTATTCTTGCCTGGGAAATCTGAAGGACAGAGGAGTCTGGTGGGCTATAGTCCATGGGGTCCCAAAAAAGTCAGACACAACTTAGCGACTAAAACAACAACAAAATTCAATTCCACAACTAAAATCTTTCAAAGATCAAGTCTCATTAGTATGGTGTTCAACTCACTCTGAACTGGTTCCCACTCTCCTCTCTTGGGCTTTTTTTTTATGGAACCAGCTACATTTCTGCCAGATTAGTGTTGGTGCCCCTACTCAACTTGTTACTTCCATAACCTGTTGTTGTTCAGTTGCTAAGTTGTGTCCTACTCTTTGTAACCCCATGAACTGCAGCACGCCAGGCTTGTCTGTCCTTCACTGTCTCCTGAAGTTTACTCAAACTCATGTCCATTGAGTCAGTGATACCATCCAACCATCTCATCCTCTGTCACTCCCTTTTTCTCTTGCCCTCAATTTTCTCCAGCATCAGGGTCTTTTACAATGAATCAGCTCTTCACATCAAGTGGCCAAAGTATTGGAGCTTCAGCTTCAGCATCAGTCCTTCTGATGGTTGATTTCCTTTAGAATTGACTGGTTTGATTTCCTTGCTGTCCAAGGGACTTTCAAGAGTCTTCTCCAACACCATAGTTCAAAAGCATCAATTCTTCAGCAACTCAGCCTTCTTTCTGGTCCAACTCTCACATCTGTACATGACTACTGGAAAAATCACAGCTTTGACTATGCAGACCTTTGTCAGCAAAGTGATGTCCCTGCTTTCTAATATGCTGTCTAGGTTTGTCATAGTTTTTCTTCCAAGAGGCAAGCATCTTTTAAATTTGTGGCTGCAGTCACCATCTGCAGTGATTTTGGAGCCCAAGAAAATAAAATCTGCCACTGTTTCCACTTTTTCACCATCTATTTGCCATGAAGTGATGAGACTATATGCCATGATCTTAGTATTTTAAATGTTGAGTTGCAAGCCAGCTATCTCATTATCCTCTCTCACCCTCATCAAGAGGCTCTTTAAATTCCTCTTCACTTTCTGCCATTAGGAGTGGTATCATCTGCATATCTGAGATTGTTGATATTTGATCCCAGCACATTTAAATCTCTCTTTACAAATATTACCCTATCTCATCTACCTAATTGTCCCTGTTGAGCTCCTAATTTTCCTTTAAAACCAAGTGCAATTATCTCTACATCTGTGAAAGTTTCCCTAGCCCAATGAAATAGAGCTGCAAACTCCCTTTTTGTGCCACCACTGTGTTTTGTAAATATTTTTGTTGCTGGTCACACCATGTCATGTTCCAATTATTTGCAATAATCTATGAATACAAGCCACTTTAGGGGCTTCCTCAGTGGCTGGACAGTAAAGAATCCACCTGCAATGCAGGAGATTCGGGTTTGATCCTTGGGTAGGGAAGAGCCCCTGAAGGAGGGCATGGCAACCCACTCTAGTATTCTTGCCAGGAAAATCCCATGGACAGAGGACTACAGTCCATGGAATTGCAGAGTCAGACACAACTGTGCTACTGAGCATGCATGCACATGAACCCCTTAAAGGCAGGTCACTGGTCTAGTTCAGTTTGGAGTTCTCAATACACAGCACAAAACTCACACTATATTTTCAGTATATAATTACAAGATGATTTCAAAGTACTGAAAAATTATTGCTAAATAAAATACCCCCAAGACAGTAATAAAGTTATTTTAGAAATTTCCTAAAGAAAGTTGCTTACCTTGTTTTATAATTTGTGGACACCAGAAGCTTGAATTTATAGTAATTAGGGCCCATCCAAATATCTTTCTATAACATTACCTGGAAGAATTTTGAAATTTGTGAAGGTGATATAAATATATGTTGAAGATGATTAAACTAGTATCATAGCACAAAGTTAGGATCAGGGTTAAGAATAAGTATTACATATAGCTTAGTATGGTTTTCCCTGGTAGCTCAGCTGGGAAAGAATCTACCTGCAATGCAGGAGACCCCAGTTCAATCCCTGGGTTGGGAAGATCCCCTGGAGGAGGGCATGGCTACCCACTCCAGTATTCTTGCCTGGAAAATCCACATGGACAGAGGAGCCTGGTGGGCTACAGTCCATGGGGTCACAAAAGGTTGAACGTGACTGAGCGACTAAGCACAGCACATCGCTTATTATGTTTACCAGTAACCAGAGTGAATTAAGTTTGTCAGGGAGGAAAGATTGTCAAATATTGCTCATATGTCAAAATGAGCAGTGAGAATTGACCAATGGCCCCACCAGATTTGCACTTGCCCCATTGGTATCCCACTTGGTCTCAGCTCATTTCTCAGCTCCACCTCTTTTTTTTTTTCTGGCTATATCACACGGCATGTGGGATCTTAATTCCCTGACCAGGGATGGAACCCATGCCGCCTTATTGGGAGCACAGAACCTTAAACCCTGGACTTCAGAGAAGTCCCTGGAGGGTTTGAGAAGTCCACAACCTCTTAGTGTGTGTCTGCATGCACACATGCTAAGTTGCTTCAGTCGTGACCAACTCTGAAGGACCAACCTAAGGACACTAGCCCACCAGGCTCCTCCATCCATGGGATTCTCCAGGCAAGAATACTGGACTGGGGTGCCATTTCTTCCTCCAGGGGATCTTCCCTACCCAGGGATCAAACCCTCATCTCCTGCATTGGCAGACAGGCTCTTTACCACTAGTGCCATATGGGAAGCCCCAATCTGGGTCTACTGGATGACAAATGCATTTTATGTGCATTACTTACTTTTATCCTTGCAAGAACACTATGAAGTAGGAATTAATATTAACATCTCTTTTTAAAATTGTTAAGCCACAATTTAGGGAATTGGTCATGTGGCCAATGTCACACAAGTAGTGAGGAATGAGCTAGGATAACACAGGTCTGCATAAACCTTAAAGTAAAGGTCTTAGCCATTGTGCTAACCTATGCCAACCTATCTCGCTGGCTGCCTTCTTTGAGTCAACCTTTGGAAGACTGAAGACAAAACATTCAAATACAAGATGTTGCTTTGTTCACGAAATTTATTGGTAATGCACTTGGCGGGACATCCTTCCCCCATCCGTCTCCTTATATCCTACTCACAACTCAGAGAGGAACCTATCTTTAGAGAAAAATCTGTATTGAGAGAATTAACATTTATGATTTCCAAAGATGACATTACTATTTCCTGAAAATGGTATCACCTACCTACTTCAACAGATTTCTAAGTCTGTTGATCTGTTCAGCTGTGTCAACTCTTTAATATCCAAGAGGCTTTATGCAATCTTGGCTAGGCACAAAAAGCCCATAGTCTCCTCATTTTCAAGGTCCTTTGTGGCTAAACAATAGACTTTCCCTTTGAGTAGGCTGGAATGGATAATGAAACGTTGCTTTCTAGTCATGATCAGTTAAAAAAAAATCACCCATTCACATTTACTGTAGCTCCCATTGTAATCCGTAGCAGTACAAATTGCTTTTAATACCTTACTTATAAATGACCTTTAATGTGTTTCATTACTCAGAAATATTCTCTGAATCCTACTTAAGATGTTATCTTTCCAAACAGAGGAGGCTGGCAGGCTCTAGTCCATAGGGTCACACAGAGTCGGACATGACTGAAATGACTGTGCACACACACACCCCATTTAACTATTGTTCTCCTTTCATCCAGAGCTATTGAAGGATTAAACTATTTTAAATACACAATGTCATGGTTTTGTCTCCACGCTACAGTGGGTTTCAGGTTATTTCATTAAATCAAAATGAATCAAAGGTTTGATTTGTTTTTCTTATGTATTGATAGTTAAGTAATACCATGATAGGTGGATCTAAAGTAGAAAAGATAGCACCTTGGCCTTGATGCAGAATTCCATAGCATAACAAAGTAAGAATTTTCTCCAAATGAGATGAGGGGGGTGTGTGTGTGTCTGCCCATGTCTGCCTGACATTTACTGGCTGATGAAAGTTGCCAGAGTAAAGAGAAAGATCATAGATTAGTCTTGGGTGACTTAGATTAACTTTGTTTATAGTATGATTTGAAGAGAAAATCACATACAGGTCCATGACAGGTAGGCTATGCCCAGGGTTAGTTTCTCTAAATAATTCTGTATTTTGGACTCTAGTTAAATAAAAACATGAAAAAAGCAGACCTGTCAATCAACAAGTGATATGTCAGATGCCTTCATGTTTCAGCCTCCATATATCGAAACCCAAGTTAAGCTCAATTAAATATTGTTTATTTTTAACAATATTTAAAACAAATATCAACAATAAAAAATTTACAACAGTAAAAACAAATAAGTTATATGTACAATTTTGAGCCAGTTCTAAGTGTAGAAAAATCAAAGTGTGTTGATATTGATATTTAAGGTAGGTGGAATAATGCTCCCCTAAAGATGTTCACATTCTAAAACCCAGAACCCATGAATACATGATGTTACATGGCAAGGGAGAATTAAGGCTGTAGATGGTATTATGGCTGCTAATCAGCTGACCTTAAAATAAGGAGATTGTCTTAGATTATCTGGATGGGTCCAGTATAATAATAAGAATCACTGGGGAGGTAGGACAATCAGTGTCAGGAAAAGTTTGACAATGTCACCTGACTAGATTTGAAGATGGAGGAAAGGCCCATGAGTCCAAATATTCAATCCTTTAGAAGCTGGAAAAACAAAGAAAGATTTTCTCCTAGGCTCCCCAAAGGGAATACAGCCCTGCTGACATCTTGCTTTTAAATCCAGTGAGATTCATTTGGGATTTATAACCTTCACAACAATAAGATGATAAACTTGTGTTGCTTTAAGCTGCTAATTTTCTTTTGTAACTTGTAACAGCAGCAATAAGAAATTAATAGAACATTAAATTTCATACCAAAATGTCAACATTCCTTACAATGACCTAGAAAAGCTTCATGACTGGTCCAAGTGATAGTAAAAAAAACATGTATTGTCAGAAAGGACAATATTTTTCACAAGTTTCCAAACCTGAACTGAGACTCTATTCACAGAGGATAATCAATATCTTCTAGTCTAGAAAATAGATTCTGTGATAACTCAGTTTCAGGATCTTTCTGGAGAGTTTCCTAAGGTTTTAAAATCTAAACCAGAGATACATTTCATTCTTTGATAAGACACTCCAGAGACATCAGAGTTATCTCTAGGCCAAATTACAGCTGGATACAAGAGAGGAAAGCTTGTAATTCCAGAAGGACCACATATACCTTCATGTGGTATAGGTGAAAATGAAGAAAATATTTTCTCTATAAAAATAATTTCCCTACTTCCTTGGGGGTCCAGTGGTTAAGAATCCTCCTGCCAGTGCAGGGGACACATGTTCAATGCCTGATCAGGGAAGGTTACACATGCCATGGGGCCGCTAGGCCCGTGTGCCTCTAGAACTCGTGCTCCACGACAAGAGAAGCCATTGCGATGAGAAGCTCGCACATCACACCTAGAGAGTGGCCCCCAACCTCTGCAACTAGAGGAAGTCCACACAGCACAAAGATCTAACGCAGTCAAAAATATTAAATTATTTTTTAGTACATAATGTTAGTGTAAATATGTTATCTTGAAAAGCTATCCATTGAGAGAAAATTGTGTACGTAGGACAGGCTCAACAAAATACTTAGCTCAGTTAGAGTTACTCCTGATTTTTTAAGTATAAAACAATAGTTACAGGTACAAGCTGGATTTAGAAAAGGCAGAGGAACCAGAGATCAAATTGCCAACATCTGTTGGACCCTAGAAAAAGCAAGGGAAAACATCTGTTTCTGCTTCACTGACTACACTAAAGCCTTTGACTGTGTGGATCACAACAAACTGTGGGAAAGAGATAGGAATACCAGACCACCTTACCTGCCTCCTTCAAAACCCGTATGCAGGTCAAGAAGCAACAGTTAGAACCAGACATGGAACATCAGACTGGTTTCAAATTGGGAAAAGAATACATCAAGGCTGTATATTGTCACCCTGCTTATTTAACTTGTATGCAGAGTATATCATGCAAAATGCCAGGTTAGATGAACCTCAAGCTGGAATCAAGATTGCCAGGAGAAATATCAACAACTTCAGACATGCAGATGACATACCCTAATGGCTGAAGGCTAAGAGGAACTAAAGAGCCTCTTGATGAAGGTGAAAGAGGAGAGTGAAAAAGCTGGCTTAAAACTCAACATTCAAAAAACAAAGATTATGACCTCTTGTCCCACCGCTTCATGGCAAAAAGATGGGGGGGAAATGGCAACAGTGACAAATCTTATTTTCTTGGGCCCCAAAATCACTGCAGATGGTGACTGCATGAAATTAAAAGATGCTTGCTCCTTGGAAGACAAGCTATAACAAACCTAGACATCATATTAAAAAGCAGAGACATCACTTTGCCAACAAAGGTCCGTCTAGTCAAAGCTATGGTATTTCCAGTCATCGTGTACAGATGTGAGAGTTGGACCATAAAGAAAGCTAAGTGCTGAGGAACTGATGCTTTTGAACTGTGGTGTTGGAGAAGACTCTTGAGAGTCCCTTGGATAGCAAAAAGATCAAACCTGTCAATCCTAAAGGAAATCAACCCTGAATATTCACTGGATGGACTGAAGCTGAAGCTGCAATACTTCGGCCACATGATGCAAAGACCCGACTCATTAGAAAAGACCCTAATGCTGGGAAAGATTGAAAGTAGGAGGATAAAGGGACGACAGTGGATGAGATAGTTGGGTGGCATCACCAATTCAATGGACATGAGTTTGTGCAAACTCCAGGAGACAGTGAAGGACAGGGAAGCCTAGCATGCTGCAGTTCATGGGGTTGCAAAGAGTCAGACATGACCGAGCGACTGAGCAACAACAAATTAGAAAATGTTTGGAGCAATAAAATTAATAAACTTCATAAATTATGGATAAAATTTCAGGTTAGTCAAAATTGTGTTCTTAATCTACCCATCATATCAGACTAAGAGGCAATAAAGGATATTAGGCATTTTTCCCAGTTAAAATACTCCATTTGATATTTCTGCAGACTTTGAAAAATCCATTGCAGTCATGCATTTTTCCCCTTTTCTTCAATCATAAGCTCCATGAATGGCTAAGTTCTGGTTTTCATTGACTTCCATTCATGTTAAATTCAGGCATTCCAGATTTCAAGTGTCACTTAGTGGACAAAGCAAATTTTCCTACTAGCTATCCAAATATCACGAGTTTCAAAACTTTAAGAGAACTCCTAGGAAATGACAAACATCATACTTTCATAATTGTTCTGTAAGACTCATATACATCTAGAGACTTCAAAAGACTGGCCAAAGAATTCTCTAGTATCAAGGAAAATCTTAAAAATTCAAAAGGAAGTAGAGCCTGTTACAGTTTTTACCCTGTGTGGGCAACTCTCAAAAAAAAAAAAAAAATGCATGTGCACAGTATCTTCCAAGATTAAAAATCACATCAGAGAATTCCCCAGGGGTCCAGTGGTTAGGACTCAGAACTTTCGCTGCTGAGGGCCTGGGTTCAATCCCTGGTTGGGGAACTGTTTAATAAGATCTCAAAAGCCATGTTGCACAGCCAAAAGAAAAAAAGAAAAAAAATCACTTCTTGACACACCCATGTCAAGCAAATTTGATGTTAACTTAGAGAAAGCTTCAAATTGACTGGTCCTGGAGTGAATTTTAGTGTGAACAAATCAGTTGTTTTAAAAAAAGTTTTGGAATAATTAAAGATATTTGAAAATAGACTGAGTAGTAATTGTTAAATATTATGGAAATTTTATTAATTTTGCCTAGTGTGATGATATTGTGTTGGCTATGTTGGAAAATAACCCTTTTTTCAAAAAAATATTTACTAGAATGTATAGAAATGGAATATTATATTTATAATTTACCTGCATTGTGGCTCAGCTGGTAAGGAATCCACCTGCAATGTGGGAGACCTGGTTTCAATCCCTGGGTTGGGAAGATCCCATGGAGAAGGGAAAGGTTACCCACTGCAGTATTCTGGCCTGGAGAATTCCGTGGGGTTGCAAAGAGTCAGACACGACTGAGCGACTTTCACTCTGAAATATTTCAGCGAAAAATAATGGATCAAGTTCCAAAAAGAAGTGTAAAAAAAGAAAATATTCTAACCAGCTGAATACTTGTAGAAATATTGGACCACTATTTATTAAGAAGCCTGAATTTTGCTATGAGAAGCTGATGATCTGAGCCACAGTCAGCTCCAGGTCTTGTTTTTGCTGACTGTGTACAGCTTCTGCATCTTCAGCTACAAAGGGCGTAATCAATCTGATTTCGGTACTGACCATTTGGTGATGTTCATGTGTAAAGTCGACAATTCAATGCCAAAAAAAAAAGATTGATTAAAAAATGGGCAGAGGATCTGAATAGACATTTTTCCAAAGAAGACATACAGATGGCCAACAGGTACATGAAAAGGCATTCAACATCACTAATCACTAGGAAAATGCAAATCAAAAGCACAATGAGATATCACCTCACATCGGTTAGAATATCTATCACCAAGAAAACAAGATAGGTGTTGGCAAGGATGAAGACGGCAAGGAGAAAAGGGAATCTATGTACACTGTTGGTGGAAATGTAAATTGGTTCAGTCACTATAGAAATAATATAGAAGTACCTCAAAAAGTTAAAAATAGAACTACCATACAGTCCAGCAATTCCACTTCTGAGGATATATACAGATATCAAATCATTCCCTGGTGGTCAGACAGTAAAGAATCTGCAGGAGACCTGGGTTTGATCCCTGGGTCAGGAAGATCCCCTAGAGAAGGAAATGGCAAACCACTCCGGTGTTCTTACCTGGGAAATTCCACAGACAGAGGAGCCTGGTGGGCTACAGTCCATGGGGTCACGAAGAGGCAGACATGGCTGAGCAACTAACATCTTCACTTCTACTTGACACTAATATAATGTTATATGTTAATTACATTTCATTTTTTTTTAAGAAGCTAAAGTTATGCCAAGAACTGCTTCCCACAAACTCATTCAACAAACATGTATTGAGTTCTCATGTTAATTTGGCACCCACGGAGAAAACAGTACAGAAAAGACAAAGTCTCTATCCTCCAGGAGTCTATGGCTATACAAGCTCTGTTCTTCTGATTCTCATACATTAAATGCCTCAGGCCTAACTCTAGGCTCACAAAGGGTAAAGCAGATACCCTAAATAAATCTTAAGAGGAAGAAATGTAAAGAGCTTGTGTTTTCTTTCATGTCTTATGTGTCTTCTAATTCCCCCCAGGATTAAGAACAGGAAATTTCTTCAATGAGGTATTCAGGTAGTCATTCATTGGAAGGACTGATGCTGAAGTTGAAGCTCCAATACTTTGGCCACAGCTGATGGGCTGACTCATTGGAAAAGACCCTGATGCTGGGAAAGATTTAAGGCAGGAGAAGGGGACGACAGAGGATGAGATGGTTGGGAGGCATCACCGACTCAGTGGACATGAGTTTGAGCAAGCTCCAGGAAATGGTGATGGACAAGGAAGCCTGGCATGCTTCAGTTCATGGGGTCACAAAGAGTCGGACACAACTGAGCAACTGAACCGAACTGAACTGATTCTCAAACAGAATCATAGAAAACACAATTGCCGTGAGCTTTGGCTGCACTTGACTGCTCAGAGCCTAAGGCCATGAAGATGCCAATAAAGGCTGGAGCTCAAGAATATGAACCCAGATCCAAGGCTTCTTCTCTGACACCCAGCCATGAAGCTCCTTTTCCCTATCTTTGCCAGCCTCATGCTACAGTGGCAGGTGAACACAGGTAATGTGAAATCCTGGGTCTAAGAGGGAGTGGTTGGAGGAAGCAGAGATTTGGCAGTCCTTGATAACGGAAACCCAAAGAGACACTGAAAATGAGATGCCCAAAGATACAGCTGAAAAGTTTATATTGCATCAGTCATTCACCATCCGTCACATAGTCCCACAGGCTCCAAACCCAGACTGTGTCTGACGGGGATACACATGGAGCTACAAAGGAAGTAGGGTATTGTTTGTGAACTCAGAAATTATTCAGTATATAAAACTGCCTCCTTGCCCCCTACACAGCTATCACCTGGGATTCCGGCCAAGTCTACCCCATTTTTGCTCTATTTCTAATTTAAACTAGCTCTAAGTAAAAGGTTCAATCAGTTTATATTTCAGTGTAACAAGAAGGAAGACCTCAAAATTACGCTCAAGAAAAAAAATCTACTCTCAGGATTCAGTGAACAGGTCTAAGTTCTCCATCTCAACTTTTTCAGACTTCTACAGAGTTTCATTCCTTTTCTCAGCCTTTGTTTTACTGGAAACCCCCAAATTACCCACAAGAGCCTCTAGGAACACATCAGGGCAAATGGCTAAGTCAGAAGATTGGCCACTGTTTTCTGCAATGGAGACAGAAGCATTGAGACTTGTTTCAGAATACAAGAATCTTCCAGATTTTAAATTGGCAATGGGTCAAGGAAGGGAAAGTAAAAGAGTAGTCAAAGATGTGTCTAATTTTTTTATCTTGGGACCCTAAGAAAAGGGTTATAAATAAGTAAGTATGGTTGTGTCATCTCCGGTAAAGTCAAATTTGAGTCTCAAATCCCACATAAGATAAGGTTAATCAGTGTAGCTGCTTAAAATACAATATTTTACTGTGTTTTCTCTGGTGAGAAACAATATTAAAATGCCTGTGAACAGTAGGTGCTACATAAATCTCTTGTATTTTATGGAAAATCTGTTGAATTGTTGAGTGAAGGAGAAGCTTCTGGATTTGGAAAAAAAAAAATAGATGAACCATTAGGATGGAAAAACATTCAACAGATGAAGATGAGATACTACACTAAGCAGGGGATTTAGAGATAGAGATAATAATGCAGGAATTATCTTCATAGAGATGAGGTTAAGGCTATGCTAATAAGTAAGATCTCTGAGGGACACAGTGTCCAGAGAGGACGAAAATGATAGAACACCATGCTGCAAGAACCACAGGTCAAGTGATTGTTGAGGAGGGGGAGGTCGTAGACCACTGAGTTTGGCAAGAAGCCAGAACTTCTGAACAGTCTAATTGATTCTCTTTTGAAACTCTTCCTTGGGTTACTTTTATGAGAGATTTTACTCTTCTCTGTATTTCCTAGGATCCTGGGAAGAGATAATAACACTCAACAAGTGTCTAAGATGTTATATATTGGAGATCTAAAATCTTAACCCTGAAGCAAATGAGTTTCCTTTTCTTCTTAAGGTTTTAATTATTCAATGAGACAAGACTAGAGATTTATTTTGGATTTCAGAGATGTACAAAGACGCTCTTGGCCTGCCTGTTGCCTCCATCAACGTCCCTAACCACTGTACTTTAAATTTAGCATTAACAAATTCACTCTGACTCTATTCCTCTCGCTCTACCAATTTTAATATCACATCTAGTTATTAACCTTAGCACTGTTTTCTGTTTTATTTGTGCAGAATACTTTGGCTTGAGAAGATGCGTAATGGGTTTGGGGAGATGCAAAGAGCACTGCAACATGGATGAAAAAGAGTTAGATAAATGCAAAAAGAAAACATGTTGTATTAGAGCAAAAGTGGTTCAACTGATAAAAAACTACATACAAAATGAAATGCTCCATATGCTTAAAGAGGACTCTCAGGAAGTGCTAAAAATTACCAAGAATTTTAGTGTCATGATGCAGACCGAACATCATAATTTATCTGTTCTGCCCAAAATCAAAAGTGCCAGTGCTTTTGCCAAGATCAACACCATCATCATCCCAAATGCCACCATTGTGAACTCTGCCACCACCAACCCCGTGAACTCAGGGAAGATAATACACACTGCTACTTCTACCAGAAAAAGAAGAGATTTAGGCACTGACTCCCCACCACCAGCACCACCTCCATCGTATATACTTCCGACAGCATAACTGGAGCTGGAGAAGCAGATGAGCAGGGATTCGGGTCTCTCCCTTAAAACACCAAGTTCCTCTTTATCTATTCTATCTATAAACTGAGACAGAACTGTTTCCTCTGTTATCAGTCATTCAATAAACACTGTTCAAGCACCCACAGTTTATATAATTTTATCTTTCTCACAGGAGCCTCACAGAGGAGACAGAGCTAGAAAGTAATAGAATTCTAGTTTACATGCTCAGGAGAGAGTGAGCAACAGAAATGCTGACTGTGTTGAATTTAACCCGTCGATGAGCCAAAGTAAGCCTCTGTAACAAAAATTTATGGTTCTCATATTATGTGCTTTTCTTGGGGTGATAGGAATGGAAACAGCAGACATATTTTCTTTTTCCATAGATTTTTTTTTTTCCCATAGAAAGGCCCATATAAGGTGGGGAGACGAAGTTTACCTTCTCCACAGAAGAAATTCATGAGGCCACTTAAGATAAAAATATGGGGCGGGCAGAGGGGGAAGATATGACTTCTGTCTCTGATCCAAGGCATTTTCAACCAGATTCCTGAAGGGACAACAGGTAAAGTGCTGCTTCCAGTGGATACAGGCTACAAACCACAAATGCAAACCATGGAGGTAATTTTTAATTTTCAAGTAGCCGCATTAAAAAGGTAAAAATAAATAGGTGAATTGAATGTTAATAATACATTTTGTTTAATGCAGTAAGTTCAAAGCCTTGACATTTCAATATGCAATTAATGTAAAAATTATTTGAAATATTTGCCTTTTCTTGGTACGTCTTTGAAATTTCTTATGTATATTACTGTTACAGCATATTTCATCATACTAGTCATATTTCAAGTGCTCGATAGTCCCATGTGGCTTAAATTTCCAGCCTCTAGAACTATGAGAAAATCCATATCTGTTGTTAAAGCCACCCAACCTATAGTATTTTGTTATAGCAGCCCAAGCAGACCAGTGAGTCATAAAGAGATGGTATTGGGACTTCCTTAATGGCCCAGTGACTAAGATTCTGCACTCCCAAAGCAGGCAGCCCTGGTTCAGTCTCTGATTCGAGAACTAGATCCCACATGCTACAACTAAGTGTTCATATGCCACAGCTAAATGTCCCGCATGCTGCAGCCAAGATCAAAGATCCCAAATGCTGTAACTGAGACCCAGCACAGCCAAATAAATAAATAAAAATAAATACTGAAAAAAGTAAGAGAGAGATGATATCCTTTTCCTCCTTCTTGCTGAGCTCTGGGTAAAAATTAAAGGTAGGAACAACAGATGCCTCTTAAAAGACTCCAAGCCTCTCTGCCTTCATTCTGGGTTTGTCAATAAGGAAAATTGAGCATCCTTAGTAGAATTTGTATACTTAAATCAAAGATATCAGTTTATATAAAGTTACAGTAAGATGTGTAGAGATGAATGACTTTCACTTTTCATTCACTTTCATAGTAAGATGTGACTGTTTTATTGTTAACTCTGAGAATAAAAGCCACAGAATGCATAGTAAAAGGCAATAAGCATGGAATAATTATTTAATAATTGTCAGACAATTTGAATTTTTACACACAAACTGGGTTTGAATTTACTAATAAATACCAAAAGTTGCTGTTTTAGAGTGAAAATAAAGGAGTCCCTTTGTGCTCAGTGCCCTGCGCACACACTTTGCAAGTGACAGCAATTGGAATTTGACTTCGAATTCCAGCATATGGGTTAAATTGTGCTCAGTCATGTCCTACTCTTTGCAACCCCATGGACTGTACCCTGCCAGGCTCCTCTGTCCATGGGATTTTCCAGGCAAGAATACTGGAGTGAGTTGCCGTTTCCTCTTCTAGGGGATTTTCCCAACCCAGGGATTGAACCCATGTCTCCTGCATCTCCTGTGCTGGCAGGTGGGTTCTTTACCACTGAGCCACCTGGGAAGCACTAGGAGTTGAAAGGATCACAGTGATTATCATTGCTTTTGGAACAGCTGCAATTGGCTATCTAGCTGACAAAAGATTTTATGTTAAGATTACTGCAGCAAATCTATGGTAAGCATTCACAATCAGAAAGACAACTTCAAGACAGTATATGCTTTTAACTTGAAGATTTAGAAAATAAAAGCTGTATGGTAGTTGTTTCTTTAAATTTGTCAGCAAAGTGATGTCTCTGCTTTCTAATATGTTGTCTAGGTTTGTCATAGTTTTGTTCTGTTTAATTTTGCTTTGGAGATTGGATGTTTATCAACAAACTGCTCTCTAAAGTATATTGTATCAAGTTAAAGTCACAGGAACAGTACAGAGCTGTCCCTGTTTTGCTTCACCTTTGCCAAGTAGCTAGAAGGCGTATTTTCCAGGACTGGGAGCTAATCTTCTAGATGTTCTATGAGTACTCAGTAAATGTACCCAGTAGCCAGTTAGACAGTCTAACCAAATCTGTGACCTGATGGCAGAGCTTTCTGCTTTATCATCTGCCCACTGCCCAACTTCAGATCTCATCTGAAGTCTTAATAAATACTGGAGCTCCAGGCAAGTAACACAAGTAGCTCTGTCCTATCCACCCCACTGCACTCTCCCCAGGCATGTCCCCATCCTTCAGGCAAGAAGTTCTTGCCTCTGGCTTTTGCTGCTATCTTGCTCCTCACTTCAGTAACCTTAAGTAACCTGAAATTCTCCATATTGAGAAGAGAGTGATGGAGGGGAGGGGAGACAGAAACAAAAGCACTAGGTACATCTGTTTTTAAATGGAAGGAAAATTTTTAAATGCCCATCTATGGAAAGAGGAAGAAATGAGAAAGAGGAGAGGTTTTTATTTATTTTATTTTTTTCTATTTTTATTTTATTTTATTTTTAAACTTTACAAATTGTATTAGTTTTGCCAAATATCAAAATGAATCCGCCACAGGTATACATGTGTTCCCCATCCTGAACCCTCCTCCCTCCTCCCTCCCCATACCATCCCTCTGGGTCGTCCCAGTGCACTAGCCCCAAGCATCCAGTATCGTGCATCGAACCTGGACTGGCGACTCGTTTCATACATGATATTATACATGTTTCAATGCCATTCTCCCAAATCTTCCCACCCTCTCCCTCTTCCACAGAGTCCATAAAACTGTTCTATACATCAGTGTCTCTTTTGCTGTCTCGTACACAGGGTTATTGTTAGCATTTTTCTAAATTCCATATATATGCATTAGTATACCGTATTGGTGTTTTTCTTCCTGGCTTACTTCACTCTGTATAATAGGCTCCAGTTTCATCCACCTCATTAGAACTGATTCAAATGTATTCTTTTTAATGGCTGAGTAATACTCCATTGTGTATATGTACCCCAGCTTTCTTATCCATTCATCTGCTCATGGGCATCTAGGTTGCTTCCACGTTCTGGCTATTATAAACAGTGCTGCGATGAACATTGGGGTACACGTGTCTCTTTCCCTTCTGGTTTCCTCAGTGTGTATGCCCAGCAGTGGGATTGCTGGATCATAAGGCAGTTCTATTTCCAGTTTTTTAAGGAATCTCCACACTGTTCTCCATAGTGGCTGTACTAGTTTGCATTCCCACCAACAGTGTAAGAGGGTTCCCTTTTCTCCACACCCTCGAGGAGAGGTTTTTAAAAGAAGCTAGACTTCTCTGAATATATCCTGTTTTGAAGATTTGACTTAGAAATTATTTAAACATTTTACCTAATATAAACAGGTAAAGTGTGTATTGAACTGATAGCATAACCACAAACAGAAGAGCTATTTGAAGTAGCAGATATTTGAAATAATCTCTCCCATTTTGTTTGTAAAAAGAAAAGATAGAAAAAGTAAAATACATGTTCATCAATAGGAAGTATTAGTTGCTCAGTCGTGCCAGACTCTGCGACTCCATGGACTGCAGCCCACCAGGCTCCTCTGTCTATGGGATTTTCCAGACAAGGATACTGGAGTGGGTTGCCATTTCTTTCTCCAGGAGATCTTCCCGACCCAGGGATAGAACCTGGGTCTCCTGCACTGCAGGCAGATTCTTTACCAACTGAGCTATGATGGAAGCCTCAATAGGGTCCATCAAAAGGGTTTAACTAAACCACTGTATGTTCATATATAAAAAGTTATGTAAAATTAGAAAAAAATAATGGAGATCTATATTTTTCAATATGAAGTGAGCTCTTAGACATGTTAAATTTTTAAAAGGACGCTGAAGAACAATAAGTATAGGATGATGCAATTATTTATTTTCTATAATTTATTATAAAAAGTGAAGTGAAAGTCATTCAGTCATGTCCAACTCTTTGCAACCCCGTAGACTGTATGGTCCATGGAATTCTCCAGGCCAGAATACCAGAGTGGGTAGCTGTTCCCTTCTCCAAGGAATCTTCCCAACCCAGGGATTGAACCCAGGTCTCCCACATTGCAGGCAGATTCTCTTGGATTCCTTACCATCTGAGCCATCAGGGAAGTTCATAATTTATTAATATCATGGAGTAAATTTGGCTGTTTTTCCTTTCAGTGTACAGTTCTATGAATTTTAACATCTTTAGATTCATGCAACCATCACCACAAACAGGACATTGTTTCATTGCTCTGAAACATACCACTTTGTATTCAAACTCTAATTGCACCATAACTCCTGGCAACCAGTGATCTATTTTGCCTGTAGTTTTGCCTTATCAGAAAATATCACAAAAATGGAACGTTTGAGGCTGACTTCTCTCATTTAACATGGCTTTAAGATTCATCCAAATTTCCCAAATATATTAATATCCATAATACATTCCTTTTTACTGCTAAATAGTATCGTATTCTAGACATTTAATACTGGTTTTTTATCCTTTCATTCACTGAAGGACATTTGGTTTGTTTGCAGTTTTTTGACTAACACAAGTAAAGTTGCTATAAACATTTGCTTATAGATTTTTGTGTTATTAAAAGTTTCCATTTTACTAAGGTAAATACCCAGGTGTAAGACTGCTAGGTTCTATGGTAAAGGTATGTTTAACGTTAAAGGAAACTGAAAACCCTTTTCCAGAGTGACTGCGGCATTTTCCATTGCCACCCCCTGAAAATTAATCAATGGAAACATCTTGCAAAATGGAGTTGAGAGGTCAGAAGGGGGAGCTCTCATACTCTACCACTCAAGGTTAATTGCATTATCAACAAGAAGAAAGTTAATACTTTACTACTTTACTACCCAGCAGGAAAAGGAAAGAATTTCTCCTTGCCTGCCTATAGCCTTACCAATGACAAAACTGTCACTATTCAGCCAATGAAAAAGCCACTACGCTTTTCAGTGGCCTTTCAGTGCCCAGTTTATTCCCACAAACTGGTTTTAACAGCCTCTCTCAACTCCCCCTTCTCTGTAAAAGAACGTTTTCTCTACTTTTGTTCTCTGGACTTGCCTGTGGTTTACAATAGATTTATGCATCTCACATTGTGATTCTTTGCTGTTCCTGAATAAACCCATTTTACTTGTAAAACAACTGGCTGTTTTATTGTTTTGTTGCAGGAAGGAGGATCCCTTCCAGGGCCCAAGAGTGGGCTCTTGTCTAACACTTGGAAATGAATAGTCTGAGAAGACACACATGTTGACAAAGCAAGAGACTTTATTGGGAAGGGATGCCCAGGCTGAGAGCAGCAGAATAAGGGAACTCAGGGGAACTACTCCGCCCATGAGGCTTGCAGCCTTGAGTTTTATGGTAATTGGATTGATTTCCAGATTGTCTCTGGCCGATCACTCTGACTTAGCCTCCTTTCTGGTTGTGTGCATGGCTCAGCCAAGATGGATTCCAGAGAGGATTCTGGGAGGTTGGTAGGACGAATGGACTGGAGACTCCTCTCTCCTTTTGACCTATCCCGAATTTTTCTGCTTGGCGGTAGCTTGTTAGTTCTTCATTCTTTACCAGCACCTCCTTTCGAAGGTAACTCATGCAAGTGGCTACTATCTTGCATGGCCAGGGTGGCTGGTTTCAGTCAGTGTTTCCTCTAACAGTTTTAGGTCAACACCAGCAATGGGTGAGATTTCCATTTGCTTCACATCCTTGCCAGCACTTAATGTTGTCAGTGTGAAATGAAAATATGTCCTGCCATATCAATAAACAAACACTCTTTTCCATCAACACAAGAGAAGACTCTACACATGGACATCACTGGATGGTCAATACCGAAATCAGATGGATTATATTCTTTGCAGCCAAAGATGGAGAAGCTCTATACAGTTAGCAAAAATAGGACCAGGAGCTGACAGTGGCTCAGACCATGAACTCCTTATTGTCAAATTCAGATTTAAATTGAAGACAGTAGGGAAAACCACTAGACCATTTAGGTATGACCTAAATCAAATCCCTTACGATTGTACAGTGGAAGTGAGAAATAGATTCAAGGGATTAGGTTTGATAGATAGAGTGCCTGAAGAACTATGGATGGAGGTTCATGACATTGTACAGGAGGCAGGGATCAAGACCATACTCAAGAAAAAGAAATGCAAAAAGGCAAAATGGTTTTCTTACAAATAGCTGTGAATAGAAGAGAAGTGAAAGGCAAAGGAGAAAAGATTTACCCATTTGAATGCAGAGTTCCAAAGAATAGCAAGGAGAGAGAAGAAAGCCTTCCTCAGTGATCAATGCAAAGAAATAGAAGAAAGCAATAGAATGGGAAAGACTAGAAATCTCTTCAAGAAAATTAGAGATACCAAAGGAACATTTCTTTCAAAGATGGGCTCAATAAAGGACAGAAATCCTATGGACCTAACAGAAGCAGAAGATGTTAAGAAGAGGTGGCAAGAATACGAAGAACTATACAAAAAAGATCTTCACGATCCAGATAATCACAATGATGTGATCACTCACCTAGAGCCAGACATCCTGGAATGTTAAGTCAAGTGGGCCTTAGAAAGCATCACTACAAACAAAGCTAGTGGAGGTGATGGAATTCCATTTGAGCCATTTCAAATCCTAAAGGATGATGCTGTGAAAGTGCTGTACTCAATATGTCAGCAAATCTGGAAAACTCAGCAGTGGCCACAGGACTGGAAAAGGTCAGTTTTCATTCCAATCCCAAAGAAAGGTAATGCCAAAGAATGCTCAAACTACCACACAATTGCACTCATCTCACATGCTAGTAAAGTAATGCTCAAAATTCTCCAAGCCAGGCTTCAACAGTACGTGAACAGTGAACTTCCAGATGTTTAAACTGGAACATTGAAAAGGCATAGGACCCAGAGATCAAATTGCCAAAATCCGCTGGATCATCAAAAAAGCAAGAGAGTTCCAGAAAAACATCTATTTCTGCTTCATTGACTATGCCAACACCTTTGATAGTGTGGATCACAACAAACTGTGGAAAATTCTGAAAGAGATGAGAACACCAGACCACCTTATCTGCCACCTGAGAAATCTGTATGTAGATCAAGAAGCAACAGTTAGAACTGGACACGGAACAACAGACTGCTTCCAAATCGGGAGAGGAGTACATCAAGGCTGTATACTGTCATCCTGCTTATTTAACTTACATGCAGAGTACATCATGAGAAATGCTGGACTGGATGAAGCACAAGCTGGAATCAAGATTGCCAGGAGAAATATCAATAATCTCAGATATGTAGATGACACCACTCTGATGGCAGAAAGCGAAGAAGAACTAAAGAGACTCTTGATAAAAGGGAAAGAGGAGAGTGAAAAATTTGGCTTAAAATTCAACATTCAGAAAACTAAGATTATGGCATTTGGTCCCATCATTGCATGGAAAATAGATGGAGAAACAGTGGAAACAGTGACAGACTTAATTTTTTGGGGCTCCGAAATCACTGCAGATGGTGACTGCAGCCATGAAATTCAAAGATGCTTGCTTCTTGGAAGAAAAGCTATGACCAAGCTAGACAGCATATTAAAAAGCAGAGATATTACTTTGCCAACATAGGTCCATCTAGTCAAGGCTATGGTTTTTCCAGTAGTCATGTATAGATGTGAGAGTTGGACTATAAAGAAAACTGAGTGCCGAAGAATTGATGTTTTTGAACTGTGGTGTTGGAGGAGATTCTTGAAAGTCCCTTGGACTGCAAGGAGATCCAACCAGTCTATCCTAAAGGAAATCAGTCCTGAATATTCATTGGAAGGACTGATGCTGAGGCTGAAACTCTAAAACTTTGGCCACCTGATGCGAAGAACTGACTCATTGGAAAAGAACCTGATGCTGGGAAAGATTGAAGGCAGGAGGAGAAGGGGATGACAGAGGATGAGATGTTTGGATGGCATCACTGACTTGATGGACATGAGTTTGAACAAGCTCTGGGAGCTGGTGATAGGGAAGCCTGCGGTCCATGGGGTCACAAAGAGTCATATACAACTTAGTGACTGAACTGAAGGGACCCAGAGTAGATTTTTCTCCTCTGTCTCAACTTTACAAGAAACCAGAGCCATTGTACCAGCAAAAGCCCCTTATGCCCATCTGCTGCCTTGGGAGTTCCAAATGGATTTGAGTAAGTCTCTCCTTGTTCTAGGATCTCCCATATTGGTTGATGTTAGGTAGTTAGAATAGGAAACACGAGTCCAGAATGGTGCGGTGGCTAAAAGACAAGGAAGGGAAAAGCCCCGGAAAATAGAACAAAGGAAGGTCAGAGGACCAGAGTGAGGACCTCAGGTAGAACAAACAGCACTCCTGGCTAGCCCAATTTACATAGGGCAGGCCCAGGGGGAGGAAAAATACATATAAAAAGAGGAGCCAAAGGGCCGGGGATCTGTCTCTCTCTCTCTTTCTTTCATCCCCACCTCCCCCCCATGCCCTGAGTGCGCAGGGATGCGCTTCTCTTTGGGTCGGCATGCCCTCACAACTCGAGGATGGATTTTCTTGATATTTTCTAAGTAAAATAGAGCTGTAACACAGAGCTGTAACACTGATTTGTTTAAGAGCTATAACACGGTCTGTTCGAGACCTGAGAGCTATAACACGGTCTGTCCAAGACCCAAGAGCTGTGACGTGCCGAGGGCTTTAATGTCCGTCACTCCAAATCTTTGTTGTGATGAGACAGAACCGAGGAGCATACACTCGCCTGACAGTTGAGATCTTGAATTTTTAATTTGATGAGGTATAACAGGTACCTGCTCCCTCCCATTAAAGTACTGAAGATACTGGCTGAAAGATATCTGGTAGATATATCCACCCAAGGTCTGGATACTGGGTGGGGCTTGGTTGGAAGTTACCAAGAAATACCCCAGGCTGGGTTGGAAGACACCTCGGTGGCTCCCTTGTAGAAAGACATAAGACAGAACTTGTGAGTACCTAGTTAACTGTGTTACAGGGAGGAAACCAATTCTGACTCCCTGTTGGAAACTGCTTCTTTGACTTGCTTTTATTATTATAATCATACTCAGTGGCTTGCCTGAAGGACCCTGCCCCTCTGCTTGACTGTAAACTTAAGTGCCTTTGTTCAGCTCGTGGAGGGATAGTTTGTCCCTACCAACCTGTGAATAGAAGAGATCAACACACCCCCTTCCAAAGGCTGGCCATTTCCTTGGAGATGTTTTGCAGGACTGAAGACCCTTTCACTTTAGTTCCCCACTGCATCTCCCTCTCTATTCTGCCTTTTGACTTTAGTTCCTCATTGCTTCTTTCTGATCTATAAAAGAACCTGGCATCCAGACCCCAATAAGGTGGTAATTTTGAGGCTCTAGCCTGCCATCTTCTCATTTTGCCAGCTCCCCGATTAAAGTCTCTTCCTTGCCTCGACACCTTGTCTCTGGGGTCCATTGGCCTATCGTTCGGGGAGCAGAGTGAGCTTGGACTCTGTAGGTAACAACTGGGAGAGATTAAATCTCGCCCTAAATATTGAGGGGGCTCTTTAATGTGTATGCAGTTAAAAATTAAAAGCTGGCTCGGTAAAACCTTAAACAAGGCCTTCTAGGGGAAAGCTCAGATGTCTCTGTGTCTTTGAGATGTATCTGACCTTCCTAGGTTGTTCTGTTTGTCCGTGTTAGCCTATACAAAGTCTTTTTGCATTTTTAATCATTGGCAACTCTGTGGAGATATTTATTGGTGATAAAATGATATAGTCTTTAAAAATTAGAGAAACTAACAAGTTATTAAATCTAGAGCGCTCTCGTTGCAAACAACTGTTTTGTTGGTACCTATAAAAGTCAAATTAACTGAAGAACTTTTCTTGAGGAAGAAAAATTGATTTAGGAAGCTCATTGTGGTTTTCCCCTCAATGGGCCTTACAGATGCTAATAAGAGCATTAAGAATATCAACAAACAACTTGGAGGGGGAAAAAAAGTCTAGCTATTATTTCAACGAGGTAAAAAAAAATTTTTTAAGGCATTACCTAAAATGAATAAAAAATTCTTTGGATGATTACTTAGAATGGGATAAATAGACATTTATGTGATTAAACGATTCGATATTACTACACTACCCAAAGCTAATGAGCCATGAGGGACACCCTACTGGTCCCCAACAATAAAAACTAACCAAGTCTGTTCTATTACCCCAGTTTAAGTTTATATATTTAAGGGACTAGAAAAATTTACACTGAGATATCCTACCAATTATTTTGGGACAGTTAGGCCAAAAGGCCTGACTTCCTCAACTTTACCCAACTCTGGGGATCCCAGGGCCTTTTATATAAAAGTAAAGTAAAATAGACAGGGAACAAAAAGAAAAAGCCTTCTAAATGCTCCCCTAAGACCAAAGCTTGTTGATCAGTTCCTTATGAAAACTAAAGGTATGGGAAAAGTTGGTGGAATTTTACAGCTCTTATTTAATTATATTGTGGGATAAATAAGGCATATCAATTGCATTGAGTAAATATTAACTAAAAGTACTGAGGAAACCTGAGCCATACAAAATAAGTAAAAACTGAGAATTAACATACAGGGGCTCATAAAATAAAAATAATGATTTTGCTTTGATTTAATTTATAAACTCAGAAAGATCTTTGCTAAATGACTTATACAAACCTTTGAAGATGTGATAAATTAAAGCTCTAAAGTTATAAAACACAGAACTTCATAAATTACATTTCAGTTTGCTAAAAATCTTGCCACTGATTTTAGTAACTTTAGGCAGCAAAACTATTTGAAAAACTAAGCAACTGCCTTTGTCTCACAAATGTCTAAACCAGAGTATGAATATAGGCCACGAGGACCTAGACTAAGCCCAATTAAGCAGGCAAGACCTGAAAGACCAAAGGGGGAAAAAAGTGGCAATTTTAAATCTAAATTACTGAGACTGTTCCCACTGCAAAACGTTACAGATGATTGTTCTTTAGTCGCCGGGCTGTGCCCCACTCTTTGCGACCCCATGGACTTCAGCCTGCCAGGCTTCCCTGTTACAGATAGTAAGCCTTAATCATCTGAGCAAGCAACTTTAAGATATTCCGACTGTTTATTAACTAGTAAGCTTATATCAATATTGTGATACCTGGTTCATATCTAAGCTTTTACTAAAGCCATGAGATCTCTGGTTTGTTTATGTCATGTACACTTTATATGTATGAGCTATCTCTACTTCTAAAAGGTAATTAAAGCTGGGACGGGAAATACCCTTAAAATTTCCCTTAGAATTGTAAATATCTCTAGTAATCCTTCTGTCAAAGAGATATATTTTGGGGTGGCAAACTCTGCTACCCTTTCTGTAGTGAGCTGTGGGACCTCTCAACCCAAATATACTATTCCACTCCACTGTCCAAACCAAAAACACAGCTCCTAAATTACTATTCTCATAATTCATTTTATATCAAAACTGTAACAAAAAATCTTCCAACAAAGCCCAGGGCCAGATGGCTTCACAGGCGAATTCTACCAAAAGTTTAGAGAAGAGCTAAACTAAACCTAGGGGCTTCCCTGGTGGCTCAGAGAGTAAAGAATCCACCTGCAGTACAAGAGACCTGGGGTGGATCCCTCAGTTGGGAAGAACCCCTGGAGAAGGGCATGACAACCCACTGCAATATTTTTTCCTGGAGAATCCCCATGGACAGAGAAGCCTGGTTGACCACAGTCCACAGGGTCACAAAGAGTCAGACATGACTGAGCGACTAAGCACAGCACAGCAAACTAAACCTATCCTGCTAAACTTTTCCTGCTTAAACTCTTCCAGAAAATTTTAGTAAAACTAAGAAGTAAGCAACTATGAACTGTCTTTACATGGCATTTTATAAATTGGGGGAAATAACTCTCTGAAGACCTGTTCTGCCAGGCTGTCCCCTGAGCACAGAGTCCCTCATTTCTGCTCTCCACACTGAACTCCTTTCAGGGGATGGGTCAGCTACAGCAGCATATGACTTAATCCTTGTAAAGTCAGATGGCAATTGCCAATTTGTAGTTGACAGGGAGCCCCTTTCACATGGACACCCAATATAAACTTGTTGCAAAACCAGAAACAGTTCAAATTTGCTGTCTCAGTTTCCCCTCATAGGTATGCTTGCGTGCTAAGTCACTTCAGTAGTGTCTGACTCTGCAACCCTCCAAGCTCCTCTGTCCATAGGATTCTCCAGGCAAGAATACTGGAGTGGGTTGCCATGCCCCCCTCCAGGGGATCTTCCCGACCCAGGGATCGAACCCACGTCTCCTATGGCTCCTGCCTTGCAGGCAGATTTGTTAGGGGAAACACACTGACTGAAACAGCCCACCCTGGCTGGGCACCATAGTAAACATTTGCATGAGTTGTTAGGAGGTCCTGGTAAGGAACACGGAACTAATAAGCCACCAGCAAGAAGAGTTCGGGAAAAGTCAAAAGGAGACACCACATATCCAACCACCTCCCAGAATCCTTCTCGCTGGCATCCGTCTTGGCTAAGCAAGGTGTGCACCACCAGGAAGGACTCTGAGTCAGAATGACTGGCTAAAGACGACCCGGAAACTAATCCCATCACCATAAAACCCAAGACTACGAACCACATGGTGGGGCAGTTCTCCTGGGTTCCTTTACCCTGCTGCTCTCCACCAGGGTGCCCTATTCCCAAGAAAATCTCTTGCCTTGTCAGCACATGTGTCTCCTCAGACAATTCATTTCCGAATGTTAGACAAGAGCCCAGCTTCGGGCCCTGAAAGCAGTCCCCCTTCCTGCAACAGATTCTTTACCACTGAACCACCAGGGAAGCTCCCTCACAGGTATAACAGATGCTAATAAAAACATTCAATTAATGAACAAGAGAATGGGGAGAGGCTAAGGAGAATTCCGGGGATGCTTCCCAACAAGATTGAAATTTTTCAAGAGTTATTTAAAAATAAGATAAGCAAAGCAAATATTGATAGCAATGAAACAAACAGGAAACAGAAAGGGGAGAGTCTTGGGACTCATCCCAGCAGGTGGAAGTCTTTAGACTGTTACTAAGAAATAGAATTGTTGCAGTAACAAGGAAAAAAGAGGAACTAGCTTTTCTCTTTCCTTTTCCTGAGAACACAAATAAAGAAAACAGTGAGCAGGCCTGATTTCTTGTTTTTTACTTTAACTGCTCCTAACTCTGAACGTGTGTAACTAAGTTTCCTTTTCGGCCCCCTAACTCTGCAGGAGCTATAATTCTCATTTTTTCCTTGGACTCTATGCTAAACACATCCTGTATCTGGGGTTTACCCTTACAAACACCCTTTCCCTTGTAGTTACGTATCAGAAAGAAGGCCACAGAGCCACCAAACTGCTAGACTCAATTACTGGGTTACTGACACCAGTCTATGACTGTCTTTGAAAGAATGCAAGAGGAAGAAATCAAGATTCTATCACATTTGTTCCTCATCATGACTTCCAGCTGATTCCTGACTGCCAAGCCCTTGCCTTATATAAGCCTCTAGACTCCTCACGGAGCGAGGGGACAGTTCTTGAGGCACGAGCCAACTGTGTTCCCCTCTCCGTCAGCTGAGAATTAAAGCCCCCTTTCTATTTTTTGTAAACTTTGTCTCTGTATTTTTTTATTCACCTTCGGTTTTCAGAAAAAGCCAAGATTTTGGCCAACATCAGAATGACTAAAATGGTCATGGATGAGTTAAAACAAAGGTTTACACTACCAAAGGCTGGGTGAGACAAAGGGACCCCCTGCTGGTCCCCCAACATTAAGGACCCCAAACAAGTCTTCTCCGTTTATCCCAGTACGCTGCTAAGTCACTTCAGTCGTGTCCGACTCTGTGCGATCCCATAGACGACAGCCCACCAGACTTCCCCACCCCTGGGATTCTCCAGGCAAGAACACCGGAATGGGCTGCCATTTCCTTCTCCAGTGCATGAAAGTGAAAAGTGAAAGTGAAGTCGCTCAGTTGTGCCCGACCCTCAGCGACCCTGTGGACTGCAGCCTTTCAGGCTCCTCCGTCCGTGGGATTTTCCAGGCAAGAGTACTGGAGTGGGGTGCTATTGCCTTAATAATTTTAAAAGCTGGAAGGCAGATATTACAATGGGAAACCTGACCCACAGTCCCTTGGGACAAAGGTTAGGCAGATTAATCAAAATAAAGATCAACTAGAGTCCAGGATAGGGGGCCTGGGGGATGCGTGTGGTCTATCTTAGTTCTCAAAGAACTGCACAAAGATATGTATTAGATTATTATGTATATCCCTTGAGGAGGAACTAGGACTCTTTAATTGCTAAATTATTGTCATTACATTTCTTGTTTTCTTGCTTTTCCTGTGTTTTCTGCATTCCCTCCTTTCCCTGAATAGTAGCCGCCTGTGCCTGCTCTTTGGAACTCAGGAAAGGCTTGGACACTAAAGCTATTTTTTATAAGAAGCAGGGGATAAAGGGGCTTTGTATCTGAGAGGGCCCCTCAGGGCCCTGCTCAGTTTCAATGAGAGTATTCATATTGAAGGGGTTTCCCAGGTGACTCAGTAGTAAAGAATTTGCCTGCCAAAGCAAGGGATGCAAGAGAGGCCAGTTCTATCCCCAGGTCGAGAAGATCCCCTGGTGTAGGAAATGGCAACCCACTCTAATATTCCTGCCTGGAAAACTTACATGGTCAGAGGAGCCTGGCAGGCTACCATCCACGGGGTCACAAAGAATCAGACACAACTGAGCCCACATGTATTCATATTGAAACAGGCAAAAAGTAATATTCCTATAGGTAAATCATACTAGATATGTATTTTGTTTCCATAGTTTGTTTTTACCATCAGTTAGGTTGCTTTTGGTTTTCTGCTACTGTGAACAACGTTGAGATAAATCTCTCTGTGTACTTGTTTAATTATTTCATCAGACAGAAGTCCAAGGAACAGAGTCTCTTGAGTCAAAAGGTTAGCATTATTTTTAAGACTTCTGATGCCAAATTGCTCTACAAAAGCAAAACTCCCAGCAACATTTCGAGAGAACACGTTTCCCCATACCCTCACCAACACTGGCTAGAAGACAGTTTCAAAGATGGGTGCTCTTTGTTCTGTTTCTCTCTCACTGATAATAGCCTAGAATACAGGTGCTCAATAAATCAATCCAGGCTACAGTCTATTAGACACTCTGATCTAACCTGTCTGTTCTGGGTTTCAGAGACTTCTCCTGGCTCACTGCCCAGGAGCTTGGCATTGTGTAGACCCTATAAAGGCAGTAGCTCCAAGCATATGACAGTAGAGGACCCTGACTCCACCAAACCACCATCTACTCCCCAGGCCAGCCCTTCAGCCATGAAGCTCCTGCTCCTGGTCTTTACAGCCCTGGGATTCCTGGTGACCCCAGGTAAACTGGATGGAGAAGAGTGAAGGGACTGGGAGCCAGGAACACCAGCAGATCTGGTTTCTCTGGTGACAGACAAGCCAGGTTGGAAGTAGGCAGGGCTCAGCCCACTGAGCTCTGACCTAAAGTGGGGGTCTCCCAGCATCCACCACTGTCCCCAATACCCCTTATCCATCCATCAAACCTATACCCTATACCAAAACCTATCCGTCCCAATTTTTTCCCATTCTAAAACAAGAGTCAGCCCCAACTTGGTTCAAAATATCTCCCTTACCCCTTACATGAGCTCTCTACATCTAAGCTCCTAAAACGCTGAGAAGGCGTCTCTCTTCCACATTTGCAGCCTCTGAGATCAGACCCAGGTCTGTGCTCAGAGGAGAGACCAAGCCCTGGGGTAAAAAATTCAGGAGCACCTGCCTACACCCAAGAGGGCTGGCAGGGAGAACAGGAGACCTCTTAAGAAGGTAAGTGTACATAAAATGTCAAAGGAGGTGCTCAGCTCAAACACTGGGGGAAGAGAATGAAGAACCAGAGAGAAAATTCAGAGAGCCAGGCAATGGGTGTGAAGAACCAGAGGAAAAGCCTCTCAGAAGATGCCGGGGCTGTGGGCCCATGGTGGACACAGAGCACAGAGACAAAGCCCTCAGGTTTGATGAGAAGGTTGTACTTGGTAACGGTGTATGAATGCAAAATAGCCTGTCATAGCAACCATTATTTTCTCTGTAATGATTCAACTTTTTTTTTCCCCCACTCTGGGTTGATTGATATTGACAAGTTCATAATCCTTAAGAACAAGTGAGGCAGGAACACCTTTAAAAGGAGATGTGGGGTACACTGGGACAATCCTGAGGGATGGGATGGGGAGGGAGATGGGAGAGGGGTTCAGGATGGGGGACACATGTACACCCATGGCTGATTCATGTCAATGTATGGCAAAAAACACTACAATATTATACAGTAATTAGCCTCCAATTAAAATAAATAAATTAAAAAAAAAAAAGGAGATGTGGGATGAGTAAGAACAGCCACAAGTACCCCTTGGAGTGTTCAAATGCCTCCCCAACAATGAAGACCTGGCTCCCCGGTCCCCTTTTCACTCAGACGTTCTGTGGTACAAACTACAGCAAAAATGAGAAGCTTTAGCTGTTGCAAAGATGTAGATGCTGGCAAAGACAAAGAGCTCTTCTGCATTCCCAGAGGCCATCCATCAAGGGAAATTCTATCTCCTCCTGCGTCCTTCTCAAGACTCATATTTCAAGCATACATTTGAGGATAAAATGTCTGCTTTAGAGACTTCCCTGGCAGTCTAGTGGGGTGAGGGTTCTATTCCTGGTCAGAGTTCAGGATCCCACATGCCCATAGTGGGGCCAAAAACCAAAAAAGCCCCAACCCCTTGGCAGTCCCTCAATTGTTTTTAATCTTGGATTCTCTATCTTTTCTTCTCCATTGCAGCCAAAGGGGGCGGGACAATTTGTGGGCGTAAGATCGCGGGACACTGCAAGCTGGAATGCGGCTCCCTGGAAAAAACGATATTCATGTGTGACAGGTACAAACAGTGTTGTGTCAAAGGCCTCTTCATAGCACAGCCTGTGATGCAACCACCCATCCAGAAGCCTAACAAACCAGATACACAGTTGGCCAAAGCAAGGACCAATGGGTAAGACAATAGAATCTTCAAGAAGCCGAAGGACTATCAAGACTTAAAGCTCCTGTTTTGTCTCTCTGCATCTTTCACTCAATAAACAGTTTGGGGAGGGAGGAGGGAGGAGGGTTAAGGATGGGGAACACATGTATACCTGTGGCAGATTCGTTTTGATATATGGCAAAACCAATACAATATTGTAAAGTTAAATAAAATAAAATTTAAAATACTAAAAAAAAAAAAATATACAATTTGGAGTTTGTATCTATCCTACAGTAACGGCTGCTCTGTGGACTCATCCATGGGGTGTGCGTCAGCTTGGGTCTTCCAAGAACCAATGCCAAGACAGAATTAGACACAAAACCATTTATTAAGGGGGAACACCTGTGATGGAAGGCGGTGAGAAGGAGTAGACAGGGAGAGTCCTCATACTACATTACTGGTCTGATACCTGAAAAGGAAAGATAGACAGACAGAGGACTGGATAGGAGGAGCCTGAGGCTGAAGATTGAAGAAAAGTCTCAGCCAAGCCCATCAAGGCCCCAAAACAAGAACTGCTCCTCAAAGGAGCCCCACCCAGGGCAGGGATGGCTAGGCACTGGGTTCAGTCACTGGCTGGGAGCAGCCCCTGGAGAACACGACCTTGGGGAGAATGCTACGGCACATCTGGAAATATGGCAGCTGAAGGCTCTCCACCAACTACATCCTCAAGACAGTTCTCCTGACGGGAGATCTGAGTGGGGCACCCCATGCCTGCCACAAAGCATGGGAGAGAAAGGAGCTGAATGCATGTATTTGGCCTCCATGTGGATCAACAGATGAGGTACTCATTTGCATAATGAAATGGACAAAAATACATAGATCTGACATTCGTAGCAGTTTCTGAAAGCAAGGCAATGATGCTGGTGACTTGAATGTGCCCAGCCATATCATATATATATCATATCAGTTCAGTTCACTCAGTTGTGTCCAACCCTGCAACCCCATGGACTGCAGCACGCCAGGCTTCCCTGACCACCACCAACTCCCAGAGCATGCTCAAACTCATATCCATCGAGTCAGTGATAGCCATATCATGTAAAGTTGGCATAATCCTATTAGAAGGCCGAGTGAAAACAAGTACAAAGAAACAGGTCTTTTATTCATTTAAACCAGTTAATGCTACTTCTGGAAATCTATATCCTTTCTAAAAAATGTTTTAAAAGTTAAAAACCTTAAACCTTGTTCATGTTCTTTGGCTGAGAGACTCTAATTTAAGGAATGACTGTATTCTGAGGAAATAACCAGGATCCGTAGTTTTAAAATGATGGATGGTAACTTCCCTGGTGGTCCAGTGGTTAAGACTTCATGCTCCCAACGCAGAACTAGATCCCACATGCTGCAACTAAGATCTGGTGCAACCAAATAAATTTAAAATAAAAATGTGTGAACAGGCATAACCTTAACAGCATAGTTTAAAATAATGAAAAACCAGAAGCTGCCTAAATGTCCAGGGATGAGGGAAATGTGAAGCAAAGTAGCTATAGATTCATAATGTGGATACTATGTACCTCTTAAAAAGGAGAAGTTTAGGGACTTTCCTGGTGGTCCAGCGGTTAAGAATCCCACGTTGCAATGCAGGAAATGCAGGTTTGATCCCTGGTCAGGGAGCTAAGATCCCACACACTGTGGGGCAATTACTGAGCCTTCATGAAGCAACTAAGACCTGATGCAGCCAAATAAATAATAAACAATTTTTTCCTTAAAGGATAAGTTTAGAGTTCTCTTCAGTCATAAAGGATAACTTTGATGTGCTATTAAAGAGCAATTTTAAAAATCATATGTATAAGTTGATCCCATTTTACAACAAAAACACAAGCACACACGCAAACCATTACCCAAAACACTGGGATGCTCTCAACAGCTACCGTTTTTACTCCACACCCTCCTCAAAGATGAAATACAGGGCATCCCAAAATAGATTCAACTCTACAATAGAGTCATGAGAAATACAAGTTGTACTGAAGATGCCATGGGGAGATGTGGGAGAAATTTTGCATCACCCCTATCCAACAAAATTTCATAACAATTCCCTTTAAAGTTGGTTTTTTTTTTTTTTTTCAAGTTTTTTTTAGCCACTGACACCTCAACCCATGGACCCTAGGTCTTGAAGTCACTCTACTTCTCCACTCAGTACCCCCACCCCATCTGATCCTCCCCTCCTTTTGCCATTTTGCCCTCTCTCTGCTTCTCCTAGTCACATCCTTATATTCATAACTAGATCAGCAAGCAATAACCTTTCATAGCATTTAATCCTTTTAGAAAATAGCATGGATTATAAATATATTTTTATCATATAAATGCATTTCTGATAGCAAGAGGCCCTAAAGTGATACAAAGATGGAATTACGAGTGTTATTTATTGATTACTTATATGTATAATTTTTCTACAGTAAACATATTAACAGGAAAAAGTAATATTCTAACAGAGGCACAATAATTATAAAGCATGCTGCTGCTGCTAAGTTGTGTCAGTTGTGTCCGACTCTAGCGACCCCATGGACTACAGCCTACCAGGCTCCTCCGTCCATGGGATTTTCCAGGCAAAAGTACTGGAGTGGGGTGCCATCGCCTTCTCCGAATTATAAAGCATACCACAACTCAAATTGGCCACGTGTCTTCCAGTTTTCTACCCATTCCCCTACTGTCTAGGATTCCTGAGGATAATGAAACGGAGTGTGTGTATGCATGCCAAGTAGCCAGCCTCCTCTGCCAAGGGGATTCTCCAGGCAAGAATCCTGCAATGGGTTGCCATAGCCTCCTCCAGGGTATTCTCCTGACCCAGGGATTGAACCCATATCTTCTGTGGCTCCTCCATTGCAGGCGGATTCTTTACCACTGAGCCACCAGGGAAGTCCCCATGAAACGGAGTTATTTACTGCCTTATCAATAAACAAGGAGGATGTCATAGCCATCTGCGATTCAGGCTCTCCAAAAGTGAATTTCTGAGCCCAGAGGGCACCCAGGGAGAACAATGCCATATCTGGCAATCATTAGCCACTCCCCATGGTGACTGTAAGCACCGGCCCTAGATAGCTGAGATGCAGATGAAAGGTATGATTTCAGCAAGCCTAGACTATTGCATTTTCCCATACGTAGGAAAGCCTTAAATTCTTTAACTTGTTCAGTCACTCAGTTCAGTGTCTGACTCTGCAATCCCATGGACTGCAGCACAACAGGCTTCCCTGTCCTTCACTATCTCCTGGAGTTTGCTAAAATTCATGTCCACTGCGTTGGTAATGCCATCCAACCATCCCATCTTCTGTCATCCCCTTCTCCTGCCTTCAATCTTTCCCAGCATCAGAGTCTTCCAGTGAGTCAGTTCTTTGCATCAGGTGGCTAAAGTATTGGAACTTCAGCATCAGTCCTTCCAATGAATATTCAGGGTTGATTTTCTTTAGGATTGACTGGTTTGATCTCCTTGCTGTCCAAGGGACTCTCAAGAGTCTTCTTCAGCACCACAGTTCGAAAACAATTCTTCAGCACTCAGCCTTTTTTATTGTCCAGCTCTCACATCCGTACATGACAACTGGAAAATCCATAGCTTTGACTATACGGACCTTAGTCAGCAAAGTGATGTCTCTGCTTTTGAATACGCTGTCTTGGTTTGTCATAACTTTTCTCCCAAGGGGCAAGCCTGTTTTAATTTCATGGCTGCAGTCACCATCCACAGTGATTTTGGAGCCCAAGAAAATAAAATCTTCCACTGTTTCCATTTTTTCCCCATCTGTTTGCCATGAAGTGATGGGACGGGATGCCATGATCTTAGTTTTATTAATGTTGAGTTTTAAGTCATCTTTTCCACTCTCTTCTTTCACCTTCATCAAGAGGGTCTTTAGTTCCTCTTCACTTTCTACCATTAAAGGGGTATCATCTGCATATCTGAGACTGTTGATATTTCTTCTGGCAATCTTGATTCCAGCTTGTGAGTTATTCAGTCCAGCATTTCCGGTGATATACTCTGCCGGTCCCTCCTATTACGCCCTTGTAATTGGAGACAGGTTCATTTTATTGGGCCTGTACCGCCATCTGCTGGCGATATTCAGTATATACAAGCCATGGTCAACACACGGGCTTATTGTGGGGATAATCTGACATTCACCACTGCTCCGGGGCCCCTCTAATTTCCACATGTGCCTTAAACTAGATTCAGATCAAAGCTCACAATGCACTTTACAAGATACACAGAGATGGGCCTTTAAACAGAAACTTCTGGAACTTTGCTGGTGGTCCAGTGGTCAAGACTGTTCCCAACGCAGGGTGCCTGAGTTTGATCCCTGGTCAGGGAATTAGGTCTCAACGCCACAACTAAGACCCAGTGCAGCCAAATAAATAAACAATTAAAAAAAAAAAAACAGGAAACTTCCTTTTGCCCGATTAGCTGGCCTGAGTACCAGAATAGGCTTTTCAAACAACCCCTACTAAAACTTAGAAATAGTGCCTGGTCATCTAATATTTTAGCTTCTGGTTCATGCCTGCCCACAGTTCTCACCTTGTTAAATTCTTCCCCTTCGGAGATACCCAGCAAAACGCTCAGAAGACACCCCAATGGTCTGTTCTTGTTGTCAAAGGTGATACCTAGTCTTTTTCCCCTCCCCTGGTTCTCCTCCCCTGGTTCCCCATACACATCCTCTCTCACTCCTGCCACCATCCAATACTCCAGGAAAGGGTGATGGACAGACAATAGGGTGGGATTCTTTCATTATGGAGTGCTCCACCTCCCCCCACCCACGGCCCCAAGTATGCTGATTTGGAATCCTAATCTTCTTAAGGCAGAAGCTTTGCCTAAATTCCAGGATACAAGGGCCAACTCAAGCCAGTAATAACTATGAACTTTCACTGGAAGAGGAGGTAATTGTACCCAGCCCTGCAGACAATATGGTATGGCTGGTGATCAGGGGGCAGAATAACTTAAAACTGACACATGTGGAAAATACCCTCAAATAATATGCTCTGGAAACTCCCCACAAGTGGTGTCACTCAGGATGTACTCCTGGTGAGCCCAGGGTGACTGCCCTGGCCCCTGGCCCTTTCCCATGCACCTGACAACAGTTAAGATCTCCAGGGGATCTGCTCAATCCAGGGATCGAACCCAGGTCTCCCACGTTGCAGGTGGATTCTTTACCAGCTGAGCTACAAGGGAAGCCCAAGAACACTGGATTGGGTAGCCTATCCGTTCTCCAGCAGATCTTTCCAACCCGGGAATCGAACCAGGGCCTCCTGCATTGCAGGTAGATTCTTTACCAACTGAGCTATCAGGGAAGCCACCCCCCCCCCAGACAAATGGGGACACTAACCTATGGAGTAAATGTTAATGCATCTGCGACCGCCCCCACCTCTGCCCAACAAGGCTCTATGTCTCAAGGTCATTCAGAGGTCAATTCCCCATTATAACTACACTCTGGACTCAACCAGGCCCTAATGGCCTCAATTCAGGGCGTCTCCCCTCTTGCACCTGAGTGGATGAGAGGACATCGCCTCTCCACAGGATTTCACCTAAGGTGACATCACCCCTTCAGAAGACTCCACAGGAGACAGCATTGCCTAGGACACCACCATGAGCTGGGACCCTAATTTCGACCTTGGCACAGAATAGACCTTGCTTCACGTGGGCCCCCTGCAAGCTCTGTCTTTCCTCTTGTTGGGTTTGCTCACCAGATGACACCCTGGGACCACTGCAGCACTTAGACTGCCCCAGCATTTTTCTCAACCAATCTAGGCAGGTCCCACATCTCTGATGATGGGGAATGGCCCCCAACACACCCCAGCATAAACACATTCAGTTAAGACAAGCAGAGTCCAGGCCCAACTGGCCGCCAGCCCTGCTGCCCCAGATCAATAGTGAAACTTTGATGCACTGGACCATTGTGTATTTAAGCTTTGGCTTCTGCACTTAGTCTCTGAATATGTGTCTGCCTACCCACCCAGAGTACGCTAATCTCTTCTGTGCAAAATTCTGAATTCTCTGATGAGACCCCTCCGTGAACACAGCAGTTCCTAGGCAGAGAGAGGAAAATGGACGAAGCAGACCCACGCGGGCTAATGACTCCCTGCTAGAGAGCTTTACACAAACCTGTTTCATAAATCTACCCCACAAGATCTGAGGGCTTTTAAATGTGTGGAGGCAGATGTAGATTCTCTAGATCAGGGCTCCTCAACCCCTGGGCCACGGATCAATATTGAATGGGGATGGGGGATGGGGGGGGGGGCGACACAGCAAGAGGCAAGCGACAGGCAATTGTATTCACAGTCTCTTCAATGCTCACACTACCTCCTGAGTCTGCCTCCTGTAGGATCGGCAGCATTAGTCTCTCGTATGTGTGGGAACCCTAATGTGAACTGTGCATATGAGGGATCTAGGTTGTGTGTTCCTTACGAGCATATAATGCCTGGTGATCCGAGGTGGAACCGAGGTTGTGATGCTAGTGCTGGGGAGCAGCTGCAAAGTAAGCGTAATGTGCTTGAATCACCCAGAAACCTCATCCGTGGAAAAACCGTCTCCCACGAAACCGATCTCTCATTCCAAAAAGGCTGGGGACTGCTGTTCTGAAAAATCTAGACCAACCCCACCCTTTGAAGAGCAAATCAGTGGCGACCCTCTCCTGGGTGGATGATTTCCAAAAATTAAGAATTTCCACGACTTTTGCCCTCTACCCCCCACTCTTTGCAGGCTATTAAGGACCGCTGGACTGCCGACCACTGCCCTGCCCCCGCACGGCCTCCCCAAAACACTCCAGCTTCTTCTTCTGTCCCCTTCTTCCATTTTTAAGGACTCTGTGATGACACAAGCCTAGAGGATTATTCCCAGGCCTAGAAAGCAGTTGAATTTTGAAATCGCTTGGGACTCCTTTTTTCCTTTCATTTTCTCCCTTTTGAATGAGAAAGTCTGTAACTTTTATCTAATGTCTACCCCACCACTGCATTTTCTGAGCAAATAACTTGTTTTTTGAGTTTCACGGGTTCACAGATGGGAAGGAATTGTGTCCAGGGATGAATAAAGTCTTTTCAGAGCCTCCCTCTACCTGGTTTAAATGATATTTGGGATTTTTGAACTGATGGGTTTTAGATGAGATGCTTTTCCTTTGAGTTGATGCAATAACAGGATGAGACTTTGGGAAGAGGTGAATGTATACTTTGCCTGTAAGACAGACGTGAATCTTTGAGGTAGGAGGAATAATGTGAAATGAAAGTCGCTCAGTCATGTCCGACTCTTTGAGACCCCATGGACTATACAGTCCATGGAATTCTCTAGGCCAGAATACTAGAGTGGGTAGCCTTTCCCTTCTCCAGGGGATCTTCCCAACCCAGGGATCGAACCCAGGTCTCCCACAGTGCAGGCGGATTCTTTACCTGCTGAGCCAAAAATAGCCCCTTAAAGATGTCCACATACTATCCCCAGAATCTGGGAGTGTGTTATGCTACACAGCGAAGATAAATTATGATTGCAGATAAAACTAAGGTTGCCAATTACCTGACCCATGGAGAGATTACTCTGCATTATCCTGGTAGGCCCGGTGTCATCACAGAGTCGTTAAAAGTAGAAGAAAGGGCAGAAGAGGAGGCCAGAGTGATGTGACAGGAGAAGGACTCAACCTGCTGTTACTGGTTTTGAAGACGGAGGAAGGACCCACAAGCCAAGGAACACAGGCGGACTCTAGAAACTGGAAGAGGCAAGAAAATAGATTCTCCTCTAGTGCCTCTAGTAAAGAAGACAGCCCTGATGACCCCTAGATTTTAGCCTTCTGAGATCTGTGTCAGACTTCTGACCTACAGATAGGTCAGATAATAAATTTGTGTTGCCTTATTTAAGATTGCAATAATTTGTTACAACAGCAATAGAAAACTAATGCCAGGAGCTCAGTCCCTGCCTCTATAGACAGAAAAGCACGATCGTCTAGTTTACTGTTCAGCACACATCCACTCCCCTTACCCTCCCATGGGTAGGTGAAGAGAGCTGGTGGGGGAGGGATCTACCTCCCTCCCTAAGTCATCTGGGCCCTGGACCTGCGACCTCCTTTGCCTAGTGAAATACTCGCACATCTGAAAGCAGAGGTCTTAAGTGAAGACCTGACTCATTTGCTCCCAGGATCCTCCTTGAAAAGCACACCCCAGATAACTCCAGAGCCCAGGAGTATCCTTGAGCCTGATCCACAGTCTGGAGCCAAACCCAGCTGACCCACAACCTGAAGCAGAGCTGCCCAACCAGCCCAGCTGGGTTCAGCCAAAGTGCAGTCGACCTGAGGACCCTGAGTAGAGGATAAACTTTCATTGCTGCAGTCCACTGAGTTCTGCAGGTGCTTCTCATGCAGCCGTGCTAACAGGGACAAAGCTGACTAACACAGAGTTCTGGATAAGACACACAATCAGTCTTTTTATTGGTAAGGGCAGTCCTGGTGTGTATCTGTGTGCACATGTGCACGTGAGGATCCACCCATGTGAAGCTCTGAAAAGTGAGAGAACATCTACATACAGCTATGCACGTATGTGGTCACTCTGTCACAACTGGAGGCACCACAGCTGTGCGTGACGTCAGGGAATCCATGTGCTCAGTCGTCCTTTCTTGGTTTTCCCCCTCAAAACTCATTCATCCCCTAGTGAGGGAAAAGCATGGAATCCAGCTTCTGGCCAAAAACTTATGCCTGACTTTTTTAAAGTATTTTTTTTTAATTGAAGTATAGTTGATTTACAATGTTGTATTAATATCTGGTGTACAGCCAAGTGAGATATATATATGCATGCATATATATGTGTGTGTATATATATATACATGATATTTATAGATGTCAGGTTCTTTTCCATCAAACGTTGCTAGGAGATATTGAATATAGTTCCCTGTACTATAGGGTAGGTCTTTGTCGTTCATCTATTTTTATACAGAGTGTGCGTGTGTGTATGTGTGTGCTGTCGCCTCAGTCATGTCCAACTCTTTGCGACCCCATGACTGTAGCCCACCAGGCTCCTCTGTCCATGGGATTCTCCAGGCAAAAGTACTGGAGTGAGTTTCCATGCCCTCCTCCAGGGGCTCCTCCTGACCCAGGAATTTAACCCACTTTTCTTATGTCTCTAGCATTGGTGGGTGGGTTTTTTACCACTAGCACTACCTGGGAAAGCCCATAGTGTGTGTGTGTGTGTGTGTGTGTGTGTGTACGCGCATATGTGTGTGTATGTTCAGTCACTTCAGTCCTGTCCAACTCTTTGCGACCTATGGACTGTAGCCCACCAGGCTCCTCTGTCCATGAGTTTTCCAGGCAAGAATACTGGAGTGGGTTGCCATGCCCTCCTCCAGGGCATCTTCCCAACCCAGGGATTGAATCCTTGTCTCCTGCACTGCAGGCCAATTCTTTACAATGAGCCACCATGGAAGCCCCATAGAATAGGGTACACCTGTTAACTTCTCAGGCACCACCACAGGCCATTACAAAGGCTCTCCCCGGCAGGCCTGGTGGGGAAGTCTGCCCGCCCCCCACACACCAGCGTGGTGCCCCGCCAGTGTACGCAGTCTCTGAGGGGTCACAGCTAAGGGCTCAAGCCCCTGGCCCATCCTACATTCTTAGCCCAGCTTCCTTCAGAGACCTTCAGCAAGGGAGGGGGTAGCCTTTGGCCAAGGCCCTCCTCAGGTGCCTCCCCCTTAGTCAGGGGTAGAGAAGAAACCTTGAAGACACTTGTCTCCATTCTGACTCAGGACTCAGGACCTTCCTGCTCCTAGCCCTCTCTACACTCGCTCCCCACTCCACCCACCCCACCCCAATCCCCAGCTCCGGCCCCCAGGTTCACAGGCCCCCAACAGTGAGAACACCCCTGGTGCTGACCCACCCCACCCGATGGTGCCATTCATCCCAAGCAGAAAACTCAAGGGAGCGATGTCAGTGCTTCTCCAGTTCAGTAGCCTCTTCCTTATGCTACAGAAGCGAGCAATTGAAGCTGGACTGTTACTTTCATTTGGACTCTTTTTTTTTTTCCTAGCTGTGCTGGGTCTTCCCTGCTGCGCACGGGCTTCTCATTGCGGTGGCTTCTTGTGTTGTGGAGCACGGGGCTCTAGGCATGTGGGCTTCAGTAGTTGCGGCTCACCAGCTTAGTCTCCCCCCAGCATATGGGATCTTCCCAGACCAGGGATCGAACCTGTGTCCACTGCACTGGCAGGAGGATTCTTAACCACTAGACCACCAGGGAAGTCCTGCACTTGTCTTAATTGGCTCCCATGACACCTGGTGGCTCAGCTCTCTCCAGCCCGGCTGAGGTCCTGACAGCGCACTGATTAAAAGTGAACTGCCTCTACCACTTTCAGCCTGGTGACTCTTGAAAAAGTCACTAAACAGCTGTATGCTTTGGGTTCTTCCTCCGTAAAAATGAAAATGCTCACAATACCCACCTCCTAGGGTTGTTCCTGTGAGGATTTGATGAGCTGACAGATGTATGAAGTTCCAGCTAAGCATTTGCTATGATGATGTTCCACACTGTCCATTTCAGTTTGGAGATCCATATGCTTCTGGGGGTGCCTGTTGGCTTAGCCTGGGTCATGTGCCCCGCCCGTCCATGCCCGCCCCTGCTCCAGGGGTCTAGACTAAACTAGCAGGTGTTCACCTCCTAGGCTGATTCCCGGTAGGCTTGTGATCTGATCCTGTCATAGTGAATCTTAAAAGACATTGGCTGAAAATTCTGGGATACAGACAACACTCTCGCTTTCTAGCAGGACATGAACAAAGAATCATAACACCCTAGGAGATGCTGGCAGCCATTCTGGGACCACAGGGAGTGCCGACCTCAGCAAGGGGAAACACGTGGAAAACAAAGGAAAAAAAGGGAAACCAGGTCCTTGGTGTCATCACTTGATTTCCGGTTAAAGCCTCACCTCATCTAGAAATATGTACCTGAGCCCTTTACTGTTTAGGCCAATTTGACTTGGGTGTTCTGTCACCTGTAACCCAAAGTCTCCCAACACACAGAGTGGATCTGTGAGTCGTCAGAGGCTCTTGGGAGTAGGGGGGTAGACTAGGTCCCCAGGGAGGCCAACTCTGAGACAGAGCATAGGGTACAAGCTTTGATTACTGAGTGTCCTGAGGATCAGCTGAAGGAAAGAAGAGAGGGCTAGGCAGGGCTGGGAAGACAAGGAAGTTGAGCTACAGTGCAGACCCAGGGGCAGTTTCCGCCAACCCTCCAGGGAGCTGTGGAGCCAGAGGAGCCTTTGGTGTTTGCACATTGAGCATCATCAGAGGTGGGAAGGGGCCAAGGCTCTCTGCACCTCACACAAACCCCTATGGGACTGACAGCTGGAGAACGCCTGCCAATGCCCCTCCCAGTAACCCGAGCAACAAGCCCTTGCTTGAAGGGGGTCCAGGCATCACCCCTCTAAGTCCACCTTGGAAGCCTATGCGGTGGGGAATGGTGCCTGACCAGGCACCCGAGGGTGAGTTGGTGTTCATGTCCACGTACAGTGAGAATACAGGCAGTAGACAGACAGACGACTGGACTGTAAGAGAGATGGACAAGCAACAGTGAAGGTTCAGCAAGTTCCCAGGGGTCTCAAACTCCAGGCATCCCCCCTCCACCCGGGCACTGGTCTCAAAAGATCTGGGCACAAATCAGGGGGAAAACTGGGCTCCCACTGCACCAGGGAGGGGGCGGCTGGAGCCACAGAACCATGGAGACTCAGGCAGGGGTCCCTCCAGCACTTGTAGAGAAGTTCTGAGCCCCAGATGCAGGCAGCAGTTATCCACCTCTTATCTTAAGACAAAATCTATTCCTACCATGCCTTAGGAAGCCCCAGGCATTGGCAAAGACCAGGGCATGCCCAACTTTATTGGTAAAAAGGACTCGCCTAGGAATTCCTACCTGGCCCAAGCAGCAGCTCCGAAAGAATGAGGGGCAGGAGAGGAAAGAAGAAAGGAAGGGAGAGAGAGCAAGAAAGTGGGGAAAGAGGGAGGGAGTGAGGAGGGAAGGAACTGCAGACCGGCACCTGGATGGGGACGTGGCCTTAGGGGAGAACTCAAGGCTCCAGGTAGGGGGAAGAAACCAGGGAAGGAGGGTTGGCCTCCAGCCCCACCATCTAGAAGGGCAGCGGCTCTTCCACAGGGATGTTGAGGACGACGTCCATGTCGGGGGTGCACCTGTAGGGAGGAGCAAAGCGGGGGTGTAAGAGGCCAGGCACTAGAGCTGCAGGTTGGGGAGCATGGCCTCAGGGGAACCCTGCTCTTTCGAACACTGGTACCGGGGAGCCCCATTCCAAAACAACCTGTGCGCACGCACACATATGCACATCAAAATGAAACAGGAATTGGTTTGGCAAGACTCATGTTCCCCTACAGAGGTCTGAGGTCAACAGGGAGCAGGAGCTCAGCTCTCAAGCGCTGGGGCCCTTCAGGATGAGCGCGCTCTCTGGAGTCAGAGTGACGGTTTTGGAAGCCTGGCTCTGGGTCGCCTCAAACACTGCTTTTCCTCTCTGAGCCTCCTGCCTTCACTGGGGACAGACCCCAGGCGAGCCTCTGTTTCCTCACCTGGCAAATGGGGAGGGTCCGGAAGAAATGAAGATGAAGTTGATTCGCCAAAATATAACAAATTCTAAATCTAGATGGGTAACCGGGTACTCATCATAGTATTCTCTCAATTGTTCTATACATTTGAAATCGCTCAAAGTAATAGTAAAAAAAAAAAAATGCATCTCTGCACTGTTGTTCAGTCACTCAGTCACAGTTCAAAAGCATCAATTCTTTGGCACTCAGCCTTCTTTAAGGTCCAACTCTCAAATCCATACATGACTACTGAAAAAACCATACCTTCGACTATATGAACCTTTGTCGGCAAAGTGATATCTCTGCTTTTCAATATGCTGTCTAGGTTTGTTGTAGCTTTTCTTCCAAGGAGCAAGAGTCTTTTAATTTCATGGCTGCAGTCACTGTCTGCAGTGATTCTGGAGCCCAAGAAGATAAAATGTCACTGTTTTCATTGTTTCCCCATCTATTTGCCAAGAAGTGATGGGACTGGATGCCATGATCTTTATTTTCTGAATGCTGACTTTTAAGCCAGCTTTCACTCTCCTCTTTCACCTTCATCAAGAGGCTCTTTAGTTCCTCTTTACTTTCTGCCATAAGGGTGGTGTCATCTGCATATCTGAGGTTATTGACATTTCTCCCAACAACCTTGATTCCAGATTGTACTGGCATTGCCAAAATTTCCATTTCCAGCCAAAGTCTGTCTTCTGAGATCTACTCTTATACCCCCAGCTCCCTACCTGTCAGGTCCACGCTCAGGTCTCCATAACTTAAACTCAGTGTCCAAATCAACTGCTGATTGACCTACATATGCACCCTTCACCCCCAGTCCCAGTCTTCCCTCTCTCTGGGTTTGGTACCACTACCCATCCTGTTACAAAAGCCAGGAACCCAAGGGTCATTCTTGACACCTCCCTGTACTGTGTTTCCCATATCCAAATATCACCAAGTCCTACAGATTTACCTTCTTAAATATTTCTCCACTCTGTCCATCTCTCCTCTCTCTTCTGCCACCCATCTTGGCCAAGTCACTCCCAGCCACCCCCTCCACACACAACCGCCATCACAACCAACTGGACTCCCAACATAGCCTCTCCAACATCTTCTCCATATTCTTCTCAAAGTGTCTTTTCTTGGAATGCAAATCTGATGTCATCACTGAGCTTGAAAAGTCTTTACTTAGGACTTCCCTGGTGGTCCAGTGGTTAAGACCCCACACATCCACTGCAGGGAGCACAGGTTTGATACCTGGTTGGGTAACTAAGATGCTGTATGCCAAGTAGTATGGGCAAAAAAAAAAAAGTTCTTTGCTTTCAGGATCAAATATCTTTGGTCTACAGGGCCCTGCATGGAAGTCCCTAGGGACGGGGCTGTCATAACTCTCCCCATCACTCTGCAGTCCAACCTCACTCAGCTCCTCATAAACACCAACTTCCCTCCTACCACACATCTACAGCCTCGCTGCTCAGCCTGTGGTCCAGGGGTCGGCACCTCAGCTTCTCCCAGGAGCTTCCTAGAAATGTAGACTCCTGAGCCCCACTCCAGGCCTATCAGTTCAGAATCTGCTTTTCCACAAGATCTCCAGGTGATTCCAGTGCATGTTTTGGATGGAAAAGTTCTACTTAGCAGCGTGCCATTCCCACATCCTAGGAGGAGACAGCTTCTTCCCACTCCTGGCGTCTCCCTGCCCATGGAAGGGCATCAGTGGGCATACTGTCATCAGTGCGCATACATCATCAATGGGCATGCTGCTCCTGGCCTCTCTCCATCTCTTTACTCACTCTGCCCGGGAAGGAGGTATAACAACCTGAACAGAGTCTGGAGAGAGGAATGGGACCTGGGTAGCCCTGCCCCATTCTCTCTCAGTACTGAGCAGCCTGCAAGGACTACAGTCTCCTTTGCTTCCATGCAGCTGACCACGGAACTCCATTTGCCTAATTCTGGGTTAGTATTCAGAAGCCAACATGCCTGGAGATATAAGCTACATTCTCTAAAATCAGCTCTATCAGATAAAAGTGAGAGTCTGGCCCATGTCACCCTTGCCCCTTTCATTCTTATTTCAGTGTGTCCAGAGCTCAGGTAGGGACAATGGAGCCTACTTGGCACATCTCGAGATGCCAGCACCACCACCTAGAAATGCTCTTCCTTCAGTTTCCCCTTCAGCCCCCTTTGCCCAGTGAACTTCTGTGAATAATCCCTCAGACTTTAGTTTAAAAATGTCACATTCTCAGGATTTCCCTGGTGGTCCAGTGGTGAAGAATCTGCCTTCCAATACAGGGTATGCGGGTTCGATCCCTGGTCTGGGAATTAAGACCCCACATGCCGTGGGGCAACTAAGCCCACGCAACACAATGGACCAGCACAGTCCAAAAAAAAAAAGATCACATTTTTAGGGAGACCTCTTTGCCATTCCAGACACCCCTCTGTCCAGGCCACGCTCTCCCGTCACCACATCCACATCTCTTCTTTAGCAGCTCTCATCCCAGCTGCGACATTTATCTGCGGCTCGTTATCGATTCATGTTTGGTCCCATCCTCGGCTGTGGTGACAAAGCCAAGGACTGTTTGCCCTCACCACGCCTGGTGCTCCATAGGCCCGTCGTAGATCTGACAGCACTTTTTAAGGAAACTTAAGAGGAGAATGAAGAGGTAGAGGAGGAAGAAGGAAAGGGAGAGGAAGAGAAGGAGACAGACACAGAAGCTAAGGAGAAGGAAAATAATTGGCAGATGGCAGGAATTGCCCCACCTGGCATGACCTGGTGGGATCCCCATGCTCAAACAGGGACGGCCTGCCCCTGGGAGGTCGGGCAGGGAATTGGTTTTGGAAGGAAGTTCTTCCTTTGGGTCCCAGAAGTCTGCCCCACAGAGAGAACACCGTTCTCTCCTCGCAGGGTGCCTTCCAGGCCATTCTTCGCTGGAGCCAACCACCCTACTCAACACCGTCTTCCTGAACAGCCTGGGAGCTCAGGGGTGCACCCACTTGGTTGAGACACGGAATCTGGAACTTGAGGGGGCCAAGGAGATTACCTAACTCAGCCTGCTACGTGCAGATGGACATTCAGGCCAAGAGATGGCAAAAGGTCATGGCTGCCGCACAGTCAGAGGCAAACACCCAGTCTCCTGCCTGCACAGGTCCTGCCTTCTCCCCCAGGCTGCCCCCCAAGAACGAGAGCTTGCTCAAGCCCAGAGCATGGCTAGTGTAAGAGGTGCTGCTCAAGGACCACCTACTTGGATCTCCGAAGTAGAACGTCCGCAAATACGATCTCTCGGGGTTCCCAGATCTGAAATTCCAGCTGTTCCATCTCAGCCCTTAATCTGGGTATTTCCTCCTCAAAACGGTCTATAAACTGAGGAAAGCAGGTGAAATTGAGAAACCAAACATCCCCCAACCAACAGAAGAAAAGGGAAAAATGCGTGAATAAGGACATCTAGGGAAATAGCCTAGGCTCTGTCACTGGGACTTCTGGACTCCAAAGCGGGGCTCCCTCCTTGCAGGGCAGGGCTGGCTCATGAGTTACTGACAACGTTTGATGGTGCTGAAAAAGGTGAGGGGAGACAGGCTGCAAGGGGGTGGCAGTGCTCGACAGTGAGAATTAGTGGGGGCTGGTGGAGGTGATGAAGGTCATTCACGCAGACAACTGATGAAGGTGCAAGATAACAAAAATTACCATGAGAGGGTGGTGATCATGGAATTCATTAACATGGTCTTGAGTGATGGTCAATGTCAAGAATTAAGAGGTGAAGACAAGGAGTGGGTAGTGATAGTAAAGTGATGGCTGTGTGGGTGAAGCTTGGTGATGCTGCCGATGGGTCACGGCTGGTAGTGTTGGTTAATGAGGCAAGGCCTAGTCCTGGACAAATTCCGTTCTCAGATGGAAGACGTTAATGGCACAGCCAAGGAGGAAGACTAACACCAGAGACCTCATAAGCCCCAGATCAGGACAAGCCTGACCCCCCCAGAGGTCCTGGGGACCACCCACTCCCCCTGCTCTCACACAGCGGGGATCACCACCATCGCCACCCACTCACTTCTTGGAACTTGTCCATGTATTTCAGTATAACCCGGGTATTCCAGGTCTTCTGCAGGAGAGTCTCCTGATTGGCATGCTGGATTTTCTGTGGAAAAAGGGAAATCTTCTTCTGGCCCCCTAGAAGGGGCCCCGTAGAAGTCTGGCCGCCTAGACTGGCCCCAGATGGGTAGCAGATGGGCATGTGGTGGCCCTGAGGGCAGAGGACAGGGTTAAGAAAGCAGGGCTGGGGGCAGGACCCGGATACCTGCCACAGTGGCTGGCTACTCACCACCACCAGAGACCTCAGAAGGTTTTTTTTCTTATTCTGAATCTGGTTGGACATAGACGCCAGGACCATTCTGCACATCTCACTGAGTTCATCTAGCTCGTCCTAGGGGTTGGCAGGAAGGTGTTGGCCACCAACCCTGCCTCCCACAGGGTCAGGTGAGGCAAAACCAGGGGCTCACCTACCAACTGGCTGTCCTTCACCTGCTGCAGCTGGCGCACGAGGTTGCCCACCTGTACCAACTTGATGGGGTACTCGTGGTCCTTGTACGTGCTCACGAAGCTCACCTGCTCACGGACCTTCTCGATCTGGGCATCCAGCTGCTCCACCTGCTGCTCCAGGTCTGACAAGGGACAGAAGGCAGGATCGTCCCTCAAGGACCGCTCCAGGGCCACCCAAGAAGCAAAGCTCTCCTTAGCCAGTGGATTGGGGTCTGGGTCTATGGCTGTACCAGCCTGAACGTGCCTGATCTCATCTGGATTGGGGTCTGGGCTGAAACAAGCCCAAACACAGCTGGGAGGTGATGGACAGGTAGGCCCCCAGAAAGAGCTTTGTCTCCACAGGAGAAGAAGGACAGGTAAGCCCCCAGAAAGAGCTTTGCCTCCACAGGAGAAGCAGCAACAACCTACCCAAAAGAGGAAACAAACTATCCCGGTGCCCGATCCTTGGCACCAAGCCTGGGGAGATGAGGTGACAGGGCACACCAAGCCTGGGGAGATGAGGTGACAGGACAGGATTAAGACAGCCTATCCTGGGACTTCCCTGGTGGTCCAGTGGTTAAGAATCTGCCTTCCAATGCAAGGGATGAGGGTTTGATCCCTGGTCGGGGAACTAAGATCCCACGTGCTGTAGGGCAACTAAGCCCACACACCACAACTAGAGAAGCCTACTAACTGCAGCTACTGAGCCCTGTGCACTCCAGAGCCTGTGCTCCACAACTAGAGAAAGTCCTCGAGCTGCAACAAAGAGCCTGCGCAGCCAAAAAAAAAAAAAGGCAGTCTATCCTGCCACCCTCCATGGAGAGGATCCCAAGTGTCTGAAGCTGCCTGACACACCAGGGGAAAAAAACCACAGGCTCAACAACTCTGTGACCAGTGACCTGCCCAGCCACCAACTCCCAGAGGAACCTTGGCAGGAAACAGATAGGTTGGGATTGGATGCTGGCTCCTAGCTGTATAACTTTCAGCAGGCTACTTCACTTTCCTTAGCCTCAGTTTCCTCATCTGTAAAATGGGAGAAAAGAAAAACTTCCCCTGCCTTATAGGTAGTTGTAAGGACTGAAAGTATGCCCATAAAAACAGAGCACACAGGGCCTGCAAGTGCTAAGTGATGAGTAAGCTGTCGCTGTGCATCTTAGCAGTCCCCTCTGCCTCAGAAGCGAGGTGGTGGGCCTGATGGCTTCCCCTAGAGAGCCAGGTGAGGGTCAACTAACCCGCGGAGAGATTCTTACTGCGGATCTTGGCTTCCTCCTTCTCCTCCCATTCCTGGAGCTCACACTTCATCTGGTGCAGCTTCTTCTTGTTGGAGTACTCCAAGATGTCAGTGATGGTCTGTGGGAGTGGGGGGGCGTTAGCTCACCACCACCATCACCCACCACCCCCGCTTCCACTGGTGCTGCCAAAGCAGGGACCGTCAGAGAACTCAGTACTTTCTCAGAGGAGTCCCCAGACCCAATCCCACTGGGGCCCACACCTCCTGTGTGCCAGGTGCAACTCCTTTTCGGGGTGAGCGCTATTGTGCCCCACTTGTATGGGGCTCAGAGGTTGACTCAGAGCCTTCCAGCTAATTAGTGCTGAACTGGCATGAGTCCCCACCCCACCCCCAGTCTGATTCCAAGACCCAGGTAGGGGTGCGGGGGGCGGGGACAGTGGAGTGTGTAAAAGATGCTATCTTCCAGACGGAGGAAGGAGCTTATGCAACCAGCCGGGAGAAAGCAGGAGAGGGCGCCCAAGGGCTCGGGAGGGGCGGTGTCGCGGGCTGGACGGCGGCTCAGGGCGGAGGCGGGGCTGCGGGGCCAAGGCGGGGAGAATCACCATGTAGACGTCCTGCTGCTGCAGCAGCATCCGCACTTTCAGGGCGGCGCTGTCCTCTGTGTCCTGGATGGTCTTGATCAGTTCCCCACAGTGGTTGGTGAGGAATTCCTCGTGGTCGCAGAGCTCCTGGTACGAGGTTCGCCGGTTCCGGAGCATTGTCTGCGGGCGGAGAGACAGGGAAGGGAAGTGGCGATGCGCGGGGCCGGCCGGCACCTCCCAGAGCCCAAGGACCACGTCCCTCCCGCCGCAATCCGCCCCCTTGTGGCCCCGACTGATAAATGCCACCCGAGCTGGGCGGCTGTTCTCTATTGTCTGCGGGTCAGAGCACCTTGAATTATTTCATCCTTTCTGAAACACCCATTTCCCCATAATTTTATGCTCTGGGGTGGAGCTGTATCTTACAGCTGGTGGCGTGTTACAGTCTAGTTGAAAAATATTTAATTAGTGAGTTATTAAGATAAAGGTGCGCCTTATTACCAGTGGCTTCTTAGAATCAGTGAATTATGTGTGTGTTAGTCTCTCAGTCGTGTCTGACTCTTTGCGACCCAATGGACTGTAGCCCACCAGGGTCCTCCGTCCATGGGATTCTCCAGACAAGAACACCGGAGTGGGTTGCCATTCCCTTCTCCAGGAGAACTTCCCGACCCAGGAATGGAATCAAGGTCTCCCGCATCGCGGACGAATTCTTTACCCTGAGTCACCAGGGAAGCCCTCTTTGCATTGAAAGAAGTCTTAATCGCTGGACCACTAAGGAAGTCCCAACATATTTTTCTTATTTTCTTCTTTCTTGTCTGTCTTCCCAACTAGAATTTTACAGCCAGGAGGGCAGGGGCTTTGGTTGTCTTGTCACAGCTGTATCTCCAGCACACACACAGAACAGTACCTAGAGCTCCATAAGGGTGGGCTTAATCAACTGATGAGTAAATATTCTTTGGAGGTTTTTTAATTTGTTATGCGTCTCCCCTTTTTAATTTGTTATGCTAAAGTATAAGCTCCATCATAGCACGGATTCTGGGATCATGTTCTTGGCTATCTCCCCAGCACCCAGCTTGGTGCCTGACACATCGTTGGCACTCTCGGGAGTTGGTGCTTGAATAAAAAACTGTCCTGAGGCTGAGGGGCAGAGTCAGAATCCTATTCCAACTCCAAGAACAAACCAACTGGGTTGTTTCTGCATTCTTGCTCTGTTTCCCCCTTGTCCCCACAGCCCACTCTGCACACAGCAACAGCAGCCCGGGGACTCCTATGAACCTCAGGGCCTTTGCAGTTCCAGTTCTTCTGCCTGGAGCATTCCTGCCTCAGATGTCACCACCTTGACAGCCTTCCCTGACCACCCTCCTAAAATGGTCATGGCCACCCCCTCCTCTGTGGTCCTTTAGCCCCCTAACCTTATTTTATACTTCTTCACAGCTCTTGTCTTCACTACACATGCCATATCTATCTTGTTTGTTATCTGTCTCCCCTGTGAGCTCCCTAAGGTCAGAGGCCACATCACTGGTGAATTCCCACACTTAGAACAGGGTCTGGGACACAGTAGATGCTCAAATATTTGTTGATTAAACAAATGAATGATTATAAGAGAGTATTAGGAACTGGTTAGGAGCACAGGTTTTAGAGCCAATTGTCCAGGTTCATGTTTCATATCAAAAACACATAACCCTTCTAAAGTCAGGATAAAAATAACATCAGAAATATGAGTTCCTCCTTTAAGAATACTGGGCTGCCTCTAATAACTCATTTTTGCAAAATTGAAGGTTAAAGGGAAAAAAACGATTTCAAGGCAAATACATTTCTCCCTATTTCTTTATATAACAGTCATTGTTCATTGAGCTATTAAAAACTTTCCTGAAGAAGTTAAGAACTCTTCTATAATATTTTGTAGTAGTTATAGTATTTGGTATGTTACTTTCTGCTATGGACACTAATGCCCCCACTTCTTCTAGTTCATTTCAAATACTTTGAAACATTGTTCAGAAGCCATAATAAACAACAGATTTTGAGAAAATGAACGATCAAGTTCTATCAGTTGATGTGAAAAGTTTTAATAGGAAGCTCCTAAGTCTTGCTTCAAGATGCACTGTATTTCATGAAAGGTTAATTTCCCAGAGTTTGTAAATGAACAAGGCACTAGATTGTATTCCTAATGCAATGAAATAAAATGATTCCAATCATTTTCCTGTATCTTAAACACAAAGGCAAATCTTTGTCTAACTGGCTTTGACCCCTGGTACTGTATTTTCTAACTGTGTGATCTGGTGCAAGTCATTTATCTCCATGCACCTCAGTTTTCCCTTCTGTAAAATAGGGCTGATGATAAGCATGCCCATGGGGATGCTGTGAGGAGAACAAGACTGCAGGCAGGCACCCACGAAGTGCTCAGGGCATGTTTGCTATGACCATCCCCCACCCCCCGGCCCTGGCCCCCAGTGCCTGTGGGAGGATGCTCATACTCTCATTAGTCGGATTGTGGCCTGTGTCTTCCCAGAGTCCAACTTTCCTCTGCGCAGCTCTAGTGGATTCCTCGGCTGGCTTGTCATCCACAAGGTAGGCTTGGATTGCCGCCCTAGGGCATGGGAAAGGACAGAGAGAGAGTCAGGAGAAACAGTCAGACAGCCCAGGCCCCAACTGCATCCACTCATGGCCTTATAGTGTATGACAGTGAGACAGAAGCCAAAGCTCACATCCATCAGTAAGCTCCCAGGCCCCACTCTGGTCCTTGTTATAAAGGACAGCGAAGCCCAGGGAACTTCCACATACCATACTGACTGTGTGGCTGAACAGAGGGACAGTGAGGGGTAGTAGCGGGAGGATGGCCAGACACCCTCATCTCTCCCCCCAAGCTGGCCAATGGTAAGCTCAGGAAGGAAAGAGGTTAAAAGCAATAACTAACGAGCTAGACAGCCTGGGTTTGAATCTGGCAGCTCACATGACCTCTCTGCCCCTCACTTCCCCATTACTCTATAATACAAGAATCATCATCATGACTACTTCACAGGATTGTCGTGAAGACTAAATAAGAAGTTACTGTCCTTTAAAGTGTTTGGAATAATGCTTAACACATATTCAGTGCAAATATAAATTACCAGTTGTCACTGTTATTACCAGTGGCCTGAGAACTGGGATCAGGACCACAGCATCAGATAAAGATACAGGAGCCAAGCAAAACACTGTCTCTGAAATACCTGTAAAACCTGTGGTCCTGCCAGATATGAAGTACACGAAAATAAATCAGAGCAGAAGACACTCAAGAGGGCATGTTCCAAGAATCCCTGATTCCTCTTGGCGTGTCCTGCACCAGCGTGAGGCAAATCACACAAACCATCACATCACAAATGCTGCCCTCAAAGGCCCTGTTAGAGGTGCAACCCAATTCATTTTGAAAAATATTATTTCTTTAATGGATTGATATCCATAATTTAGTATTAAGTACTGAGGTGACAAAGCAAATTAGAGTACTTTTGAGTTAAAGTTATGAATTATCTGATATTTACTTGAAACTATTCGAGAGATGGAGTGATTAATAATTACTCTTGTAATTCTAATTTTTTTAATATTTATTTTTATTTATTTGGCTGCACCGGCATGCAGGATCTTCAGTTGTGGCATGTGGGATCTAGTTCCCTGGCCAGGGATGGAACTCAGGCCCCTTACATTCAGTCTTAGCCACTGGACCACCAAGGAAGTCCCTTGTAATTCTAATTCAAAATACGTAAATGAGATTTTGATTTAGATTTGTTTTAAGTTGCAAGGTTTAATACAATCTTATTAAATGTATATAAATTACCACAACTTTTAAGAGAACATAAGATTACCCACATTTAGAGGTTTATTTATTAGATATACAAGAATTACATTACATGCCCAACGGTTTTGTTAATCAGAACAAGTGAACTTTTTGAAAGTGAAAATGTATATATAAAATTTTAAACGTAGCTTCAACAATTTAAGGGAATTTAATTAACCAAGTTCCAAAACCTCCTTTACGAGGGTTTTTAAAAATTATAACATTTGTAGGTTGAACTTACTTAGGAAGATTTGTCGGTTTAATAACGCGTATTTCTTTTCATTAGTGGTGGTAGCCCTGATTTATCTTTTTTTAATTAAACTTTTAATTTTGAAATAAATTCAGATTACATGCAGTTTTAAGAAGTAATACAAAGAAATCTTGTGTTTCCTCAACCCAGTTACTCCCAATGGTAACATCTTATAAAACCAAGCACAGTATCACAAGCAGGACACTGAAAGACAGCATGTTACAGAACACTTCCACAGACACAAAAGATTGCTCCTGGGGCCTTGTACGGCCACACGCATTTCCCTCTCCTTCCATCCTCCTCCCACTACCGGCATTCATGAATCTATTCTCCACTTCTACAGTTCTGTCATTCCCAGAATCTTATACAAATGGAATCTAACAATATGATACTTCTAAGACTGGCTTTTCTCACTCAGCGTAATTCACTGGAGATTCATCTAAGTTAGTGAAAGTATCAAAAGTTCTCTCCTTTTCCTTCTGAATAGTATTATGTGGAATGGATGCACCATAGTTTCTTTAACTACTCACTCATTAAAGGACATCTGGATTGTTTCCAGTTTGAGGGTATTATGAATCAGGCTAAAGTGAAACTGTCATGCACTGGTTTTTGTGTGACCGTAAGTTTTCACTTCTCTGGGATAAATGCCCAAGAGTGCAACTGTTGGATCATTATGGGAAATGTGTGCTTGGTTTCATTAGAAACAAATGACCCAATCTCTCGTTGTTGCCAACACTTGGCATTATAACTATTTTTCATTTTAGTCATTCTGATAGATGTTCAGTGACACCCCATTCTGGTTTAATTTGCATAGCCCTAGTGGATAATGATTGGAGAAGGAAATGGCAACCCACTCCAGTGTTCTTGCCTGGAGAATCCCAGGGATGGGAGAGCCTGGTGGGCTGCCTATGGGGTCACATAGAGTCGGACACGACTGAAGCGACTTAGCAGCAGAAGCAGCAGCAGTGGATAATGATGTTGAACATCTTTTCCTGTGCTTATTTACCATATGTATTTCCTCTTCTGGTGAAATGTCTCTTCAAGTGTTTTGCCTTTAACTCTTTAACTGAATTGTTTTTCTGTTGAGTTTGAGGGTTCCCAATATATTCTACAAAGCAGTCCTTTGTCAGGTATGTGGTTTGCAAACATTTTATCCAAGTACATAGCTTTATACTTAATCTCCGTGAAGACTGTGAAAAGAACAGAAGTCATACATTTTTATGAAACCCTACCTGTCCATTTATTCCATTTTTCTTTTATGAATCCACTGTTGGTAAGAAGACAAAGAACTCTTCACTTGCCATCAGTCCCAAAGATTTTGCTCTCATGTTTTTTCTAAAAGTTTTACTGTTTTACATTTTACATTTAATTTTTATTTCATTTTAAATTTACATTTTGGGTTAATTTTTGTATAAGTTGTGAGACTTCGATAGAAGTTCCTTTTTTCATCTGTGGATGTCCATCTGCTGTAGCACCATCTGTGGAAAAGGCTTTCTTTTCTCCACTGTTCTTGCACCTTTGTCAAAAATTGCTTGAGTATTTGTGTGGCTGTTTCTGGTTTTTTATTCTATTGATCTATGTGTTTCTCTAACAATACGATGCTGTTTTGATTACTATAACCAAATAGTAGGCATTAATATCAGGTAAAGTGATTCTTCCGATGTTGTTCACTTTAAATTGTCTTATCTATCCTAGGACCTTGCTTTTCTGTATAAATTTTAGAATAAACCTGTCTATGCCTACAAAAAACTTGCTGGGATTTTGACTGGGATTGCATTAAACGTGAATCAATCTGAGAACTGACATCTTTACAATGTTGAGTCTTCTAATCCATGAACACAGTATGTTTCTCCATTTATTTAGGTCTTCTTTGATTCTTACATTAGCATTATATAGATTTCAGCTTACAGATCCTATACGTGTTCTGTTAAGTTTATGCCTAAATATTTCATTTTCTTTGGTGTGACGGTAAATATATTGCGTTTTTTATTTTGATTTCTACATATTTATTATTAGTACATAGAAATGTGATGGGTTTTCGTGTGTTGTGCTAGTATCCTGCAACCTTGGTCAACTCATTACTTCTAGTTTCTTTTTAGATATAGTAGACTCCTTAAGATTTTTTATGTAGACAGTCATGTCATCTATAAATAAGAATAGTCAAATAATTCTATCTGATTCATCTCAGTGTTGATGTCTGTCTTTTCTCATTCATGTTGTGCTTTTTCTCATTGTTGGTATGATGGGTGATTCTCATTGTATCTTGGGTGTTTTAGATATTGCTCTGGATCTTATTTCATCTTCTTTTTAGCAGACAATCTCCTGTTGAAATTCAGCATGAAGGCAAGATGATGGTGTATGCTCCCCATTCTAGCAGCCCACTTTTTTCTTTACAGTTTTCAGAGCCTCTCTCTGTTGTGTAGTGTCCAGGGATTTTTAGTTGCAAAAGGGAGGACCAGGAAGGAATGGGGCTACTCCATCTTGGTGGAATCAGCAGATTTATCTTTTTTTAACACTCAAAAGCTGCCCTCAAGGACATGACTTTCCACAAGACATGCTACCAACCCAAGCTTCAGTGTCCTCATCTGTAAAATGGTGATGACACCATTTCCAGAAGTGAATGAGATCATGCGTACATGCTCAGTTGCTCAGTCGTGTCTGGCTCTTTGTGACCCCAGAGACTGTAGCCCACCAGGCTCCTCTGTTCATGGGATTTCCCAGGCAAGAATATTGAAGTGGGTTGCCATTGCCTCATCCAGAGGATGTTCCTGACCCAGGGACTGAACCCTGGTCATTTGCGCCTCCTGCATTGTAGGCGGATTCTTTACCACTGAGCCACCAGGGAAGCCCATGAATGAGATCATGACCTCCTTCAATTATAAGTGTATTTTTTTTTTCTTTTTAGCTGCACTTTGCTGTGACTCGTGGGCTCTCCAATTGCAGCACAGCTGATTTAGTTGTCCCAAGGCATTGGGACCTTAGTTCCCCAACCAGGGATCAAACCCAAGTCCCCTGCATTGGAAAGCAGATTCTTTACCACTGGACCACCATGGAAGTCCCTACAAGTGTAAAGTTTTGTGTAATTACATGTGTGAGGTTGGGACTATGAACTACACGGCCAGAAACCAATCTTTCTCCTAAGTCAACAACACTCAGCCCAATGCTGTGGACACCGGGGGCTCAGCAAATGGCTGCTGCTGAATGGATGTATGAATGAATGAATGAGTGAATGAATGGATGAATGAACAAATAAGGCCTCTACAATAGAGCCTAACACAAAATGAGTCCTCAGCAAATGCTAACTGTTGTTATTTACATAGATTACACTTGAACAAGGCAGGAATCTTTGTGCCGGTTTCCACAGGGAAGGAAACTGAGGCTGGGATCAGTAACTCAAATAGAATTGCTAGCAAGAAGGGACACTGGAACACCAGCTCAGGTCTACATTTCTCCAGTGGTTGACTCTGGGTCCTGGAGCCAAACTGCCAAATACCACAGCCTGGCTGTGCCCCTCCTACCTGTGTGGCCTTGGGAGTTGCACCTGTCTGTGCTTCAGGTTCCTCATCTCTAAGAGGTGATAACATCAGCACCCATCTCACAGGGCTGTTGGGAAGATTAAATGAAGTGATATGCGTAAATTGCTCAGATAGTATCTAGCACATATGTCCTTGGCATATGTTAATTGCTCTTGTTCTGGTTGTGGTTGTGTCTATTACATACCTCACTGCTTTCCCAGGGAAAGGAAAGGGCAAGCGTTTCCTTGTAGATGCTGTTTGAATAGGACCAAAGACAAAACTTCTGTCACTATCACAATGTCGTGTGCTTATCACTTTACATCAATGACTCTCAACAGCTCAACAGGGGTATTTACATATACTGCTGGGGGAATCTGTGGTACACATAAAAACTAAGGGTCCAATATCTCCCAGACAGGACAACCCCATAGAACATAGAATTCTCCTATCTTGTTTAACTTTTCTAAGTCCTAATAGATACTGACATAGGTAAAATCCGATTATAATGATCTGATCCCAGAACCTGATTTTGTTTTACATGTAACTATAAAAATGGAAAAAAACAGAAACAGTGACAGATTTTATGTTCCTGGGCTCCAAAATCAGTGCAGACAGTGACTGCAGCCAAGAAATTAAAAGATGCTTGCTCCCTGGAAGGAAAGCTATGACAAACCTAGACAGCATATTAAAAAGTAGAGACATCACTTTGCCGGCAAAGCGTCATATAGTCAAAGCTATGGTTTTTCCAGTAGTCATGTACAGATGTGAGAGTTGGACCATAAAGAAGGCTGAGTGCTGAAGAATTGATGCTTTTGAATTGTGGTACTATAGAAGACTACCAAGAGTCCCTTGGATTACAAGGAGATCAAACCAGTCAGTCCTAAAGGAAATCAACCCTGAATACTCACTGGAAGGACTGATGCTGAAGCTGAAGCTCCAATACTATAGCCACCTGATGCAAAGAGCCAACTCACTGGAAAAGACCCTGATGCTGGGAAAGATTGAGGGCAGGAGAAGGAGGTGACAGAGGATGAGATGGTTGGATGGCATCATCGACTCAACGGACATGAGTTTGAGCAAGCTCTGGGAGATGGTGAAGGACAGGGAAGCCTGGTGCTGTAGTCCATTGGGTCCCAAAGAGTCATTCACAACTTAGCAACTAAACAACAACATAATGCTGAATTTTCCAATGAGGCAGCTACAATCAGGGGAAGATTGTGCCTTGTTTTGTTTAGAACTCTAGTAAGAGATGACACAACTTTGGAAATCGGGTTGCAATGAAAAATCCCTCTTGGTATTTGAGTCCCCAATTTCCATCATGTGTCAGTCAGCATTTGCAACTGTTACATTCACCATGATGCCACATCTATGAGTAAGCTTCTGATGACTTGCTCATGCCATCCTGAACATTTACATAATGAAACCTTTGCTATTTAAATGTAAATAACTTGCCTTTTCCTTTACTTTACAATTCCATTCAGTTCAGTTCAGTCGTTCAGTCATGTCCAACTCTTTGCTATCCCATGGACTGCAGCATGCCAGGCTTCCCTGTCCATCACCAACTCCCAGAGCTTGCTCAAACTCATGTCCATCAAGTCGGTGATGCCATCCAACCATCTCATCCTTTGTCGTCCCTTTCTCCTCCTGCCGTCAATCTTTCCCAGCACCAGGGTCTTTTCCAATGACTGAGTTCTTCACATCAGATAGCCAAAGTATTGGAGTTTCAGCTTCAGCATCAGTCCTTCCAATGAACATTCAGGACTTATTTCCTTTAGGATGGACTGGTTGGATCTCCTTGCAGTCCAAGGGACTCTCAAGAGTCTTCTCCAACACCACAGTTCAAAATTCTTCATCAATTCTTCAGTGCTCAGCTTTCTTTATAGTCCAACTGTCACATCCATACATGACTACTGGAAAAACCATAGATTGACTACAGGCCTTTGTTGGCAAAGTAATGTCTCTGCTTTTCAATATGCTATCTAGGTTGGTCATAGCTTTTCTTCCAAGGATCAAGCGTCTTTAAATTTCATGGCTTCAGTCACCATCTGCAGTCATTTTTGAGCCCCACAAAAATAAAGTCTGTCACTGTTTCCATTGTTTCCTCCATGTATTTGCCATGCAGTGATGGGACTGGATGCCATGATTAGTTTTCTGAATGCTGAGCTTTAAGCCAACTTTTTCACTCTCCTGTTTCACTTTCCTCAAGAGGCTCTTTGGTTCTTCTTCACTTTCTGCCATAAGGCAATCTTGATTCCAGCTTGTGCTTCATGCAACCCAGCATTTCGCATGATGTACTCTGCATATAAGTTAAATAAGCAGGATGACAATATACAGCATTGATGTACTCCTTTTCTGATTTGAAACCAGTCTGTTGTTCTATGTCCAGTTCTAACTGTTGCTTCTTGATCTGCATACAGATTTCTCAGGAGGCAGGTAAGGTGGTCTGGTATTCCCATCTCTTTAAGAATTTTCCACATTTTGTTGTGATCCACAGTCAAAGGCTTTCGCATAGTCAATAAACCAGAAGTAGATGTTTTTCTGCAACTCTCTTGCATTTTCAATGATCCAACAGATGCTGGCATTTGATCTCTGGTTCCTCTGCCTTTTCTAAATCCAGCTTGAATATCTGGAAGTTCACCATTCATGTACTGTTGATACCTGGCTTGGAGAATTTTGAGCATTACTTTACTAGCTTGTGAGATGAATGCAATTGTGCGGTAGTTTGAACATTCTTTGGCATTGCCTTTCTTTGGGATTGGAATGAAAACTGACCTTTTCCAGTCCTGTGGCCACTGCTGAGTTTTCCAAAGTTGCTGGTATATTGAGTGTAGCACTTTAACAGCATCATCTTTCAGGATTTGAAATAGCTTAACTGGAATTCCATCACCTCCACTAGCTTTGTTCATAGTGATGCTTCCTAAGGCCCACTTGACTTCACATTCCAGGATGTCTGGCTCTAGGTGAGTGATCACACCATCGTGGTTATATGGGTCGTGAAGATCTTTTTTGTATAGTTCTTCTGTGTATTCTTGCCACCTCTTAATATCTTCTGCTTCTGTTAGGTCCATACCATTTCTGTCCTTTATTGTGCCCATCTTTGCATGAAATGTTCCCTTGGTATCTTTAATTTTCTTGAGGAGATCTCTAGTCTTTCCCATTCTATTGTTTTCCTCTATTTCTTTGCATTGAGCACTGAGGAAGTCTTTATCTCTCCTTGCTACTCTTTGGAACTCTTCATTCAAGTGGGTATATCTTTCCTTTTCTCCTTTGCCTTTAGCTTCTCTTCTTTTCTCAGCTATTTGTTAGGCCTCCTAAAACAGCCATTTTGCCTTTTTGCATTTCTTTTTCTTGGTATTTTGCATTTCTTTTTCATTTCTTTTTGTATTTTTTCTTTACTTTACAGTTAGGGCATTATATTAACTTTTAAATTATATACATAGGTAGATTATATTATCTATGAAGTTTATTTCAGGATATTAAAGGAATATTACAAAATATATGTCATTAAAAGGAGTGCTGAGTCTCATAAGGTTGAATAACAATGGGCTTTACACAGATCTTCTCATTTAACTCTCACATCATATCAGGTAAGTATTAGTGTCTTCATTTTAAAAATGAGGAAACAGAAATTTAGAGAGATGAATGACTTTCCCAAGAGAGCAGATGAGAGAACCAAGATCTGAATCCATGTCTGCCTAAGCCAAGGCCTCAGAACTCCCCTGGAAGGCGTGACAGTGATGTGGCAGAGATTATCCCAAGTTCACCAAACTCTGTTTTCTTTTCCTAGCTGGACTACATTTCCCATCTTTCCTTGGGGTTAAGGGTGGGCATGTGGCTGAGTTAAGGACACCGGAATATGAGTGGGCGTGATGTCTGTCACTTCAAGTCTAGGCCCTGAAAAAGATCTGTCCACAAGATCATCCATATTCTTGCTCTCTTTCTTCTTTCTGCTGGATGCAAAAGGACCCAACAGAGGACTTCAGGACCTTACAAGATGTCCTAGTCACAAGGTGATGGAGCCTAGACTCCAGAATGATCATGTGAAAAAGATTACCGCCCTCCCCCCAGATCCACAAATGTACTTTGACATAAATGAGAAACGAGCATCTGTATTAATACTTCAAATCTGGGGACTGATTGTTATAGCAGTTAGCCTACCCTGATATAAATGCTGTCACCAAGGGCCAAGAACCTCTACCCCCATCCTGTCCCCACCTCCTTCTCCAGCGCCCAAGGACCTCTGCCCACCTGGCTGGATGGTAGACCAGGTCTTCCTTTCGCTTTTCTTAGTGCCCACAGTCTGTGGGATTGGAGGCAGAGCAGATGGCTTGGCTCTCTGCTTGGACCGCTGCCATGGAACATAATCCTACCAGACATAACACAAATCAGTCACACAGCTCATGGGCTCAAATCCCAGCTTCCCCCCTTACTGATATCTGTAACCTTGACCAAGTGGGTTTACCTCTCTGAGCCTCAATTTTCTCATCTGTAAACTGGACCGAATTTAAAAACCTACCCCCATAGGTTGGTACAAACATTCCAAAAGATATTTGTAAAGCATGTGGTAAGTGCTCCCTAAATGTTATCAAGTTTGCATCAGCCAGCCAGAATTTACTAAGTACATCCAGGCCGGGAGGTGCTAAGAACTGAGAAACAGAAGACATGGAAAAGACCCGATAGGAAAGCAGATATGCAATCAGAGATAAAGAAGGGAGCAGCATAATATATCCTTACCTCCGGATAAGACAGTGAGAAAACTGAGGTTCTGAGGCACGCCCCGGGTCAGCAAGCCCCACCCCACACCGACCCTAGCCCTTCTGGACTCACCAGAACCTGGAACTGGGGGACTGTGGAGCCGATCCCAGAGCGGCTGCCTCTGCAAAGTGTTGGGTCGGGAAAATACTCCCATCAGTCCCAACCCGTGAGGATGCAAGCAGCAAGCGTGAAACTGGGATGGGGTCTCGAACCCGAAACCTCAGTCACTAAGGACACAAACCTAGCAGGAGCCTGAGAACACGCGAGAGAGGCGGGGCTAGGGAGATAAGGGGGTGGGGGGGAGAGGGCGGGGTCAAACGAGCGGGACGACACCCGGAGAGGACCCAGCCAGCGCTGGGTTGGGGGCCACGCATGAGCACTCCACCTCCCTCCTTACCGCTTTCACATACTTTGGAAAGTTGCGCGCCATTAGGGAGAATGGAAGAAGAGTCCTGAGGCTTTGGGGCCCCGATTTTGGGGGATGCCTGTTTCTTCAGCTTCTCCAACTTCCTTGTTTCAGCGTTGATCGCGCGGTAACCAAGGCCACTCAAACTTCCCAGAGAGACCTGATGCTTTCTCGCCTGTCTCCGTCTCCAAGGAAACGGACGCAGACTACCGAACGCCTAGAGGGACCAATATCGCACTGGAAAAAGTAGCTCTCGCCACATTCCACGCATCGCGGTTTCAAATTCCCCTCAGCTGGCCCCGCCTATCATGCTAAAGAATTATGTCATATTCCTCCTCTCAGCAAACCTCCATCACATCCTTCTCCATCCTTACTCTTGGCTAATTACGTTGCTTCCTGTTTCACCGGGAAAATCATGGCAATCAGTAAACTCAGGTTCACATCACCTCATTCACCCACCCACATGCCTCCCTACTGAGACTCTGTAAACTGCTTGCTGACCTCGATTCCTGTTGTGCACTGAAACCTGTCCTTTCTCATTTTCTCTAGGACTTTCCCCCAGGAATTTCCCCCATTTTCTCCATCACCCTCTCCTCTGTATTTTCACTGCTTTACCAACATATTTTAATTTCTTCTGTTAAAAAAAAAGCGAACATTTCCCATCCAGCTACCCTCCCATTTCTGCTTCACTTTAAAGCAAAACTTCTAAAGAGGTTTGCCTACTGTTTCCCATTCCTTTTTGCCTCTTCAATCAGGCTTTCACTCTCCACCTCTCCACTGAAACTGCCACTGTCAGCGCTGCCAGTGAGCTCCATTTTGCTAAACTTCTCTGTGTGCATCTTCCTTAGCCGATCTGCAGCATTTGACACAATGGATCACTCCCTCCTTGACACACTTTCTAAACATGGTGTCCTGGAAACCACTCTAGCGCTGCTTCCCACCTCATTTTCTTCTCTTTTCCTGCTTTCTCTTTTTCTCCCTTTACTCCCAGGTTGCCCCAGGACTCGGACTCAGCCCTCTCTTTTTTTCTGTCCATTCATGCTCCCTTTCAGTCTTGTGACTTCAGATGCCATCTTTACCCAGATGCCTCCTAGACTCACATCTCCAGCCTCTCCATCTTCTTCCAGTCACATACATCCAACTGCCTACTCAGCATCTCCATTTGGGTACCTGAGAGGCAACTAACACTCAGTATTTCCCCAATTTTAGCCAACTCAAAGTGGCAACTCTCTTCCTGGAGTCTTTTTTTTTTTTTGCCACACCCAGGAAGGCTTGTGGCCTGTAGTGAAAGTGCAGAGCTCTAACCACTGAACTGCCAGGGAATTCCCCTGGAGTCATTCTTAACTCATCTTTTGACTCATCTCTCCTCCCACATCCAAATCTGTCAGCAATACCTTCAAAGTAATGTAGAGTCAGACTGCTTACTCCCACTGCCACCCATACAAATAAACACCCCACTTTGCCCCTTACTCCAAGACTACAAGTACCAGCTCCCACCCTTACCGCACTCCAGTTCTCTCTCCACACCTCAGATTTGCTAGATAGAGCACAGATTTAAAAGTGCATTCCTGTTTTAAAAAATAATTTGGAAGGAGCAAATTAATTTAAAATCAGTCACACTTCAATAGGGGAATGTTTCCATAGAACACAAGGCTTGGTGATCCAGCAATTAAGAACCTACCTTGCAATGCAGGAGATGCGGGTTCGCTCCATGGTCAGGGAACTAAGATCCCACATGCCAAGGAGCAACTAGAGAACCCACAAGCTGCAACTAGAGAAGCCTACATGCAGCAGCTACTGAATCCTGCATGCTCTGGAGCCTGCATAACGCAACTAAAGTCTCCATGCACCACAACAAAAGATCCTGCATCTTGTATCTAAGACCCAACACAGCCAAAATAAATAAATAAAATTGTTTAAACCTATCATTCTATATGTTTAAAAATCTATTTTTAAAAAAGAGAGAGAACACTAGGCCAGAGCTCCCAAACTTCTCCCCCTCTTAAAAATCACAGGAAAATGTTTTAAATAGCACTGCACACTGTGGTCAACAGAAAAGACTGCTATGGAAAAAGCACACAATATTGTAAATTAACTATACTTCAATAAATAAATAATAAAGAAAACATAAATAAAAATAAAGATCTCATTTCCCAACCTCCCTTGTAGCTACATGAGGCCATGTGATTAGGTTTTGGCAAATGTGAGCAGAAGAAACATGTGCAGTTTTTGGTCATGCCCTTAAAAGGAAAGGAGACTAGATAAACATGGAGACAGAAGGCACTGGGATCGCAGAGCTGTCCTGCCAGGTGGAGGCTCTAGTATCCACCGATGACTGGCTTTTCCTGGTTAAAGGTGGAATTCTCCTTGGTACTGATGCTGCAATAGGAATGCTAGCTGGATTTGTTACAACATTATCCTTGGCTAAAAGACAAAGTCCTAAATGGCTCAACAAGGCCACGCATTCTTACTGGAGAGTAGGTATTCCCTTACCTTTCGAGCCCTGGGGTGGGGTTCACTTTATGCATGGTGTGGGGTTGCTGTGATCAGCTTCACATCTGGAAAACTTTGGGAGTTCACAATGCATTGTACCAGACATTCAGATATAGCAGATTATTTAATCTTCACAATAACTTTGAAGCAGATGAAAGACTTTTGAAGTAAAATGCAATCAATATTTCCAACAATTCCCAGGAACTCTTTTTTAAAAAATATTTGTCAGCACTGGGTCTTAGGGTCTTAGTTGCAGCATGTGGGATCTAGTTCCTTGACCAAGGATGGAACCCGGGCCCCCTGCATTGGGAGTGCAGAGTTCTAGCCATTGGACCACTAGGCAAGTCCCTCTGAAGAACTCTTGGATTGACTGTTGAGTGGGAGGAAGCACTGAAATGCAAATGAGTTGAGCATGGTGGATAAAGTCCAGAACAACTGTTATGGGAAGGGCTGTCTTTGGAGAAGCCACAACAGCAGAGGGACTCAATTGATTTCTCCTCAGGAACACATGCAGATTGCTGACTGACCTATGGGATAGACGGCATTCAGTGTCCTCACAGGAGGCCGACAGTCATTTCTGTGTGCTGTACTTTACAGCTGATTTGGTTATGTTCAAGTGTGTGTGTGTATGTGTGTGTGTGTTGGAGGGAGGGCAAAGTCTTCCCAAAGCTAGGAAGACTGTTTAAAAATAATTATATGGATAACTTCTCTATGTGGAGAAAATCCCAGGGGAAATACTTTTAGGACTATTTAAACAAGAAACAGTTGAAACCAAGTTTCTTACCTGAAAAAAATTATACTAACCTATAATGGAAAGTCTTCAGAAACAGACTCCAAACAGCAGTAGTAACTCAATGTGTCTAACTAAATAAATTTCAACAGCCTTTCTTGTCAGTATGTGGCTATCAGAACTTAAAGGATTTTCTGGTGTTAGGCAGACTCCAAAATGATGGGGTTAATAGGTAATCCTGTCCATCAGGCAGTGGGTGTGGCTTTGGTCTCCTGAAGGCAGTCTTTGATTTTTACTTGCTAGTCATTTACCCTAAAACCTTACCATAAGGCCCTGTATATTCTTAGATAAGAAGCCAGTAACAGATTATGATAACTTGAAAGGATAATCATGCTAAAATAATAATAAATTGGTTCTGGGTCCCTAAACATTGACAGTTTATAGTTTTATCTCAGTTGTCAAGATAAAAATAGCCCAATTATCACCTATCTTAACAAATGATTTTAACCAGAAAGTCATCTGAGTATTGAGTCTCAATATTGATGAGCACCACCTCCCTGATGGAAAGAGCTACTGGTCTATTCTTATAAACACTCCTAGTCCTTTCCTGTCCTCCTAGATCTCTCCCAGAAAGCAAAAAAATATCTGCTTTTGCTGGGGATTAACTTTTTTTAAGAAAACTACATTAATATGTCAATATGCCCAGAAAACTAACTTTTGATTGAATATTATTGTGTAATTTTTTTATGATTTCTTAGGCTCTAATTAGCTATCAGATTTAATAAAGTACATTTGAAATGTATCTCATAATGAAATCTTTCAGTTTTAAGGAAAATTTTTAAATGAAATGTCAAGTGCATAATATAACAGTTTTCTCTGGACCACGTTACCCTGTTAAAATTGCTGCATTGTTAATTAATTAAACAATGTTAATAAGCACCTGGGAAGATAAAGAGCCTCAGCTTGTGTGCTGATAGAACCATGAATGTAAGTTGTCAGTAAACAGTAAGCTTGATGTAGGCATCGTTATCTCCATTTCACAGACATGAGGCAGAAATACATAAGTGAATAACCATATAAGCTTTGGAGTTTATATGCTTGAGAGGGCACAGATTTTGACAATCGAAAAAACAGAACTATGTTAAACAACATGGAACTGAACATTATTTTTCATACAAAGTTAAAGCACATTGTATTTCCTTCCTGACCACTTACCCACTTGCTTCGAGAGAGATAAGCTTCACCTGAATTATTATATCTGATTGATGATTGTCATTTATAACTTTATTGCTACTCCTGTCAGGCATTCCTTTGGAAAAGGAGTATGGATTCATTCCATATTCTATAGATTATAAGATAAAGTTAGGCATGTATCTGCTTATACTTTTTAAGATAACCTGTTTTTTGTTTTTTTTTTAATCTGTCTTTATACTTCAGTTCAGTAGCTCAGTCTTGTCTGACTCTTTGTGATCCCATGGACTGCAGCACTCCAGGCCTCCCTGTGTTTATACTTAGAAGTATCTCTTAATAGTAGGCTTCCCTGGTGGTTCAGATGGTAAAGAATCTCCCTGCAATGCAGGAAACCCATGTTCTGTGCCTGGGTCGGGAAGATCCCCTGGAGAAGGAAATGGCAGCCCACTCCAGTATTCTTGCCTGGATAATTCCATGGACAGAGGAACCTGGCAGGGTACAGTCCATGGAATCACAAAGAGTTGGACACAACTGAGCGACTATCACTCAAACTACTACAAGCTTCGTGACATTGGGCAATTCACTTCCATGACTGACCCTACTTTCCTCATCTGTGCATAGGAACAGTAATTCTAAGTCACAGATTTTTTTTCTCTCTTGTTCTCCAAAACCTGCTTCTTTTTTCAAAGGCCATCACAAATCACACCTCCCCCACAGTCTCCTAACTAGCCGTTTAATAATAGTGCACATTTCAAAACTCTGTCCATTAAAATCCAGACTGAGATGCCAAACTTACCAATTCTAATAACCCTCTCTGGCAATAATCTGCCAGGAATGAGTAAAGGCTGCCCTCTTCAGATGGCCTTTGTGCCCATCTGGACTGCTTTGCTCACAGGATACCTGCCTGGCCCCACAGCTTCTGGTTCAGCGATCTCTACAATCTTCAGCGATCTCTGACTATAGACTTGGTCTACAGTCAGACCAAGCTGACTGCTGGAGCAGTACTGAGGGGAATGGTTGACAATATTTTTAATAAATTCAGTGAGAAATCAATATAAATGTTTAGTCTTTTATCCAATTCACAGTGCTGATTGTGATCATCAAGAAAAACAACTAAAAATGACCAAAAGAGAATAGACAAAACTTGGATCTGCAAAAGTTAACAAGAAAAAAGGCATTGATGGAAAGAATGGCCATACCCATACCAGCAAAATCTTATGACAGAAGAAGATATGGTTAGTAAAACTGAGAAGCAGCCAGACCCCAGTCCACAGATCAAATCTTTTCAAAATACAAACAGATCTCTCAGTAGTCAGAAACAAAACAAAAATGCCCAATATATCTTGATTCCGTGAGGGGTCCTGTCTAGTACAGTAAAACAAGAAAAAGTGTTAAGATCTGAACAGAAAGATGTTCATTATTTACAGACAATATGACTGTCAACAAAGAAAAGGAAATTGATTCTAAAAGCCATTGGAAACCTTAAGATTTCAGTATTGTTGGCAGATATGAGTACAATACAAAAAAATTCAAATGTGTTTCCTTTAAACACCAACATCAAATATGTGATTTCCAAAGATACCATTTACAATAGCAACCAAGGTGCCTTGGAATAAATCCCTCCCGAAATTATACAAGATCTCTATGAAGAAAACCATAAATTACTATTGAAATTCATAAAATAAGACTTACATAAATGAGGAATCCCAGAGGGCCATAAATGGGGAGACTCAGTATTATAATATGGCAATTCTGTATAAATGCAATGTAAACCCAATTAAAATTCCCAAAAGTGGTTTCCTGGAATTTACTAAGCTGGTTCTAAAATTTATACAGAGGATCCAAATATAGCTGAGACAACCTCAAAGAAAAAAGAGAAGGAAGAACGTTTCCCATTTAAAAAAAGAAACTAGAGTTAGGCTTCACTTTAAAAACAGGAAGATCTGGCCACAGTGGGAGCAGTAATTAGCTGGAGTTGACTGTCAGCTGCCCCTTCAGATAGACTATGGGCCCTCCAGCTCCCCCATTTCTTTATTTAAAGTACTTGCCTTGTAGATAAATGATTGTGTGCTAGTTACCTGGGGTGGGGAGTTAGGGTAAGAGGAACAAAAGAAATTATTAAAAATGAATAGGTTCTAGGACTTTCCTGGAAGTCCAGTGGTTAAAACTTCACTTTCTAATCCTGTGGGTGCAGGGTCTGATTTCTGGGAGGGAAGCTAAGATCCCACATGCTTCAAGGCCAAAAACACCAAACATTTAAAGGAAAAAAAAAAGATGCAGGGTTGTAACAGATTCAATTTTTTTTTTTAAAAAATGGTCCACATCCAAAAAAAAAAAAAAAAACTTAAAAAAAAAATACATAGGTTCTGTTTGGTTATGTAAATATCCTAACCATGAAAAAGATATGAGCAGGCGAGCACAAAGAATAAAAGAGTTGAGTGTGTGAATCTAAGATTTTGATACTTCCGGTTAATGATCCCAATTCATATGATCCTGGGCATTTGGGGCGGAGAAGGGATGGAGGAAATCAGGTCAGGAGTTATAAAGTGAAGGAATCGGAAGCACAAGAGTTGGAGATGCTGGCTTCCTGAGACCAGTACTGGAAGTGGAGTAAAGGGAACGCTTTTAAAGAACTCACAGGGATTCTACCTACCCAGATGGTAGGTAGAACTGCAAGAGAAATAGGAAAGAATCCAATACTGGCAGAAAGGGAGAAAAACCTTTTCTGGAAACCCACCGTGGACTAACCTCTTTGACACAGATTATCTCCTAGAAACCCCACTTTAGTCCTCTGAGAGTAGATATTAATATACCCTTTGCTATGAATGAGCAAATTGAGCTATGAAAACCGAGGTCACTGTCCCCACGTGACAAAGCTGAGATTGGAAGCAGTCAAACTAGGGTCTCCCTGACTCCACAAATCATCTTTTCTTTCACTAAACCCAGAAAGATCACTGAAGCACCCTGAAATACAAGCAGTTATGGTAAAGAAAATAAGATGACAAAAGATATTAAACCCATTGCCTTCAAGCACTCAAATTTTATCACTGCTTCCAAACACAAGTTGAGACAACAGGGAGGAGTAACAGATTGTGTCCAGTGCTAGCTTTAGTTAGGGAATCTGTGTGAAGGAGGTTTTCTAGGGAGTATAATCGAAAGAGTCCTTTTTCCACAATGTCAGAAGCAAAAAAGTGGAAGAAATACAAGCCACCTTCTCGTGGGGCTGCCTGTTAACTCTGCCACTTGGCCAAGTGATTTAACTCCTATCTCCAACCCCCTGCTTCCTATAAAATGGGTGTAATTACAGTGCCGTTTTGGAAGGTTCCATGTGATAAAGCTTGCAATGTGCTTAGAACAATATTGGACACTTAAGTCCTCGATATAATTGCCATCACGAATATGATGGAGGTCTTTTTTAAAAAAATAATGCAATGTCACTTACTTGGAAGTGTCTCAAAAAATGAGTGACGGATAGAGGTATAGTGTGATAAGGTATAGTAAAATTTTAATGATAGAAAGTTAAAAGTTTAAATGTTAAAAGTAAAATGTTCGCCGCAAAATTCTACTTTCTGCGTGTTTGAAAATGTCCATAATCCAGGGTTGCAAAAATAATGCATTGTGATCTGCTTTGGGAGGAGGGAGAGCTAAGTTTTGTCTGTTTTGTTTTAAAATAGAAAAGGTACAAAAACGAAAACAAAATGGGCGAAATCTTCCTCAACTCTGTCCCGCCTTCGGACTGTGGGCCGTTAGCAAAGCCACTTGAATGAAATCATCGAGGACCGCTTGCGAAACAACAAATCCTCGAGAGCGAGGGCAAAGCTGCCAAACCCTCGCGACGGACAGGGACGCGCTCCAAGATCCCCATCCCGATTCGGAGCCGAGGAGGTGGGGTTGGAACGAGCACTAGCGGAAACGCGGTCCAGCCCTTACCAGGGGGTTCCCGGCCCGAAGCCGCAGGACGCCCGAGCGCCTCAAGTAGATACTTTGGCTGGGCGGGGAAAAGCAGCATCGAATTTCAAAAAAAAAAAAGCCCAAACCCCCACAACCCCGGGCGGGCGCGCGCGATGGGCGCACTTTGGCTGCGGGAGCGAGTGGAGGATGCTGGGAAGGAGGTAAAATGGCCACCGGCGGCGGCGCGGAGGAGGAGAGGAAGCGGGGGCGGCCGCAGCTCCTGGGCCCCGCGCGCCCCTCGACCAGGGCCGAGGAGGCCGAGGGCGGCCGCGAGAAGATGGGCTGGGCCCAAGTGGTGAAGAACCTGGCCGAGAAGAAGGGCGAATTCCGTGAGTCGCGGCCGCCGCGGCGGGAGGAAGAGAGCGGCAGCGGCGCGGGAGGCGGGCTCGGTGCTCCCGCGGGTCTGGCGACACCGAGCCTCGGCGACTCCCCCCCAGCCGGCCGCGGGGACCCAAAGGGCCGCCGGAGAGACCCAGCCGGAGAGGCGGCGGACTCCCGCAAGAAAAAGGGTGCAGCCGAGGCGGGCAGGAGGAAGAAGGCTGAGGCGGCAGCCATGACTACCCCGGCGAGGCCCGACGCGGCCGAGGACGCAGCCGACCGGCCCCCCCAGGACGAGCAGGCTACGGCGGCTGGCTCCGCTGCAGGCCCGGGAAAGGGCCGCTTCCTCGTGCGCATCTGTTTCCAGGGAGACGAGGGCGCCTGCCCAACCAGGGACTTCGTAGTGGGCGCGCTCATCCTGCGTTCCATCGGCATGGACCCGAGCGACATCTACGCGGTCATTCAGATCCCGGGCAGTCGCGAGTTCGACGTGAGCTTCCGTTCGGCGGAGAAGCTAGCCCTGTTCCTGCGCGTCTACGAGGAGAAGCGCGAGCAGGAGGACTGCTGGGAGAACTTTGTGGTGCTGGGGCGGAGCAAGTCCAGCTTGAAGACGCTCTTCATTCTCTTCCGGAACGAGACGGTGGACGTGGAGGACATCGTGACCTGGCTCAAACGCCACTGCGATGTGCTGGCCGTACCCGTGAAAGTGACCGACAGGTTTGGGATCTGGACCGGGGAGTACAAGTGCGAGATCGAGCTGCGCCAGGGGGAGGGAGGGGTCAGGCACCTGCCGGGAGCCTTTTTTCTGGGGGCCGAGAGGGGCTACAGCTGGTACAAGGGGCAGCCCAAGACGTGCTTTAAATGTGGTTCCCGGACCCACATGAGCGGCAGCTGCACACAGGACAGGTGCTTCAGGTGCGGGGAGGAGGGGCACCTGAGCCCTTACTGCCGGAAGGGCATCGTGTGTAACCTCTGTGGCAAGCGAGGACACGCCTTTGCCCAGTGTCCCAAAGCGGTTCACAATTCCGTGGGAGCTCAGCTAACCGGCGTGGCCGGGCACTGAACACCCGCCTACCAGCCAGGGTGAACACAGAGCCAGCTTATCCCTGTTAAGTGCCAAAACTTTTTTTTAAACCGTTTTTTATAGTTTTTTGAAGGAGATTTTCTTAAACCTACAAGAGACATCTCACTCTGCCTTCCTAAATCGAGTTTACTCCTTTCGGCCTTTCCTGAATTTGGTGACTCTGTCATCAGAATTGACTACCGAGAACTGTAGTGTGCAGATATGTTGCCCTGCCCTTTTTAAAATTTTATTTTCATTTTTGTATTCGGAGACTTTTTTTTTTTCTGGTACTTTTTTTACTTCCTACGCCTTGTCTTCTCCCTTGGTTTTTACCCTTGGAGCTGCCTTGCTCATCTTTATGCCCCAGTGCTAGGTGGGGGCCCAGCACATGGTAGGCACTCCATCAGTGTTTGTTGAATTGAGAACATCGTTGACTCTGGCTTCTGTCAGGGTGTTTATCTTTTGCAGTTCATCCCGTCCCCTTTTAATTTGCTGCTTCTAATCTGTGTGGTCTGAGAATTTGTGAAACCAGTGTTGTTAGAAGTGTATGTAACCTGAGTCAATAAGCTCTGAATGGTGGCCACGGGCCTCTCCTATGGCATTAGAATGCATGGACTTTGTGACAGCGCTTTCAGTGGCTCAGAAGCCGTTCTTCACAGAATCATGGAAGCTGGTTTTCCTGCTGAAAAGGACCTAAAAGTTGGTTAAGACCAATCCCCTGGTTTTCCAACAGATGAAACAGTACCAGAGAAGGTTATATGACTGGGTCGAAATCACATAGCTGTCTGGTGCCAGAGCTAGCCTAGAGTAGAGTTCCCTGACCCCAAGCCCGGTGCTCATTCCACTACCTCTCACACTTCACAACATTTTCCTCAACACTTGAGGGCCCAGAAAGTCTGCTCTTTCCAGAATGAGCCCAGGGGAATGCTAAGACATCATCTGGGGGAGGAAGCAGAAGATTTGGCAGGGGCTTCAGAACACTTGGGAGATATGGAAGGGACAAAGGAACACAATCCAGGGTGCACTCTGATGCCCGGGTACCACATCTGGGTTCAAGTGGTCCAGGTCTTTGTGACCTTTCCCCTCCCCAGTCATCGCCATCAGTGAGAAGTAGAAGCCCTCCTGAGTAAAGAAAGGTTTACATTTGCACCTTAGCTTCAGTAGCTAGAGCCCCTAGAGAAGCAGCTAACTGGAGCTCATCTGCAACCTCCTGGCTCACAGGAGAAAATGGAATTCTAAGTGAACTGTTAACTCTAAAATGTACTTGTTAAATAGGCTAAGCGAGGGGGCATTGGGTCTACTAAGTGTTACCAAGTTAAAGTAGAAAAGACAGTACACTGCTTTTCTTACTGTTTTTGTCTTTCCTTTATGTTTTGCTATTTCCTTGTGGCTTAGAATGTAAAATCGGTTGTTTAAAGTTTTGTTCTGAATAAATATTTATCTTTTGTATTGCTAATGCTGCTGCACTATTTCCTTTCAAAATATTGGCTGCAGAGGTTCATAGACCCTAGTTCAACCAAGGCTTGCCACACACCATTTGTTTACCTTGCAAATATATGTCCAGCTCCACAGGCAACATTTTACACCTACTATGTTGTCCCCTGATGCTGGGAAAGATTGAAGGCAAAAGGAGAAGGGGGCAGCAGAGGATGACATGGTTAGATAGCATCACTGACTCAATGAACATGAATTTGAGGGAACTCCGGGAGGGAGTGGAGGACAGAGGAGCCTGGTGTGCTGCGACTGAACAACAACAAATGTTGTCCCAGGCCCTTGGGAGTTGTTACCCAAACCTCTGCATCAGAATCACTTAGTATATAAAACTAAAGTGTTAAGTCCTAACTCACCTCCAAGGAATCAGAATCACTGGAGTGAGCGGAAATGTATTTAATAAGCACCCCAAGCAACTCTTGGGCAGCCAAGTTTGAGACCACAGTTCTGAATAGTACTAACAGGAATGAGAGGGACTCTGCCCTCTGGAGATTACAAACCAGTGGGATAGACAAAGGTAAGGTGTCAATTTCACATCTTACAGTTATTGTAATTGTACTGAATTGGATACAGATTGTTTATGGGCTTAAAAATAAAATGCTGTCTTTTCCAGCTATAAGGGAGGAAGAAAGTCCAGGAAACTTCCCATAGAACTCCAAGCCTCCCTGGAGACTCTAAACACAACCTTCTGAAGGAATTTCTGTCTCTGAGATGATGAGATGATCTGATCCTAAGAATTAACATTCCCAGCGTATTGATTCTCTGACTCAGTGATTTGAGGGTATTTCCAGAGCTGATCTGGTGCAGTTGAGGCCTGGATGGCTTTTGGGAATCATGAGTTTCAGAGCCAGCTCAGCCCTGCTCCTTCCCTTCCTGTCTCCCAAGGCAAACACACTCTTCCCTCCTCCATCCCTCCCTCCCTCTGTCCTCTTACCCCCCCACCTCTTCTACTCTGCCACAGGTTTCCCTCCCTCGCAGTGCAGGAGGCCTGATGGGGGTAAAAGCCTGCATTCATCATAGTCCCCTCCCCCTTCCTCCTAGCGGGCTCTGGGCCAAGGAGCCTCCTTGGAAGGAATCTTCCCTCTCTCTGCCCCTCCCCCCTAACTGGAGGGAGCAGAGGAACAAACTGTTTCCCTGCCCATGCTCCCTGCTCCCCCGCGCCCCCACCAGAATCTGCTCCAGGGCCTCCTGCCTGGCCGTCTCCGGACTGGGCCATGGGCTGGAACAGAACAAACCTCCCCCGACTTCCTCTCCTGATCTAACAGTCCCCAAAATAACAATCCCTCACTGTTCATGGGCTCCTGGGGAGGGTGTCCAGATCCCCAGACTGAGGCTGATGGGCTAGCTGACGTTCATTCCTTCAACTTTCAACAGTACTGAAGGCCATTAGCGCAAGGCCCCAAACAAGGTGCTTTTACACACCTGTGAAAAAGACAGTGCACTTGCAGAGGGAGCTACAGATAAGCAATTTTTAAAATAATATTAAGTATTTTTTATGTTTAAAAGAGTATAGAGTTGCCTCAGGGACAGGTCTGGCAAAAGAAATGATGATGTCTGGACTGAAACCTGCAAATGAAGAGTCAGGTGAAGAAGGAAGAGATATTCAGGCAACAGAAGCAGTCTGTGCAAAGAACCTGGAGACTAGAGCACAAGGTGTGTTCAGGCTGGCTGGAGAGTCACAGGAAGATGTTGGGAAAAGGCCCAGAGGAAGTGACACAGGGCTTGTCAGTGTTAGAAGAGGCTTGGTTTTGTCCTAACACCCTCCACTCTGGCCTCCTTCATTCTGTTCATTTAACACACCAACTCTTTCAAGGCAATGGATTACAGCAAAATAGTCAAGTCCTTTGGGGCTCGAATTCTAGAGTCCTGCAAATAAGTAATTATAATCTGTAATAATGCACTGAAAGAAACATACAGAGTGATATGTTTAATAAGGAATATTGATCTGTTCTTGGGGGTGAGGGATACCTTCCCAGACAAAATGTTTGAACTGAGATCAAAAGACTAGGAAGTGAAGTCACTCAGTCGTGCCTCTTTGGGACCCCATGGATAGTAGCCTGCACCAAGCTCCTCCATCCATGGGATTTTCAAGGCAAGAATTACTGGAGTGGGTTGCCATTTCCTCCTCCAGGGAATCTTCCCAATTCAGGGATTGAACCCAGGTCTCCCACATTGAGGGCAGATGCTTTAACCTCTGAGCCACTTCTGCCTATTTCCACCTTCCAAACCTCATGCTAGCATACCTAATTGTTGGAGCCCTAGCTTCAGTGGAATCAGGAAATGCTTTCGCTTTCCAGCACGTGTAGCACAGAAGGCACATCAAGAGTAGGAATGGGAGCTCTCTGCTAACCAACCACACCTGGCACAACCAGTGTGGCAATAATGCAGAGAGGGGGCAGGGGGTGATGGTGCAGAATAAGACGGCAGATCTCTTGGGGAGGTCTGGTCAGCCACGTTTAGAATTTTGAGTCTAAGAATGATGAGGTACCATTGAAAGATTTTTGAACAAGGAAGTGACGTGTTCAGGGTTGTATTTTTAAAAGACCGTCCAGGATACTTTGTAGAGAATGGGACAGAGGGAAGCCCAAGTGTAAAAAAAGTCCACCAAGGTGACAGATCAGGGTACCTTGGACCCGGATGATGCAAACAGAGAAAAAAGCAGGCAGGATAAAGAGATTTCTAGAAATTGTTAAGTCAACAGGACTTAGACATGGGCTGGAGGAGAAGTAAGTATCAAGGATGACACCCAAGCTTCCAGCCTCTGCACTTGGATAGATACTGGGGCCATTCCCTGAGATGGAGAACAGAGGAGAAAATCCAAGTTTTGGATGAAGGTCTTGAGTCTGATTTTGGCTGTGTTGAGTTTGAGGTCTCTGTAGAGGATGTCTAAAAGGTGTGGAACGTGTGGTTCAATATCCACAGGTCTTAAATTCTAACCAGATCTCGGGCTTGAGAAATAAACACAAGTGACCTATAGCAATCGTTTTCAAACTCTACCCACATTCCACAGAAGGATATACATTTTACATTGCAGCCATCCAACATATACATGTGTATACTTACATATAAACGAAAAAGTTTATATATAGAAAGAAATCGTATTATCTCTGTGGGTGGTGGTGCACTCATAATTTTTATTGCTTCATTCTTTTATAAATGCTTACATGACCCACAGATTGGTTGAATGGGTGCCCATTGGATTGAATAACGTAGAGGCCATTGGTGAAGGCATTTTAGAGTGTTGTGAGAAAGAGGTGGACTAAGGAACTAATAATCTTCCTATAATGCAGTCTAGCGCTAAGGGTCAGACACGACTAAGCGACTTCACTTTCACTTTTCACTTTCATGCATTGGAGAAGGAAATGGCAACCCACTCCAGCGTTCTTGCCTGGAGAATCCCAGGGACGGGGGAGCCTGGTGGGCTGCCGTCTCTAGGGTCACACAGAGTTGGACATGACTGAAGCGACTTAGCAGCAGCAGCAGCAGCAGCAGCAGTGCTCTCTTTTACTCCCTGTTGCTCTTGGAGTCAGCCTAGCATACAACTCCTTTTCCAAAAGGCTTCTGGGCCCCTTTGGAACCTTGTTCTCAGCCAGAGTGCCCATTACCTTATTCTTTGTCAACTCCAGGTATGGCTGACAAAGAGCTACCAGGAGTTCAGTATGATGAAGTATAGAGTGGTACAAGAGGAGGCTAAGGGTGACCAGGGGTCTCATCAAACCCAGTTGAAGGTAGAGTTCCATGAGAGCATTATCAGCCTTGGGCAAAGCCCATACAGCACCACTTGCTGGCTTGTCAGTGTGACTAAGAATATTTGGGGGAGGATATGTTTTACGAAGGTAAACAGATACATTATGGAGGAGAATGCAAACTTTGTGGTGTTATAAAATAAAACATGGACCAACATCTTTGGAAAGCAGTTTGTTTGGCACTATAAAAACTTTAAATTCACATAATCTTTAACACAGCAGTCATTTATAGAAGATGAATATATAGCTAAACTTGGACACAAAGATGTTATGTATCATGATGTTCACTGATATATTACTTGGGGTACCAAGGACTGGAAACAACCTGATTATCAATTACCTATCAATAGTAGTTAGATGGTACATTCAAATACTGTAACACAAGGAAATGGCAACCCACTCCAGTGTTCTTGACGGGAGAGCCTGGTGGGCTGCCGTCTCTAGGGTCGCAGGAAGTTGTTAAACAGCTATTAAAAACCTCCTAAGACACATTTTAAAGTGAACAAAGCAAGATATGGTATGCTTCTGTTTACAATTCAATTTTACTTTTTTCAGCTTTGTTGAGGCATAATTGACAAAATTGTAAGTTATTTAAAGTGTACAATATGATAACTGATAAACATTATTACATACACATGCTTATTTATGTATAGAATAATGTGGAAGGATATTAGTGAAATTGATAACTATTGTAGCTTCTGAGAAGAACCTGCTATTTAGGATTTGGGATGGAAGGAAAACATTTTCCGCAGTATATCCCTGGTAGGGGCTGTGGGGGGTTGTTTCTATTTCATGTATTATCTCTGGCAAAAAAAAATTAACAAAAACAAAATGGAAAAGGCAACACAAGACTTGAAAGAAATTCCTGTGGACTCCTTAGAAACAGGAGTCCATTTTCTCTCTCTTTAAAAATAAAACATTTTGATATGAAAGTTTAAGACTCTAGAACAGCCAACTCACTGGTCTCCCTACTTTCAAGCTTCACCTCCTTCCACCCAGGAAAACTGTCCCCCAGGTGAAATTTGATCACAGTAAGGCCCAGCTTGCTGCTGCTGCTAAGTCGCTTCAGTTGTGTCCAACTCTGTGCGACCCCACAGACGGCAGCCCACCAGGCTCCCCCGTCCCTGGGATTCTCCAGGCAAGAACACTGGAGTGGGTTGCCATTTCCTTCTCCAATGTATGAAAGTGAAAAGTGAAAGTGAAGTCGCTCAGTCCTGTCTGACTCTTTGCAACCCCATGGACTGCAGCCTACCAGGCGCCTCCATCCATGGGATTTTCCAGGCAAGAGTACTGGAGTGGGGTGCCATTGCCTTCTCCAAGGCCCAGCTTAAGGACCTTCAAAGACTCTGTGTCCTGGGTTGCGGGGTGTCACCAGGCCTTGCCTGGCTGCCCAGCCTCCTCTGAGCCTCCCCTGCTCCCCCTGGCTGGGCTCCCAACAACCATTCCAGGAATTCACCCTTCTAGACCCATGGTTAACTCTTTGCCTTCCCTGGTGCTCAGCGCTAATGCTACTTCCTAAAAACAGCCTTCTCTAACCTGGACCAAACCCTTTTACACTCTCCCCTCCTTTTTGTGGTCACTGCAGGTACAATATGTTTATTTACGCTGTGTTTTGATTAATATCTGCCTTGAGTTCCCAGAGGGCAAAGAACATGACTTTTTTTTTGCCCTTGGTTTTAGTTCCAACATTGTGTACTGTACCTGGCATACAGTAAAAGCCCAATAAATATTTACTGCATGGATAATCTAGAGATTACTTGGCTACAGTTACAGATCAGGATATGTACCTCCTTATCCTTTTTAACCTTTTTTTAAATTGAAGTATAGTTGATTTACAGTGTTGTGTTAGTTTCAGTTGTACAGCAAAATGACTTTAGTTTTACATATATATTCTTTTTCAGATTATTTTCCATTATAGATTATTATAAGTTACTGAATGTACTTCCCTGTACAGTAGGTCCTTGTTTACTGTATATACAGTAGTCTGTAATCTTCCTTGTTCTATGTACATGACATTCAAAATATCCCTTAGCACACCTGTTACTGACTCTACTGAATAAGGGCTTATTCATTCATCTTTAAAAAGCAAATTCAAATTTTGAGATTAACAAATACACACTACTATATATAAAACAGACAACAGGGACCTAGTGTGCAGCACAAGGGGTAGTAACTTGTAATAACCTACAATGGAAAAGAATCTGAAAAGTTTTCTCTCTCTCTCTCTCTCTCCCTATATATATATAGGAAGAGAGAGAGAGAGTTCTGAATCACTGTAAATCAACTACATTTCAATTTTAAAATAATAATAATTTTTTTTTTAAAGCAATTCACTCCTTTGGTCTTCTCCCCTTTGGTAAGAGTTTCCTTCAGCCTGAAGGTCAGACCATTCTTCCCATTCCTCTGAAGGCATATCATTGAAACTTAGCCTGCATGGCCCCCAAACTGTGAGGCCCAGTGGATTGTGAATGCCTAGCTTTAACAAAACACTTCCTTACCCCTGGCAAGAGTAGCTCTGGCCCTGAGCCCTGCCCCTCCTCAGGGGGTGGGGTGGGAAACTGTGGGCACAAGAGGAACTGCCCACCCAGAGTCTGTGCCCTCCTTTTCCAGACCATTCTCTGAAGCCTCAGAAGTCCCTTCCAAAATATCTCTACGCTCATTCAGAGCCTCCGTGGGCCTCATCCCTGGGTTCATCTCAGCTAAGGGCAGTGCAGCCTGATGCACCCCTTATAGACCTGAGGCTTAGGTCTCAGAGTAGCTGTTTTAAGAGTCGAATGGATGTGGGGGCTGGGGTATTCATTCATGCATGCTGGGTCTGATGGGGTGGGAGGTAGCAGGACAAGGGTTAGAAACAGGATCCAGTGAGCAGCCCTCCCTGGGCAGACACATCCCCTCTCTGATCTTCAAGGGTCCTGGAATTCTAATTTGAACCTGGCCCTCCCAGGTGGTGGTGAAAATAGATCCGTCAAAGAGGAGAAGATACCACATTTAATTTAACACATTAAATTGATGGATCACTTCTAACTATAGAGACACATGGTATATGGGCCTCCAGTTGCACACTTGTCCTGGGCACTACAAATATCCCTGTTTGGTGGTGTTATTTCTTAGCTCAGACAAGCCATTTCCTTACCAGAAAAAAATGGGTTTAATGGTAACTGCCTTATCAGGGCTGATAAGAAATTGAAATAAAGATTCATATAAAGGGTTTGGCAGAGTGCCAGGCCCGCAGTAAACAGTAGCTATCATCGTTATTTTTTCCTTTTTGCCCTCTGGCTATCATCTCCCATGATTTTTTTTTTTTTTTCATCTCCCAAGATTTTCTAGGTGACATCCAAACTGGTTTCTTATGTAAGATTTCCACACTGCTCTTTCCTCCTCCCTCGTTACCTACGAACTGATAACCTCCTATTCTCTCCACCTAGTCAAATCCAGTCCTTCTTCAATTACAGGAATAGCTGCTGGTGACCACAGTTTATGTTTCGGGCACCATATTAAGAGGTTCCCAGTCATTATCTCAACTCAGTTCTCAACTCAGCGACTTAACGAAGTGGGTACTGTTTATCATCCTCCAAACACAAAGACACTGGGAGCTGGAGAGTCGAAGCATCGACATCTGGTAGGTGGTAGGGCCGGCGGGAATGAGAACCCGGGGGTCTTACTGCAGACAGGTCTCCCAAATGCCTAGTCACGATCCAGTTTGCCGCCCCCTCCGTCCTTCCAGTGTGCCGGCCAGCCCTCCCTCCTCCAAGCTCAACTCCAGGCTCTTACACCCCTTCGGGTCTGTCTTTGGACTTTCCTCCCCAAAGGCAGGGCGCTCTGTCTCACGCCACGTTGCACACCCACATCAGGGATCCTCCCTCCTTCTGTTCTCTTCCTTCCTCCCTACATAAGTATCGCTTTCCTACTCTGCTAGGCTTTGTGTTCGTTCACAGGCTGAATGTTATCAATGAGAGGTCAAGGGAGGATGGAGTTATTCGTCATTTTTCTCTTACATCTTTAACGGACTGTTTGATTTTTTTTTTTTCCCCCAGTGAGCACGCAGGCCAGGTTTCTCGAACCCAGTTCAAATGTTGCTTGGCTAGGTTGGTTTGGTCGGAAGAAGGCCCTGTCCCCTTAACTCCCAGCCCCCACGCCTCCTCCACCAGCCCTCAAATCCAGGACGCCCATCCCCCTCCGGAAGGGGGGAGTTGGGAACGAACGCCGAAATATGAGTGGCTCTTTCAAGCCTCCGTTGCCGTAGAAACCGGCTGCACAGGCCTTGGCGGTCCTTTATACCATCCTCAGCGACGCAGCCAATGGGCCACGAGCTCCATCCAGGCGTCCCCGCCCCACAGCTGCCCAGCAACCCACCAATGGGCAGGTCTCTTGGCTTAGAGTCCTGCCTTCCGCTTAGGGACACCACCAGTGAGCTTCGATCCTGCTCCCTCCTGATTCAATGTAGCAACACTCGATTTTTCAAAAGAAGGAATTCTCCAAATTAGAAGGAACTAGAAGTAACGCCTCTGTCAGTTGCAGCCTGAATAATCTTTGGCTGCTATTTTATTTAAGGAGAACAAAAGTGTTCCAATTACACAGTATATGTTGTTCTCTACTAAAACAATTTTAGGCAATGAAAATTTAGGCAGTGGGGTTGATACCATCTCTATGTGGATGTCTTTCTTTATAGGTGTTTTCATTTAATTTAAAATGATCAAGAAGCTAGTCAATTTTCTTTCTTTGTATTTCAAATGCATACAAATGAAAGACGCTGAGGTTTGTTACTGAGTTCCGAGACATTGACCTAAGCAATTGATAGTCGACTTTTATTGGACAAAACATACTGAAACTGTAGGATAAACGAATATTTCTTTTACTCCATTGAAGAAATTCCATTTTTAAGGCAGGCTGTGTAATTACTTTAACACTCTAAAGTCTAAATAAACTAAACGTGTTTCTAAAACCTTATGCCATCTTTTTTAAAACAAACTTTATTTTTGAGAACAGTTTCAGATTTACAGAAATATTGTTAGAAGATACTACAAAGTTCCTATATCCTCCACTCATCCTGTTTCCTCTATTATCAACATCTTACATTAATATGGGCTTCCCTGATAGCTCAGTTGGTAAAGAATCCGCCTGCAATGTGGGAGACCTGGGTTCTATCCCTGGGTTGGGAAGATCCCCCTCGAGAAGGGAAAGGCTACCCACTCCAGTATTCTGGCCTGGAGAATTCCAGGGACTGTATAGTCCATGGGGCTGCAAAGAGTGGGACACGATTGAGGACTTCACTTATATTAATATGGTGTATTTGTTACCATTAATAAATCAACATTGATGCATTATTATTAACTAAATTTCATAGCTGATGCCAATTTCCTTAGTTTTTACTTAACATCCTTTTTCTGTCCTGGGATCGCATTCAGGATGCCACATTGCATTTATCTCATGTCTCCTTAGATTCTTCTTGGCTGTGGCTGTTTGTCAGACATCAACAGGACTATCACAATCGGCATTGACCTTGATGCCCTGAAAAAGGTAGTGTCTGTTAGGTTTCTCTACCTTAAAGTTACTCTTCTTTTACCCCTTTCCTTGCTCTCTTCTTTGGAAGAGAGTGAACTCCGGGAGTTGGTGATGGACAGGGAGGCCTGGCGTGCTGCGATTCATGGGGTTGCAAAGGGTCGGACACGACTGAGCGACTGAACTGAACTATGTTTAGCCCACACTAAATAGTAAGGAGGAATGTTCTATCCCCTTGAGTGTGGAGTATCTATTATACTTCAGTTATTTGAAATTTTTCCGCACCGAAGGTGTGTTTCTTTTCCTCTATTTATTCAGTCATTATTTACATCAGTGGACTCACAGATGTTTATTTCATACTTTAGGTTATAATCCAGTACTACTTAATTTTGTCGCTCAAATTGGTCCAGATTTGGCCTTTGGGAGCCTTTTTAATTGGCTCCTGAGTCCCTCTGATATATTCCCATCTTTGTGTGTCTTTTTATTGTTGTTGAGCACTTACTTTCTGGTAGTGTATGTTATCTCAGACTCATCTCGTATATTCCCTGCCCCAGTCCTAAATTAGCTGTTTCTCAAAAACCCAGATTCCTCCTGTTAGAGAATGGTATTAGAAACCAAGATTTCGACCCTAAGTGTGCTCATTGCTACTCAGATGTTTCTTTTAAGCCTTCCCAACTAACAAAACACAGAAATACATGTATATATGCTAACCTGTGCACATACACATATCTATGAATAGTTCTGTATGTAACCATCTACGTCTATATTAAGCTATTTGTTATGAGGTTCTATTTATATTTTCAACTCTGATCTATTACCACATGAATCATTCTAGCCTCCTCCCCTTGCTTATCTGTAAATTCCCACTCCAACAATGAGAAACCTGGCTCCCATCATCCACCAGCCATTTACTTAATTGTTTAATTCTAGTATACATGTATATCAGTATCAGCATTGTTAACCCATACCCCTGTGGGAAGAGTTATCAACTTTCTGTACACTTTCTTTTGCTTTTAGTTTTACAGACTCTGCTCATTTCTAAAATTACTTAAGTCAGGATCCTCCCCCACCCCCCGACCCCCACCACCACCCCTGCCTTTAGTGGGGTTGTTTCATACGTTTGTGATACAGTTTCATTGCTTTGTCACATTCTGCTTTCCATTTTGAGATTCTCCCCATGTTCTAAATTATTTTTTATAATTTTTCATGCATTAATATTTGCTCTTTCTATTGTTTAGTTCCATGGGTTTTGACAAATGCATAAGGTCTTGTATCCACCATTATACTATATATTAATAGAAGAGTTTTACCACCCTAAAAATTTCTCTGTGCTTCACCTATTCAACCCTCTCTCCCCGAAAACCTTGACAACCATTAGATCTTTTTGCTATATTTTGTCTTTTTGTACCTTTTTTTAAAAAAAGGGAATACACACAATAGAGTATTTTGGTTGTTGCTCATGTTACAACTCATTGACTGTTTACCATGTCCCATGTCCTGAACTATTATGCTCTCCCATTTTGCAGATGAGAAAACTGAGGCACATGAGTTGAAGTAACTTTGTAAAGTCTCATAATATTGAACAAAGTTTGACTTCACATCCTGGATGCTTTGATTGTTTAAAGCCCCAGTATGTCCATGCTTGACTTCTCAGTCATCTATGGGAGTCCTCTATATATAGCCAATAAGAGGAGAATGATTTATTTCCCAGTTTACCCAGGCACTCTCAGTTTATCTCTGTTCCAGCATAATTAGTAATAGTATCCCCTTTCATGAAAAAAAATATGGTTACCTCCAAAGGAAAAATCTAATGAATTTCAGAGTCAGGTTGTGGGAGTAAGAATTATATTCTAGGAGATGTGGAAGTGTGCCAATGGGGTGTGCCAGATATCCAAATAAAGTCAGCTCCTCATCTAGTCTCCTTCCCCTTCCTTCTCCCAATATGATTATTCTCCAAGTCCACCAGTCCTATTGGTGCTGCTGAAATGCCTCTGATGCTGTCCTCTTCTCCACATGAACGTGCTCCCAGTCTGGTCTTTCTTCTCTGCCTTGTGCTTCTCTGAATTTCAAACTATATCTCATGGACTGGCAACCCATAATTCCATTAGGATCTTTAAGATTTTGGGGATTTCACAGAGAAGTAAATAAAATATAAAATCCTCCCTCCCTTGAAAAAAACTACTTATTTTAAAATTTGGAGATGGACAAAAGTTTGCCAGCTTTTTATTTTGCCAAGTAAAAATGAGGGAAACCTCCATCTTCTGTATTCGTACTGCCTATTTGAAATATAATACCAACTCTAAGTGTTATTTTAAATTTTCCAGAAGCCACATTTCATCTTCTTTTTTTTTTTGGCCACGCCACATGGCATGTGGAATCTTAGTTCCCTGACCAGGGATGGAACCCACACCCTCTGCACTGACAGCCTGGAATCTTAACAACTGGACCACCAGGGAAGACCCCAGAAAGCACGTTTTAAAAGGTAAAATAAATAAAGTTTTTGTTGTTTAGTTGGTAAGTCGTATCCTACTCTTTTGTGACCCCACAAACTGTAACCCACCAAGCTCCTCTGTCCATGGAATTTTCCAGGCAAGAATACTGGAGTGGGTTGCCATTTCCTTCTCCGAGGGGATCTTCCCAACAATTGAACCTGTGTCAACTGTGATGGCAAGCAAATTCTTTACCACTGAGCAACCAGGAAAAACCACAAATAAATAGACAGGTGAAATTAATTTTAATATATTTGATTTAACCCAATATATCCAAAATGTTATAATCTCAAAAATATTAATGCGATAGTTTACATTTTTTGTGCTATTGGAAAACCAGTGAGAAGTTTGTACTGAAGCACATTTCAATTTGCAGTAGCTATATTTAAGTGCTCGAGAGCAGTGCAGTTCCTTCATGAACAGTTCTTTCCCATTAGTCAGTAAAAGAGCCCTGGAATATATACACACATTCACATATGATCATAATTGTTGAATTTTTCAGAGAAGACATTTAGATGAATCAAAAACTGAATTCCCTTGTTCCTGTTGCTTTCTCTTTATTATTAATGTCTTTGAGGACCATGCCAGTTCAAAGACTGATGTTTTAGAGCTAGACTCAGGGTGGGGAGAGCTGCATGCTGCTGTGACAGCCATGCCCACAGTCGAGTTGGCTCCTTCCTCCTTTCACTACATAGATATTAAGAGGCTGTGCTGTGCCAAGATGTGCTAGGTGCTGGGGAAACTGGAAATCAGGTGGGTCCTCTGAGCCCATGGAGCTCCTGCTCTACCATGGTGTACCAAGTAGGACCCTGCAGGCAATGAGAGGGTGTATTGTCTGCAGAGACTCTGAAAACAATAAAACTGATTGAATATCTGTCTGCATTTTATTATTACCATGTGCCCACAATTCTAAACCATGCCACTGATTAAGACATTCCTCCCTGAAAATCAAGCTGTTGGTCTAACCTGAGTCCTAATGATATATTTGTAAGCTTCGAATTGGCATATTTTAATCACTTGTACACTAGTCGACATTATCACCCACCAGGGATTTACATCACAGCACTCCCAGCTATACATTCAGCCCCTAACACACACCAAGCCAGACACAGTTATACGTGTTAGTTTTGAGAATAAGTTCATAACAGTCCAGAATTGTTCAAGCTCGCTTCCTGAGTACTTGTGTCTCTAGCCCCTTTGGTACAACATATGGCTGTGTTTAAACAATAGATTGAAAATAAACAATGATAGCCCAGTGATTAGGAAGCTGAAGAACCAGAACTTGAGTTGCTTCAATTCTGCCATTCTGTGTGACCACTTGAAGGTTTGTATTTAAAATTCAAAACAGTGAAACAGTGAACTGCAGAGTGTGGTAACTGCAAATTTTATTTTTTAGTAAAATAGTATTATATATAATATTATTATTTAGAAAAATTATGTTTTACCAAATTTGAATCATATATTTAACATTAAAGTTGATTCTTATTTTTAAAGTATTTTCTTATTTGTTTTTCAATTTTAATGTAATTAATGTAATGGAATTATTGCAACAGATTGCTATGTGGGTATGTTTTTTTATTTTTTTTATCTTTGCAAGGAAATAAAATAATTGGAAAGTATGGATCAAATACTCTTTCCCTTTTTTTGTACTACAATATTTACTTTTACTGACATGATTACATATACAAAGTTCAATAAAGGAATATTTTCACCATCCACATTTCTTATCTGGCCATTACCATTAGTATTATTCATTGTGTTTCATGCTTACTGAAAATACTGTCATTTAACGAAGGTGGATGTTAAAAAATTATCTGTTCTGGGACTTGCCTTGTGGCCCAGTGGTAAAAGATATCTTGCAATACAGGGGACACGGTTCGATACCTGGTCAGGGAATTAAGATCTCACATGACTTGGGGCAACTACATGCACCTCGACTACTGAGCCCACAAGCAAAAACCCAAACCTGAGCACGTGAACTAGAGAGGAGTCCCCACTTCCTACAACTAGAGAAAGCCCACACACACAGCAAAGAGGCTGTGCACCGCAACTAAGACCCAGCACAGCCAAATAATTTTTTTTTTTTTAATTTTCTGTTATAAGTATCAGATGAGCTAGGCAGGTCACTGGTGCTCTGAAGAAAAGGAACATGGGGTTAGGAGAGCTCTAAAGAGGCAGACAAGAGGCAGGAGTGCTGGAAAGGTGAGAGAACAGACTTCCTAGCACCCTGGGTGTGGAGTCAGCTCAGCCTTTTCCACAAATTGAAAGTGACTCAAGACTGAGAAACTCAAAGAGGAGAGTCAGATAGGTGAGCAGGGTCAGATCATGCTTGGCCTAGGTGAAAGTCCGGTGTTTATCTTGAGAGTAATGGGAAAAACACTGATGGGTTTTAAGAAGGGAAGATGCACAATCAGTTTTGTGACTGAAAAACAACATCCTTCTAGCTTCAGGGAGAAGAATGGAATGGAAGGAGACATGCTGGGTACAGGGACCAGAAAGGAGGCTGGACAGGTACCAGATAAGAGATGATGGTGGTCTGGACTAGAAGGGTAGTGGTGGTGAGCATCTCTCTGAGAATCTTTTTAAAGATATTTTTAAGAATAATTTTTTTGGGGGCTGCACTGCATCTTCGTTGCTGCGTGCAGGCTTTTCTCTAGTTGCCACGAGCGGGGACAACTCTCTAGTTGTGGTGCTGGAGATTCTCACTGCAGTGGCTTTTCTTCGGATGCACCAGGGCTCTAGGGCTTGGGGGCTTCGGTAGTTGCAGTTCCTGGGCTCTGGAACACAGACTCAATAGCTGTGGTGCACGGACTTAGTTGCTCTTCAGCACGTGGGATCGTCCCAGACAGGAATCGAACCCGTGTCTTCTGCACTGGCAGGTGGATTCTTACCATTGAGCCACCAGGGAAAACCCTGTCTGAGAATCTTACCGTCTATCTGCCACAGTCTGGATTAAACAGTTCAGCGGTGAGCCCGACCTTGAACTCCTGTGGCCTGCAAGGTGTAGACTCTGGGACCCCTATTTGAAATGATTCAGGGTAATCTGTGTGCACAGATAAATACCACATCTCAGTGGCAGCCTGGAGTTTTGGGGTTTGGGTTTCAAAATTTCACTTCCTTCCCTTGGCTCCCAGAGGAATCTGAGCACACTTATATTAGACCACTGACTGTGATTCATTTAATAAATATGTATTGAGTACCCACTGTGCACCAGGCACTCTCCTAGGGACAGAGCAGGAAACAAAAGACAAAAATCTCTGCTGTCTTGGAGCTGGCAGTCCAGTGGAGGGGAGAAGGGCAAAAAACAACTGAACAAATAAAATATTCTGAAATGCGGTGAGTGGTACAAAGCAAAGAGAAAGGGTGAGGAGTTAGAATATTGCAAGCAAAAATTAAAGAGTCTAACAATACCAAACTTTGGACAAGATGTCCAGATGAAGAGGATCTCTTCTATGTTGTTGGTGGAAAAGTAAACTGGTACAGCATTCATATATCTCAGATGCAGCCACCACATTTCCCATAAGATACCTGAGAGACCTTCCAGGTCCTGGGAGACCAGGAACACATTTAGGATTGTTAACAGGAACACTCTTCATAAGACCAAAAACCTGGCAATAACACAAATGTCCAGGAACAGGACACTAGATAGAAAAAGTGTAGTACATGGGATGGAATGGAATGGAAAAATGAATGAACCCTACACAGGTGCAATCATTTAGATGAATCTTACCACTATAATAATGAGAAAGTAAATATCAGAGTTTTACATACAGCATGGGAAAGTTGCTCAGTCATGTCTGACTCTTTGCGACCCCAATGACTATACAGTCCATGGAATTCTCCAGGCCAGAATGCTGGAGTGGGTAGCTTTATCCTTCTCCAGGGGATCTTCCCAACCCAGGTCTCCTGCATTACATACAGCATACCTTCATGCTAAAGCTAAAGGCAAGATAATGTATTTTTAAGAAAACATTTTAAAAAGAGAAAGGAGAAATCAAAACCCTCATACACTGCTGATAGGAATGTAAAATGGGGCAGCAAATCCATTGAGACAGAAAGTAGATTTATGGTTGCCTAGAGCTGGTGGTTACAGCAGAGGAAGAGATGGAGGAGTTAATGAGTAGAGTTTCTTTGGGGAATGATGAAAATATTCTAAAACTGATTGTGGTGATGGATGCATAGCTCACTTAATATCTCGTTGAATTGTATATTTTAAATGAGTAAATAGTCTAGTATGTAAATTATATCTCAATAAAGCTGCTCAGCTTTTTTTAAGTGTAAGAGAAGATTTAGGATAGACATTACATCAGTTGAGAGGAAGCAGGGGATGGGATGGGAAAGGAGTTCATAGGGGAAGGTAGGTTGTTATCCATGTTGCAGTTCTTGTGTCGGGCTGCTGATGTCACCAGGTTTTACTGTATTATATACAAATAAGTATATACAACCATGACCCGAACCAATCATGGGCAATGATAAAACTGTCACAGACCTACAATTCTGTGTACCTGAGACACAGGGGAATGGGTGGGCAACAGCAGAGAGTGGTCAGGGCAGGCCATCTCCGGAGAGTCGGTGTGAACTGAAGCTAGAATGAAATGGACCAGCCATGTGGGGATGGGGGTGAAGAATTTTCTAGGCTGAAGAGACAGCGTGTACAAAGGCCCTGAGGTTGGTCCAAGCCTTCTGTGTTTGAGGAATATTCAGGAGACCAGTACTTGAAATTCTAATATCTATATCCCATTTAATCTGTAAAATAACCATATGAGGAAGAAACTGCTTTTTTCTATTTTAAGGGCAAGCAAAAGGAGGCGTTGAGATATGAATACAGGAATCCTGACTCCATCGAGCACTGAACCGTCCAGGCTACCGTTGTGAAGGTTTAAACTCGGGGATCGTCAGACCTCAGCTTCCAATAAAAGGCCGGAAGAATAGTTTGGTTGGGAGCAGAGCCTTTTCCTTCCGAGAGCCCTGTGCCTTTAAGAGTCGCCCCCTCCCGCCACCAAAGCTCCAATTTCCCTCCCGGGCACCCAGAGCATCACCCCGCCCCCAGCATCTGCGGAGCCGCACCCCGACCCTTCCTCCCCGCTACCCCAGACTTCCCGGCTGCGCTCTCAGCCCCCGCCCGCCCAGGGGTGGGTGAGGTCTACAGCCTGAGACAGGCACCTTCCAGCCTGGATACTGCCCACTATGCCCCAGCAAAATGCTACCCTAGAGACCCTCACCCCGACCCCTCCCAGCTCCCGACTCCGTGGAGCGACGCTTCAGCGCCCCATCCCATCGTCGGGCCCACGTGCGCGCGGTGAAGGTGACCTCCCCCAGGGGCAGCACACGCCCCGCAGTGCCCGAGCGGGCTCACACGTGGTAAGATGGGAGCGCGCAGCCCCTCCCCGCCACGCGCCTCGAGCGTGCGCCTCGTACACGCCCCTTGGCCGGGCTCCGCCCCCGTGCCCGCGCACGCTTTTCCAGACTCGGGAGGGGCAATCGCGCCCGTCTGGCACCCGGCTGGCCGCGATGTGGGTGTGGGACCTGAGAATGGGGCACCCACGTATCTTCGAGCCTCGCCTAAGAACTGTGAAAAGCGGGAAGTTCGCCCTCCTCAGGACCCTCGGTTGGTAGGCGAGGTGTCCCGGCCCCTTCGTGCGCTGAGCAGGGAAGAGAGAGCTGGGACCGCGAGCCTAGAGTCCTAATCTGCAGATCTTTGGTGTTTCGTACCTGGAAAGTGGGCGGCATGTGCCCTTCTTTCTCAGGACTCGCGTGGTGCCTCAAAGGAGAAGAAAAATGTGAAAGAGGTTTGGTTCATCGCACCCAAAACATTTGTTGAGCCCCTATGTGGCTGGATACTAGGCAAGGGTTACATCAATGACACGATGAGGTTGTCCCCTTAAGGAGCTTTCCTGAGCCTACGTCTCCTCACCTGTTCTGGGACGGTTCAAAAGGACGCCCCCTAAAAAGGAGGGAGCCGAGGTCCTACCTGGCGGCAGGTGTCACTGAGTAAGCTAAAATTTCAAAGGCTACGCGGGGCGGGGACTGTCTTTGGGAGCCAGATGGGAAGCCTGCTCGGCGTCCCCTCACCCTCCCGCTAGTCCCCAGCCTAAGAAAAGAAACCGACTTCATCCGACACCCCCAATCCCAGCCACCAGACCGCCCAGCCTGGCAGCCCGAGCCCCGCCCCGCTTCGGCAGCCAGCGATTGGGAGATGCAAATACCAGGTTCTCTGCCCAGCAACGGGTGACGCGTCGCCCGAACGC
>NW_011494739.1:1809646-1810081 GCF_000754665.1 Bison bison bison
GGGGGCGGCGCGGCGGCGCCCGAGGACGACGACGACGAAGACGACGAGGAGCTGCTGGAAGTGCGCCTGGTGGAGACCCCCGGGCGCGAGCTGTGGAGGATGGTCCCGGCGGGGCGGGCCGCCCGAGGACCAGCCGAGCGTGCCCAAGGGCCGTCGGGCGAGGGGGCGGCTGTCACCGCCGCCTCCCCAACTCCGTCGGAGGACGAGGAGCCGGAGGAAGAGGAGGAGGAGGCGGCGGCGGCCGAGGAAGGCGAAGAGGAGAAGGTGGCGTCGGGGGAGGAGCCGTTGGGCTTTCTGTCCAGAGGGCCCCCCGGCCCCGCGGGCCTGGACTGCAGCGCCCTGGACCGCGATCCGGACCTGCCGCCCCCCTCGGGCACGTCGCACTTCGAGTTCCCGGACTACTGCACGCCCGAGGTGAGCGAGATGATCTCGGGA
>NW_011494739.1:1810330-1813977 GCF_000754665.1 Bison bison bison
CCTCCCATCCTCTCCGAGAGACCTGTACCCCTCCCCCATTTTGCACACGCCCCTCCTCTTGGCCGGAGGACACGCCCCTGCCCTTGGCTCTAGACTCCCTCCGCCTGCTTCCAGCCCGCCTTCTGTCTCGTTTAGGGGGGCGCTGCAGCTGGGCGGCCCTGCGCCCTCCTCTCTTGCCCTTCCCTCCCGGGGAGGGGGAGGGGCACGCTCCTTTTCCTCGGGGAGCACTGGGGCCCCGCCCCCTTCTTGCGCATGCTTAATGCTTCTTGGGAGGAGGGGGCTGGTCCCTGCTGAACCACTAGCCTCGGTCAGCCGCTCTGGGAAGAAGGGGGGCGGATATAGAGCGATCCTGAGAAATCGTTTGATCCAGGAGCCACGGCTTCCGTTCAACCCGACGGGGCGTCACTGCCTTAAATGGGAGGAGCAGTCGGAAGGGGGAGAAAGACTAGCCAGCCCGGAAGGGTTGGTGTGGAGCTTGGAACTCCCAAGTGGCATAGCCCCTTTCCCCTTACGGGGTCGCCCAGCCCATGTGCACCCCCGCGCCCCCCCACCCCACACCCCACCGACTGCTTGACTGCCTCAACAGCCTGTCTTGGTTCCAAGAAGCCAACCTTTCTTTCCCCCACCTGGGAATTGGGGGCCAGGGTTTTTCTCTGGAAATCCTTCAGGAGAGAAAAAGAAAACTCAGAATCAAGACATGTAGTCGTTTGTGTGGGGACAGGGTCCTTTTGTCTGCCCCCCCCCCCCCAGTGCCCTTGTCACCTCAGGGCACACTTCCAGCCTGGACTCCCTCCTAAGCCCACCGCCCCTTCCTGTCACCCAGATCCCTTTGCCTACAGTGATAGTATTCAGTGGGAGAAACAAACACGTCGGTACTCAACTAGGGGGTTGAGACTGAGGCATGATAGCAGATGAAGAGGCAAGAAGAGACTCCCTTTTTCAGCAGCTGGCTTGAGAGACCATCACCTGGGCCAGTGAGCCTGAAGGGAGGTTCAGAGTAGTGTTGTGCCATTGGCGCCCAGCGCTACTGTGTCCAGTTTGGGGTGCTCTTGGGAAACCCTGCCCCTGATGCTGTTACCCCTCTCCCTCCAACTCCCAGCTCAAGCTCCGCCCCTCCGGCCTCCCCATGCCCCCTTTACCCTCACTACCTGTATCTCACCGGCGTGTGTTCACCCTCCCGGGTGTGCACACACTCTCATTCACACACACAAATCTCAGGAACAAACGGTCCCAGAGTCCTCCGGGACCCCTGCCCAGGGTCTCTGCAGGGCTCTGCCCCACGCGTTCCCGTCGCTGACAAAGCCACCAGCTGCCTCCTTTAAGCTTGGTGCTCCGGCTCTGGGCCTTTTTGCGCGCGCTCTTTCTCTCTCTCTTTCTCTCTCTTTTTTTTTTTTTAAAGAAAAATAACAACAAAAAAAAAGACAATGAAAAATCCCAGAAAACGTCATGTGAGTGAAGAGATGTCACTGTCTGTGGTCTTGGAGAACTAGTCTCATAGCTGAGGGGAGGGGTCCCTCTGATCTGGGGCACTGGCACCCACAGCAGGACTTACGCCAGGACTGAATAAAGTGTATTTGCCCCATCTCGCCCTGTGGTTCTACATGTCTTTGCCTTTCCTCAACCCTCCCCAAACAGTTTGACAGATTCAAGTCCCTGTGACTTAGCACCATACAGGAAGAGCTCGAGGTTCCAGGCAAGGAGGCACCTGGCCCCTCTAGGCCTCTCTGCTCCCTCTGTCTCAGGACTCCTGGTCTTCATTAAGGATGGCAGACTTGTCCCTGCAGAGGCCAGGCAGGTGACATGAATGAATGAGAGTCTGGGTGGACACTGGCTTCATGACCCACTTCAAGGGGAGCAATTGCTCACCTCCTGCCAGTTGTGACCCTGTGGGAGTGCAGCCCGCTGTGGCCAGGGGGCTAGATTTTTCAAGAGAAGATGTAAATCTGGATGTTTCTGTGAACATCTCAATTTCAAAATGAAAGCTGATTCAAATACTTTTTTTAAATCCTTAGGGACCAAGTGAAACACGTGTGTAGGCACACCTGGTTCCAAGGGAATCAGTTTGACTCTGACCTTAATGAAGATTAAGAATCAGGGTTGACCATGGCTGACTCATGTTGATGTTTGTTAGAAACCAACACAATACTGTAAAAGCAATTATCTTTCAATTAAAAATAAATAAGTTAAAAAAGAATCAGGGTTGAGCCACAATGTCTGGGCCCAAAGCCTGATACCACCACTGAGCACCTGTGTGCCCCTGACCACATTAACTTTACCCTGACTCTTTTTTTCCATTTATGTGACATGGGGATGATAACACCTGCTTCAGAGTAAAGTTTGAGGTGAGAGGCATTTAACATGGTGCTCCATAAATTGTATTACTCCACTGTCCAGAGGAGGGATATTAGGGCAAAGGTGCAGAAGCAACTTGTAAAGGGCCTTCAAACAGCCTGGGTCAGAGACAGGGCCCTAAATTTTGGTTTCTGTCTCCTAGTGAAGTGCTGTTTTAGGGTGCTGCCTCTCCCAGCTTGAATCTGCAGATGGTGTTAGGCTGGTAGCTCGGGGTCTGGAACTGTGTGGGGCTGGTCCTCACGCCTAGCATGTAACTGGCCACTAGTGTAGATGTACTGAATGATTGAAGAAGAGCAGCAGAAGCCGCGATGATTCCAGTCCTTGAGATTCTTACCTGTGTGTTTTGGGAACTGAGACCAAGGCTTTTCAAAACTTTTGTCCCACTGACCCCTGTACCGCTTATTCTTCCTCTACCAGATCCAGTGAATTCCTTAGGTTGGACAAAGTGTGTTTGCCCAGTAAGAACCAAGGCCAAGTGTTCAGACCTCATTTAAAGAGGGTATTTGGGACTGGAATACCCATAGATGTTTTAAAAGAGGACTAGAGCAGGTTTGGGAGGTCTGGACATCTACAGAAAGGGCGTCTGGGAGTACAGGAATTATAGTGAATGCTTCCTCATAGTCTCTGTGATTGGAAACAAGATGGCCACAAACCAAAACAAAACCTTTAAGAAAGAAAAGGTGAGGAAGAAAACTGATTCACCCCGGGGCAGCCTGCATCTGGTGTCTGAATGTATGCAAGTATAAATCCCTGCCACTTAAGTTTCACCCTTCAGGTGGGACAGACACAGTATCTGCCCTGCCCTGCACCCCTGGGTACTCACCCCTTCAGGGTGGCTTGGGCTTGTCCATGCTGGCAGCACAGTTTGACCTCCTGTACCCAATTCTGCCTCCACCCTCTTCTTTTCACAGGTCTTTATCCCTAATAAATATCTTGCACCTGAAACTTAGTCTGTGTCTGCTTCGGGAAAACCCAGTCTGCAACAGAGGGTGGAAGGGACAGGACAAAGGGAATAGGGTCACTGGCCCAGCAGCTGCAGCTGAGCTGGGCACCTTTGATGCCCACCCCATCAGGAGGAGTCTCATTTCCACCAACACTGTCTCCCGACCCCGGGGCTGCACACGTTCCACTCTCCACTCTTTCCGGTAGGCGTCAATTAGAAACCCCAGCCTCAGCCTACAAGCCACTCCAGAGTCCTCTGCTGGTGGTGTTCTCATTTGCAGTCTCCTAGGCTGGAGAGAGAGAGGCTAACGGTCTGTGTTTGTCCTTCACAATGCCCTGGGAGGGGGCAGGGC
>NW_011494739.1:1814209-1819592 GCF_000754665.1 Bison bison bison
CCCAGGGTGATGCGGAGGAGAGGGAACTAGGAATAGAAGAGAGATCATTTATTGTTTTGGTTCCTTCCATTTCAGAAGGAAATGGATTCTGACCTGTGAAAGGTGCAGGCAGACCTGCTTATGTAGACTCTGGGGACACCTAGTGGCTGAAAGGAGTAGCACGCATTGGTCGGGGATTGGCAGGGTGTGTCCCACCTACTCCAATCATCCATTCATGCTCTCTGATACATCTCTGGGTCAGGTTCTTGGCATAGGCTGTTTGAACCATTTGGTTCCAGGGCTTTAAAAACGCCTATAGGCTGATGTATTGACCATCTGTTCCTATGTAACAAAATGCAACAACGTTAATGGCTTAAAACAACATGCATTTCTTATTTCATAATCTCCATGGGCCTGGAGTCTCTGGGTTCTCTGCTCAAGATCTCTCAAGGTTGCAGTCCAGCTGTTGGCTGAGCTGTGTTCTCTTCTGGAGCTCAGTGTCCTCTTCCGAAAATCACGTGGCAGTGGGCAGAACTCAGTTCTTTGTGGTTAAAGGACTGAGGCCCCCGTTTTCCTGTCAGCTGGTGCCATTCCGGATTCCTAAAAGCCACTCACGGTTTCTTTCCTCACAGGCCCCCTCTCAGCATGGTGGCTTATTTTGTCAAGGCCAGCAGGAGAATCTCTGCAGCTTCAAGTCCCTTGGCTCAAGGAAGACTTTCTTTTAAAGGGCTTACCCAAGGAAATGGCCCTTTTGATTCACTAAATTTCAACTAATTTAATCACTTTTACTTTGATCACATTTATGAAATTCCTTCACCTTTGCCAATAATGTAACTTAATCAAAATAATGCTGATTAGGACTGGTGCTGAAGCTGAAGCTCCAATCCTTTGGCCACCCGATGGGAAGAACCAACTCATTGGAAAAGACCCTGATGCTGGGAAAGATTGAGGACAGGAGGAGAAGGGGATGACAGAGGACGAGATGGTTGGATGGCATCACCGACTCAATGGACATGAGTTTTAGCAAACACCCCAAGATGGTGTAGGACAAGGAAGCCTGGTCTGCAGTCCATGGGGTCACAAAAGAGTTGGATGGAACGCCTGAACAGCAATCACAATAATGACATCTATCATACCCCTTGGTCTCACCCACACTGGGAGGAGGAGTTTGTGTTAGGCACACACAGAGGGGAGAGGGGAATCTTGGGAGCCATCTTAGAATTCCATTTATCAGGACTGTAGAGTCTCAAGCCTATATCTTCATCCCAACACTGTTAGAGTCAGTATGTCTACCTGCCTTTTTGTCGTCTCCCCTGGGATATCTAATTGGCATCTGAAACTTGGTATATGTAAAAATGAAGTCTAATTTCCACAATCTGGCCAAGCCTGATGCTCCACCCACATCTTCACATCTTATATTGCTAATAGGCCAGCAACCTACAGTCCATGGGGTTGCACAGAGTCAGACACGACTGAGCAACTAAGCACAACAACCTCTCGGTCATCCTTGACTCTTCTTCACAGCTTCCTTATCCTTATAGACCATTGGTTTTATCTTTACAGTGTGTCCTATGTCCTATTACCTCTCACCTTGTCCATGGCCACTCTCCTGGTCCTAGCCCCCACCATTTCTTGCCTGGTATTCTGTACCAGCCATTTCACTGAACTTGCTTTGTCTTAATTACAAAGGCTTGTTATCCACAAAGCCATCAGAGAAATCTGTTTCAATATAGATCGGACTATATACTGTCTCTGCTCAAAACTCACCAGTGGATCCCATCTCATTCAGACGAAAAGCGAAAGAAAATCCTCATCATGGCCTGTGAAACCCTGTGGGATCTGGCCTGTGGCCTACCCTGGGACTCATCTCCTGCCACTTTTCCCTTTTCCCACCACACTCCACACTGGCTTCGTTGCTGTTCCTCAAAACTGCCAAGCACACACCCACCAGAGGCCCTTTGCACATACTGTTCACGCTGCTTGCAATGCTCTTCTCCCAGATATCCACGTGGCTTACTCTCTCACTTCCTTCGGTCTCAGCTCCAACGTCACTAACTCAGAGTGGTCTTCCCTGACAGTTCATATAAAGTATTACCCTCCCCCCGATGCTAGCTCCTTACTTTGCTTCATTTTTCATAATAGCATTTATCGCTATCTGGCACTTATCACATACAGTTTTTATTTTGTGTGTATCTCTCCAACTAGTGTGTAAACTTCATAAGGAAGGAATGGCCTCTGCATTGGGCTCCATGCCGTAGATCACTGAATCACTCATTTGCTTACCCAAGCAACAAACAGTTATTAACATCCTGCTTTGCCACACTCTGCTAGCAGCTGGGTGTACAAAGGTGAAAAAAACAGACATGATCCATCCTCACTGAACCCTCAGGTCAGAGGGGCAGAAAGACCAATAAACACAGGGATGGAAATGCATTGATGAAGATGAACAGTGGGGTTTGGGGGGACACAGAGGAGGGCCTTAATCCAGTCATGGAGCAGGGTGTGGTTCGGTCACCTCCTTGAGGAGATGATGTGTAAGCTGTGACTGAGACCTCCGTGGGTTGTTGTGGTTTTAGGACATGGCTACCAGTTCTTTGACATCCGTCCCATGAATTTCCTTCCCCTTGAATCTGAATTGGTCTTTGTGATCTGCTTGTTACTGCTAGGATGCAGGAACGATGCTGTAGGTTTCCAAGCCTAGGTCACACTGGACTACTGTAAGAAGTCCAATAACCCTGAGATTGTCACGTGATGAAGAAGCCCCCAACACATATTGTGCCAGGTGATACAGACACTGTCAAGGCTCCAGACACATGAATGAAGAAGACTTCAGATGACTCCAGCCCCTAGTCATTCAAGTCTTCCCAGGCAAGGTTCATAGAGCAGAGAAAACCACCGCCTCTTATTGTTGTTGTTTAGTTGCCAAGTTGTGCCCAGCTCTTTTGTGACCCCATGGACTTTAGCTTGCCAGGCTCCTCTGCCCACTGTATTTCCCAGGCAAGAATACTAGAGTGGGTTGCCATTTCCTTCTCCAGGGGAATCTTCTCGGCCCAGGGATCAAACCCGTGTCTCCTGCTTGGCAGGTGGATTCTTTACCCACTGTGTCACCTGGGAAGCCCCCACCCTTTCTTGCGTTGTCTGAATTCCTGAACCACAGAGCCCATGAGCAAAATGAAACGGCAGCTATTAATATTTGCACTATTTAATTTTGGGGACAGTTTGTTATGCACCGGTTAAAATCAGAAGAGTAGGATGAGGCAGATGCAGGGGAAGGAAAAAGCTTTCCAGACACCAGTAAGTTCAAGAGGGAAGACTTGGCAAGATATAGGACTTGGCTGATACAGGACTTCCCTGGTGGTTCAGTGGTGAAGAATCCACCTCCCAATGCAGAGGGATATGGGTTAGATCTCTGATCCAGGAAGATCTCACATGCTGAGGGGCAACTAAGCCCAAGCACCCTGGAACCCACATTCTGCAACAAGAGAAGCCACCACAATGAGAAGCCTGCACGCCGCAACTAGAGAGCAATCTCCACTCGAGGCAACTAGAGAAAGCTCTGGCACAACAAAGACCCAGCACAGCTAAAAATAAATAATTTTTTTTTTTTTAAAGAGAGAGGCTGACATGGAAGGAAGTTGGTTGTGGCTAGAGGGAATGGTGGGAGAAAGGAGATAGACTGGCAATAGCGTCAATAGCAAATGCCCTGAAGGCATTTAGACTTTATCCCGGGTCTCCAGATTGCATCCCAAGGATCTTCTGAACACACAAAGCTGACCACTGTTGAAAACTTTGTGGTGGCTCCCTATCACCTACAGGATAAAGTCTAGACTTCTTGGCCTGGCCTTCAAGGCTGTTTGTGGTTGACGTCTTTACCGATTTATAGACTTCATTTTCAGCTACCAGCTCTATCCAGTGACAACGCCCTCCCATGCCATCTGTCTTTACTTTTCTTGAGAAATTGGAGGGACTTTGGGCTAATCACCTTGCCGTCTGAGGCCTTAGTTTCCCCATCTGTACAGTTAGGTGGTCGGACCAGACGTCTTTAGGAGAATGTCCAGCCTGGCATTCCAGGAACCTATGAAACCTGCATGTCTAACTTCTTCCAGGTTGCCTAGCAATGGACGCCAACCCTCTCCCCCATCCTCAGAGGTTTCTTAGCAACCCAGTTTCTCACCCTCGGTTGTTTTCGGGGTTTCCTGTTAACTAAATGAATCTCAAGTGCTGCTTTTTCTCCTCAAAAAAAGTCTGAGACCAAGGAATCTCTTTGGAGACCTGGATACAAACTCAGAATGAAAAAAAGCCTTTTTGAGTCAGTGGAAGATTTGCTATGAGAAGTTACACAGCCCCCGCATAATTTAACATTTCTCCTGCTGAGTGTCTCCTCTTGAATCTGGCCTCTGTGACCAACAGACTAGAGTTGAAGTGACACCGAGCCACTTTCTAGACTCTGCTGCTGCTGCTGCTGCTAAGTCACTTCAGCCGTGTCCGACTTTGTGCGACCCCATAGACTCTAGTCTTGAACTTGCAACTTTCACCTCTCCTTTCCTGGAATTCTCATTTTGGGGATCCAGTCACCAGGCTGTGAGGAAGCTCGAGAAACTGTGGAGAGTCCTGCATGGAGAAAAACTGAGGCCTCTGGCCCTCAGCCCCAGCTGAGCTCGCACTTGACAGCCTTTACCAACTACTTGCTGGCCATGTCAGCAAGCCATCTTGGAACTGGCTCTTCTCAGGCCCCAGTCAAGCCACCACAGCTGATGCTAAGTGAAGCAGGCTCAAACCTTCCCACTGAGGCCTGCCAGTTGCAGATTTGGGAGCAAAATAACGATCGTTGCTGTTTTAAGTTACTAAGTTTTGAGTTGGTTTGTTATATTAATAACAACCAGACAAATGCTTTGGCCCAGAAGTGACATGCATCATTCTGTTCGTAGCTCACTGGCCAGAACAAATCCCATTGCTTTGGCTAACCTCAAGGGTGAAGCATTTCAATGGTGAGTAGTGTATGTTTCTATCACAGTGATGCAATAAAACCTCTTTGATAAGATTACATATGAGCAGAGCTCTGAATAAAACCAGAAACTAGCTATGCAGATAGCTAGAGAAAAGAAAGAAAGAAAGACACAGAAGCAAACAGGTGCAAAGTCTCTGAAGCCTTGAGGTAGGAGTTTGCCCAGGGTGCTGGGTTCATTCAAGGAAGAACAAGGAGGCCAGTGTGGCTGGAGCCCATTGAGTGAGGGAATGGAAGAGATGAGATCAAAGACGGAAGTAAGGTTGGGGTTCAGTTCAGTTCAGTCACTCATCTGTGTCCGACCCTTTGCAACCCCATGAACTGCAGCATGCCAGGCCTCCCTGTCCATCACCAACTCCCGGACTCCACCCAAACCCATGTCCATTGAGTCGGTGATGC
>NW_011494739.1:1819692-1824381 GCF_000754665.1 Bison bison bison
TGTCATCCCCTTCTCCTGCCCTCAATCTTTCCCAGCATCAGGGTCCTTTCCAGTGAGTCAGTTCTTCGCATCAGGTGGCCAAAGTATTAGAGTTTCAGCTTCAACATCAGTCCTTCCAATGAATATTCAGGACTAATTTCCTTTAGGATGGACTAGTTGGATCTCCTTGCAGTCCAAAGGACTCTCAAGAGTCTTCTCCAACACCACAGTTCCAAAGCATCAATTCTTCAGCACTCAGCTTTCTTTACAGTCCAACTCTCATATCCACACATGACCACTGGAAAAACTATAGCTTTGACTAGATGGACCTTTGTTGGCAAAGTAATGTCTCTGCTTTTTAATATGCTGTCTAGGTTGGTCATAGCTTTTCTTCCAGGGAGCAAGCATCTTTTAATTTCATGGCTGCAGTCACCATCTGCAGTGATTTTGGAGCTCAAAAAAGGTTGGGGGGGGGGCAATTAGAGGCCACAGTAAGGACTGGTTTGCAGTATCTATCACTGCATAAGCAAATTATTGCACAGCTTATACCTGAAAACAACATTGTTTTGTTATCTTTCAAGATTCTGTGCGTTTATGGAGTTCAGTAGGATGGTTCTTCTGCTCGTGTGATGTCATCTGGGGGCTCAAGAAGCCTGGAACATCCAAAATGCCTCACGCACATGATGCTAATACAGTAGTTGGCCCTAGCTGTAAGCCGGAAGTTTGGCTGGGGCTATCAAATGCAGCATCGACAGGTGGCTCCTTCCCGTGGCTTGGGTTTCTTCTGCATGGGACTGGGATCCAAGAGGGAGAATTTCACAAGTGAGTATTCCACAAGGGGGTGAAAAGGAAGCTGATCCTCTTGAAAGCCAGGTCCAGAGCATTACCTTCATCCCATTCTATTGGTTAAAGTGGACGCCGGGCCAGCTCAGATGAGGAGGAACAAAGTGACAAAGAGTTTGTGGCCATCTTTATCCACCAGTCTTTTCCTTTTACCCTGAGTAAGATGAGACGCTCTGGAGGGTTTGGAGCAGGGGAATGAGAGAATCTGACTCACAGTTTAAAGGATCATCGTGGCTGCAATGCAGAGAAGAGGCCACTAGAGGTAGAGCAAGAGCACAGGGCGGATGGGAAGGGGTGATGCGGGTCCGAGATAGCAGTAGTTGTGCCGGACGTAAGGCCCTAGCAGCAAGATTTATACCGCTGACACTTGGTTGTCCAATATCGTGGCCACTAACATGTGGCTGTTTAAAATTAAATTTAGAGGGAATTCCCTGGCAGTCTAGGGGTTAGGACTCTGTACTTCCACTGCAGGAGACCCTGGTTCCATCCGTGGTCAAGGAACCAAGTTTCACAGAGTGGCCTAAAAACAAAAACAAATTAAATTAAGTTTTAGAGTAACTAAAATGATATAAAATTTGGAATTCGCTTCCTTAGTTGCACTAGCCACATTTCATATACTTAATAGCCAAATATAGCCAGTTAGCTCTGATATAGGCAGCACAGATACAGAACATTTCTGTCTTTGCAGAAAAGTTTACTGGATAGGGCTGACCTGGACCTTCTCATCTCTTACAAGTTTTAACATCTAAAATCTTTGACTACAGGGTCCCACATTCTGACTTGGACTCCCTTCCTTCCCATCAGCTTATTTTTGGACTGCACTGAGCTCTTCAGCCTGGAATCCTTGCATCTTCTCCAGGTCCATCTGCTCCCCTCCTAGGCTGCCTTCTTCATGAAGCCAGGATCTGTCGTGAGGTCCATCACGGAATCTGCTCTCTCCCTTTCTCTCTGCAGCCCCCATCACCCTCTCCTCTGCCCCCACCCATTCGAAGGAACCCTAACCCAGGAGCTGGGGTACCAGCAGCCTTCTTCTCTCCCAGTTCTGACATAGCCAAAGAAAGTCACAGCCATGCAGACTGCTGTCTCCACAGATCACAGCCATAAAACCATCAGAGCAAATTCAGATTCTGCCACATTGTGGCAGACTTTAGGCAAGGGACTTACCTTCCCACACCCAGGTTTACCATCTATAAAATAGGAATTATCATAGCTCCTATCTCATAAGGTTATTGAGAAGTAAAATTTCCTGGCACATAGTAAATACTTAATACGTGGTATCCATCACCATCATTATCATCACTGAGTGCCCAAATCTTTACTGCCATTAAAAAAAATGGTTAAATATATACAACATGAAATGTATCATTAGCAACATTTGGTCTGTTCATAATGCTGTACAATCATCACCACTGTCTAGTTCTGGAATATCTTCATCACCCCAAAAGGAAGCCCACCAAGCAGTCACTTCCCATTCCTCCCTTATCCCAGCCCCTAGGAACCACTAATCTGCTCTCTGTCTCTATGGATTTTCTGAGCCTGGGCATTTCATATGGATGGAATCATAAAATATGTGGCCTTTGTGTCTGCTTTACCACCCTTGGAAATGGTACTTCAAAGGGAAGGTACTAAAACCTTCCTCTCTCTGCGGTCAGATGCTCCACCCTGGAGCTATAAGCCCTCTGTGTCTTAATTGATAACACCTCTTGTTTTCCTAAAGAACATTCAATTTATCACGTTTCTTGTCACTCAACTTCCTTCCCTCCTCACCCGCAAACAATAAAAATAGTAGTAATGACCATAATATCTTGAGTTCTTATTCTGTTCCAGGTGCTTTGCTAAGCGTTATCTATACACATCTCATTTTCACTCTTATAACCCTTTTGAGAGGCAATATCGTCTCGATTTTATCTCAGTTAGGGAAACTAAGGCTCAGAGCTTTGAAGTCACGTAAGCAGAGAGTGGTAGAACTGGGGATTCAAGACTGGCTCTGTCTGGCTCCAGAGTTCAACTCACAAACACCACGCCCCTCTTCTCCGTGGCCTTCATTCTCTCCTTCCCTGGGTCTCAGAGGGCACTGACTCCTGCCTATTCTGCTGGCTCAATGCCAAACCACCTACCTATACATGTGACCTCATCCCTTCCCATGGACTCCCCAGTCCCATCCATCCCCTCTCTCACATCATCGGAGCCGAAGCTGATTCAGCCCACTGTGGACAGGAATCATCTGGCTGTTTTTTTGTTCCCTTGACTGATGCTTGAATGGGGATGACTCACAGACCAAGCTCAGGTGGGATGGTGGTTACTGCGGGCTCTCCATATGATTCTGGCTTTCTCACAGCATGGTAGCCTCAGGGCAGCAGATTTCTTTCATGGTACCTCAGGTCTCCAAAAACTAGAGTTCCAGGGGAAGTGCCTGTCCTTTCATGTCCTGGCCACGGAATTCAGAGCATCACTTCCACCATGTTCTATTGGTTGAAACAGTCATCGACTCACCCGAGATACAAAGAGAGGGTACCTATGTCCCACCTCATTGTAGGAGAAGCGCTAAAGAATTTGCAGCCATGTTTTAAAACTGCTGCAGGTTATTTCCAATCTTTTTTTTTTTTAAGTTTATTTATTTAGTTAGTTGTTTTTGGTTGCGCTGGGTCTTCATTGCTGCACCAGGGCTTTCTCTAGTTGTGGCGAGTGGAGGCTACTCTTGGTTGCGGTGCACAAACTTCTCATTGCAGTGGCTTCTTTTGTGGCAGAGAACAGGCTCTAGGCACCCGGGCTTCATATTGCAGCATGTGGGTTCAGTACTTGCAGCTCACAGGCTCTAGAGCACCGGCTCAGTAGTTCTGGTGCACAGGCTTAGTTGCTCTGTGGCACGTGGCATCTATCTGGGCCAGGGAGTGAACCCGTGTCCCCTGCACTGGCAGTGGACTCCTATCCACTGTACCACTAGGGAAGACCTGTTTCCAACCTTTTGCTATTCCAGCACTTCATTTTACCCCCTAACACCTCTGAATCCATTCATTTCTGTGCAAGGAGACATCATCTCTAATATGGAGCCTCCTTTGTTCTCCTTTGTACACAAAAGAACTGTACAAAAAAGATCTTCACAACCCAGATAATCACGATGGTGTGATCACTCACCTAGAGCCAGATATCCTGGAATGTGAAGTCAAGTGGGCCTTAGGAAGCATCACTACAAACAAAGCTAGTGGAGGTGATGGAATTCGTTGAGCTATTTCAAATCCTGAAAGATGATGCTGTGAAAGTGCTGCACTCAATATGCCAGCAAATTTGGAAAACTCAGCAGTGGCCACAGGACTGGAAAAGGTCAGTTTTCATTCCAATCCCAAAGAAAGGCAATGCCAAAGAATGCTCAAACTACCACACAATTGCACTCATCTCGCACACTAGTAAAGTAATCCTTAAAATTCTCCAAGCCAGTCTTCAGCAGTATGTGAACCGTGAACTTCCAGATGTTCAAGCTGGTTTTAGAAGAGGCAGAGGAACCAGAGATCAAATTGCCAACATCTGTTGGATCATCGAAAAAGCAAGAGAGTTCTAGAAAAACATCTATTTCTGCTTTATTGACTATGCCAAAGCCTTTGACTGTGTGGATCACAATAAACTATGGAAAATTCTGAAAGAGATGGGAATACCAGACCACCTGACCTGCCTCTTGAGAAACCTATATGCAGGTCAGGAAGCAACAGTTAGAACTGGACATGGAACAACAGACTGGTTCCAAATAGGAAAAAGAGTACATCAAGGCTGTATATGGTCACCCTGCTTATTTAACTTATATGCAGAGTACATCATGAGAAACGCTGGGCTGGAAGAAGCACAAGCTGGAATCAAGATTGCCGGGAGAAATAT
>NW_011494739.1:1824787-1827778 GCF_000754665.1 Bison bison bison
AAGAAGCTGAGCACCGAGAATTGATGCTTTTGAACTGTGGTGTTGGAGAAGACTCCTGAGAGTCCCTTGGACTGCAAGGTGATCCAACCAGTCCATTCTGAAGGACACCAGTCCTGGGTGTTCATTGGAAGGACTGATGCTGAGGCTGAAACTCCAATACTTTGGCCACCTCATGCAAAGAGTTGACTCATTGGAAAAGACCCTGATGCTGGGAGGGATTGGGGGCAGGAGGAGAAGGGGACGACAGAGGATGAGATGGCTGGATGGCATCACCGACTCGATGCACATGAGTTTGGGTGAACTTCTGGGGTTGGTGATGGACAGGGAGGCCTGGCGTGCTGTGATTCATGGGGTTGCCAAGAGTCGGACACGACTGAGCAACTGAACTGACTGACTGACTGACTTGTTCCCATGCTTGAGCTTTCTATCTTGTTCTTCCAAGGGATCAGCAGCCAGACAGATTTTTTCAGAGTGCAGATCACAGCACATCCCTCCCCTCTACAACCTTTCCGTGGCTCCCTACTACTCTTGGGTTGAAGGCCAAATTCCTTACCTTGGCTTGTGAGGCCTTGAAGGATCTCAGGTCTGCCTTCCTCCTCAGCTTCATCTCCTGTCACAGGGGAGGCCTTCAGTCTTGACTTCCAGGAATTCCTCTTCCTCTCTCTCTCTCTCTCTCACACACATGCAATTAAAAGTGTGTAAGTAGTGCACACAAAGCACTTAGAGAAGCCCTTTGCACGCCCGGAGCATCATATATTTGCTACTATTAGTCTGTGTTCAATACGTGTTTACTGAGCTCCCAGTTCAATGCCAAGTGCCATGTGAGGCTCGGGGATACAATAATGAGTGAAGAGGAAGTGTCTTCACTTTGCAGAGTTCATGCATCCCTGTGTCCCCCACTTCCAACCCAAGGAAAGACAGACTGGACACTCAGGGCATAAAAGCACATGTGTGCATTGGTGCCTGAAGAAGCTTGGAGAGGCGTGGTGACTTTGCCAAGACCATACAGTAAGTGTGGGACAAAGCCAAGGCTGTGGGTGGACACATGACAAGGAATGAGGCTGCCTGGCAAGGGCTGGCTCTCTAGGGAGATGGGCTGGAAGACACACACTGCCCAGGACAGAGCTAGGGGTATGCTGGGAGAGAGAGCAAGGGAAGATCCTTCCAGAAGAGAAAGGACTTGTCTCCCCCAACACCTCCTCTCCCACACCAGCTCCCTTCTCAAGATAAGTGGCGCCCATCCTCAGCAAGGGATAGGGACTCACAGAGGGAGAGAATGGACAGAAGATGGGGGACTCAGTGAGAGGGTGAGGACTTTAGTCAGACAAGGGGCTTCTGATGCAAGCAGGAGGGGACTTCTTAGTAAGAACCCAGGGGGAGAGAGGTGGGGCTCAACCATGGGTGGGGGCTGGGAGAGAGAGCAGGGAGCCTGTGAAGAGGATGGGGCTGTGGCCAGGAGATGAGCGAGTGAGGGGTCCCTGAGGGAGACGGAGGCCCAGAGGGAACCGAGGATGGAGTGAAGAAATGTTGGTGTTCAGTTGCTCAGTGGTGTCTGACTCTTTGCGACCCATGGACTCCAGCATGCCAGGTTTCCCTGTTCTTCACTATCTCCCGGAGTTTGCTCAAACTCATGTCCTCGAGCTGGTGATGCCATCCAAACACCTCATCCTCTCTTGTCCCCTTCTCCTCCTGCCTTCAATCTTTCCAGCATCAGGGTCTTTTCTAGAGTCAGCTTTTCACATCAGGTGGCCAAAGTATTGGAACTCCAGCTTCAGCATTAGTCCTTCCAATGAACATTCAGGGTTGATTTCCTTTTCTCCAAGTGAGGAAATGAAAGTTCAGCAGAGTCAAGGGTCTTCAGTCAGAGGACTGAGAGATTGATGGAGCAGTCAGGGGAGGAGTTTGAGGGGCCGCATGAGGGAGTCGGGTCCAGGGAGGTGTTGGGGTCCCCGCGAGGGGTCTGGGGTCTCTGAGAGAGAAGAGACTTCTTGGAAGGGGAGAGGGGCTCACAGTCCTGCAGGGGTCCGAAATCTGCAGAGCCAGCTCTCGGGGCGGGCTGGTGCCCCCGCCACCCCCGTGTCACCCCCGCCCCCCGACTGCGGCGCAGGCGCCAACACAACCCGCTTCTGCTCTGCTTGTGCTCGCGCTCGTCAGAGACCGCGGACCAAGAGGTGAGCTCAGCCCCGCTCCACGCGCGGCCCGACCCCCGCCCCGCCTCCTCCCAAGACCCGGAGAGCCCCCCATCCCTGCCGCACCCCTAGTTTGGCCGTGTCCCTCCGCGGGCAGAACAGCGGTGCCCCAGCCCTGGTGTGCCTCGGGCTTTGGGAGGTGGGGTCCCAGGGAAGGAGCAGGGGTCAGAGGTCTCATCAGCCACCCCGCACCAGCCCCCACGCTCCGAGACCCTTCAGGGTCGATAGGCTGGGCGGAGGCCTCCAGGACAAGACCCCACCCACCTCTCTGCGGAAAACTCATCCCCACCTCTCTCTGCCTCAGTTTCCCTCTAGGGAGAAGGATGCGCTTAATCTTGACCAGGGAACCTGTGGTCGGGTGTGAAACAGTGTGCGCTAGGGGGCGGGGGGAGTTGGCCTGCTTTCCTGGGCCTCGGACCACCCTCTCCCCGGCACCTTCTGGCCAGAGAGAAATTGGATGCTGGAGTGAGAGGGTCTGGGGGTCTGGGAAGGAGAACTGAGACCCCATTATAAGCGAGAGACTCCATCCATCTTCTGGTCCTTGAGCCTGTCATCGCTCACCTCTTGGCCGCAGTCTCCATCCCCCGAACCCAGGAGCCCCCTCCTCTTCCCGGAGCTCCTCCCGCTTCCTGCCTAAGGACAGCTCCCCGGCGGTTCCTATGGCAACCTAGGTCCGGAGTCCTCAGCACCATCTCCCTCCCTTCCCCAGACCGCCTGTCCGCCTCCCGGCAACCCTAAAAGGAGAGGGAGGGGCCAGGTCGACGAGCGCGGGGACAGCGTCAAGGTCACCTTCCTGCTCCTA
>NW_011494739.1:1827878-1830837 GCF_000754665.1 Bison bison bison
CACTGGGATCAGGTGATCGTGTGTGTTTGGAGAAAAGGGACAGTGAGATGCAAGGGAGGAGCTAACCCAGGCGTATGAACCCCGCGCCCCCCCTGCCCCCACCCCCCAGGACCATCGACAGTGGTTGCTGTCTTCTCACCCACCCCGGCCTCCTCCCCGGGGCGGGCCCCGCTCTGGCCAACCCCTTTGTAGAGTCCCGCCTCTGCCCGCCCCCTTCGCCCCTCCGGGGGCGCCGGCTCTCCCCACCGACTTCAGTCGGTCTTCTTTCTCCGTCTTTCGTTTTTGGTCTTGCGCTTTTCTCATTGTCTGTCAATTGCGGGAGAGAGGGCGGGGCGATGTCTTCTACGCTTTTTCCGTTCCCCGCGTGCGTTTTGGGTGAGAGTTGTGGAGACCTGCGATTTATGGACGAGTGTTAAAGCCGCACCTCTGTGCCATTGTGGATCCATAGGATTACCTCCAATACGCGCTGTGTGTGTGTGTGTCTGTGTCTGTGTGTATGGGTTTGTGTGGTGTGCCTCTTTGTGCTGTGTGTCTCTATGTGGTCTACGTGTGGCTGTCTGTACGTCTCTGTGGTGTTTGTGTGTTTGTGTTGGGGTGTGTGTGTGTGTGCATCTATCTGTGTATGTCTCTCGTGTGTGTGTGTGTGTGTGTGTATGTGTATGTGTGTTTCTGTGGTATCTGTTTGTGTGCTGGTGAGTCTCTCTACACAGGATTTGAAGGCCACAGTCTAGAAACGAGAGGGGGCTAGAAGTTTGTCTTATCCTTCAGTGTAACCACATTACTTCATTTTGTTTGAAGCTGTTCAGAGGGCCTTCGAGCCATCATGGGGTGGAGGGGAGCCCAGTCCCTCCCAGTATCTCCCAACCCCTTTGCTTTTAGTCCTAAAGATGTGTGGATACACAGTACCCTCCATTCCCTAGGCCTCTGTGTCTCCACTTGTGAGAAGCAAGATCCTTAGAAAGGTGTCTATAGAAATCCGATCTTGAACCTCAGCCCTGTAGCCTGAGGGCCTCTGATTGTCACCTTCTATGGAGTCAAGATGTCTTGGGACTTAGAGATTTTTGCCTTCTGAAAGGGCAGCCCTGGGGAGGGATTTTTGAGGACCTTGCAGTTTGGGGAGCTCCACCTTGTGGGACAAGTGACAGCCATGACAGTTAGCCCCCAGAGTACCTTGAAAGGCGGGGAAATTAAGGGGAAGACATTTGGAGAGGAAATGGAGATGAGGAGCTCTCACTCTAGACATGGGACTTGAGAGATTCAGGATAAAACAACGAAGACATCACGGTGATAATCACAGAAGCTATCATTTCTTGGCACTGGACACAATAACTGTATGAAGCAGGTATATGATCAGCTCTGTTTTACAGATGAGGAAACTGAGACTCAGAGAGGTGAAAACACTTGCTGAACGTCACACAGCCAGGACGTGGTGGATCCTGGATTCCAAACCAGCCAGTCAGGCTCCAGAACCCACAGTCCCAGCCTGGGCTACCTCCAGAGTTAACACGCCCATTTATTGCCACCAACAAATTGCCAGGCTATGGGCTAAACACGCAAGGCCTTGGCTTATTCTCACTATACTCAGGGAAAGACAGGCCAGAATTCCAGAAGGGCAGGCTCTGCTAAGAGTGTGAGTTGCTTAAAATGTGTGGAGAGGTAAAAGGAGCATGAAAATTCAGGGGTCCTTGGAGAGTCTCCATGGGCAGCCCTCGCTGACCCCTCCCTCTGTCCATTGCACCTGGCCCACCCCACAGGGACCCAGGATGCCGAGCTGTGACCGTCCCTGTGGCTGCAGCCGAGGCCCGAACGTGGAAGACGGCAAATGGTATGGGGTCCGCTCCTATCTGCACCTCTTCTACGAGGACTGTGCAGGTACCACCCTCAGCGATGACCCTGAGGGGCCTCCCGTACTGTGCCCTCACCAGTCTTGGCCCACACTGTGCTGGAAGGTAAGGAGGGAAGAGGAGCACTCGTCATATCCTGTGGTTTCAGGGAGGAGGGGGACCAGTGGATGGAAAGGAAAGGGACTGTGTAGCAAGTCAGAGTCTTGCATGTTCAGGCAACAGGAAAGCCAACTCAAGTGAGTTTCAAGAATAAAGGGGAAATATTACTCATTTTATAGTAGAGACCAGGGGTTGGGTGTCTTCAGGCAAAGTTCGATCCAGCAGTTCAAACCATCACACTGAAGACTCAAGGTTTCCTTCAGCCTCCCCGTAATACCCTTGCAGCCCCTTAGCATCAGGCGGCTCCCACGTGTTCTCCAAATGGCTGCTTCCGTGATAACCCTCAGTCTCTTATTCCACACCATCTGAAGGAAATTAGAATTTCCTCCTGTATTTCCTTCAGAAAAGAAACAATGCTTCTCACAAAACAAAAAAGTACTGGCAAGTTTTGCATCAGCTCTGATTGGGTCTGCTTGGCAAGTTGCCAAGCCCTGAGCCAATGACTACGGCCAGAGCGATGGTATGTGCTGACTGGTAGGAAGAAGGATTCACCTCCTTCAGATCTTCCTGTGGCTTCCCAGTGAAATGTTGAGGGACTGTTGCCAGGGGAGTGGAAGACATGGGAGAAACAAACAGTCGATGTTCTTAGCAGTCACGGAGAGGGGTCAGTTAGGGAGCACCGTGTGGGTAAAGGTATGGAGGTGGCCGGGAACCAAGTATTTACAATGCTCTTTGATAAATACTGTAGTAAGTTTGAGACAGAGGGTCCCTCCTCTCTGCTTTCAAAAGGCTTCACTCTAGTGGGAAGGCGAGGTGCCAGCCTGCACAGTGAATGCACAACCTCAGCCCTAGTGTACATAGGATGCCAGGACAGAAAATGCCCTCAGTGCCTGGGGTGATCAGGGAAGACTTCCAGGAGAAAGGATATATTTTAAGTTTTTGAGCACCTCCTTATTGCCAAGCAGTGTGCTAGGTTTTGGGGGACACAGAATTTAAGACGATGTGGCCCCTGTCTT
>NW_011494739.1:1830937-1833213 GCF_000754665.1 Bison bison bison
ACTTTTAGTTATGGTCCATTTAGTCATTCTGCAAACACTCCCTCAGCTACTGCTCTGTACGAGCACCGTGGTAGGCACAGAAGCCCCCTCGGGAGCCCAGATAGACTGTCTCTGATGTTGTGGCTTTCTCCACTCTCAGTCTGGTATAGCGGGCAGACACCATATACATAATAACCAAAGTACATGTCCAAGTGTGCACCAAGGTGAGTGCATTGAAGAACAAATGGGCACAGAGTTTGCATGAGTACAGAGCAGGGCGCTTGACCCTGTCCAAGGGTGTACTAGGAGAGGTGAGGTCTGAGATGCCTGTGATCTGAGGGATGTGTAGAAGTTAACCCAACAGAGGGATAGAGGTAGAGGGTAGATGGGACAAAGGGATAAGATGGGACCCAAAGGATGACGGAGGAGGAATCAAGGCTGGCAGAAGAAATCCACTGCTGGGTGGGGGCTTCAAGGGAAGTTAGTCCAGAGTCCTTAAGGTTCCAAACAGAACATGACAGTTTGTGCCTCTTGTCAGATCCTGGTAGGTGTGTCTGTGACCCGATCTCTTAAAGGGTTACCTTAAAGTCCAGTTGGGATCCAAGGTGATCCCTTGGCCCGGGGCCCCAGCTGACTCTGACTACCTCTGTCTGCCTCCCTCCAGATCAGCTTATCCTCTGGTGCCCTGCTTCTGCTGCTGGGTATGGCGGCCCTGATCACTGGCTACGCAGTGCCCCCCAAGTTGGAGGGCATCGGAGAAGGCGAGTTCCTGGTGTTGGATCAGCAGGCGGCCGACTACAACCAGGCCCTGGTCACCTGCCGCCTGGCAGGCACAGTGCTCTGCGGGGCAGCTGGGACCCTGCTGGCCATCTGCCTGATCTGGGCCATGACTGGTTGGCTGGGCCAGGACACCAAGGCGGAACCTTTGGACACTGAAGCCGACGGCCACGTGGAGGTCTTCGGGGATGAGCTGGAGCAGCAGCTGTCCCCCATCTTCCGTGATGCCAGTGGCCAGTCTTGGTTCCCACCACCCCCCAGCCACTTTGGGCAATCCTCTGTGCAGACCATCCAGCCCAAGCGGGACTTTTGAGTTGCCCATGCAGCCAGAGGAGGAGCCAGACCTGGGGTCTAGAGGCTTCCTCCTCTCCACCACAGCCCACCTTCCCACCATATCCCTAACTTATCCCTTTCAGTGGGGTCCCTTCCATGGAAGCCCCTAGAAGGCCCAACCCCAAGTCAGAAAGTCTGGACCTCACATCTCTGTGTCCCCTCCCAGGGGTGGGGCCCTAACTCATCCAAGATGCCAGCCTTCCCTGAGTCCCCACAAAACTGCCCACCCATCCCTCCTCTACAAGGCCATTCAGAAACAGAAAACATCTCCCTCACCCTATCCACACTCTTTCCTCTATATGACCTTGGGCAAGTCCCTCACACGTTCAGACCATCGGTTCCTGCCTCTATACTATGAACGATGTGGACCAGATTCTAGAGTTCCATGACTTTCTTTTTCTCCCCAGGATATAAGTATTACCTGCCATAGGCAAAGATGGGGGAGGGGTAGTAGGGTCCTTCTTACCCACTGACCCCTCCCTCTGTCAGCTGCACCAGGATGCCTTGGGATGAGTCAAAGATTCTCACTAGGACCAGGATGGTGTGAAAGTATTGACCCCCTTCAGTATGCTTTCTATGCATTTTGCTGTCAGAGTCCCTGAGTCCACCCCATCCTGAGCTAGTCCCAGTTTACAGATAAGGTGGTTGAGAGAGGCTGGCAGTCTGCCTGCCTGAGGTTGCAGGAACTTGGACCCATGTCTCTAGACTCTAGATTTTGTTGTACGGCTGGAGCAGAATGCCACACCTTCCTGGCCTTCAGGGGACCCTGCAGGGATGGCACAGGTTTGGCCCAGAGAGACTTGCTGTTGTTGTTGTTCAGTCATTCAGTCATGTCCAATTCTGCAACTCCAGGGACTGCAGCACGCCAGGCTTCCCTGTCCTTCATCATCTCCCAGAGCTGGCTCAAACTCGTGTCCATTGAGTCAGTGATGCCATCCAACCATCTCATCCTCTGTCATCCCCTTCTCCTCCTGCCTTCAGTCTTTCCCAACATCAGACTCTAGTCTCCCAGAGAGACTGGCTGATGCCTAATGGTCCCAGGTGGCTCAGAAGATACTTTGGACATGCATTTAAATGGTCTCTAAGAGCTAGAAGACAGGAGAACTGGAATGTCTTTGCCCCTCAGAGCCCACCCACCTAGAAACACTGCAACAAATGTGCCTTCTGAAGGCACTGGTCCATCTCCC
>NW_011494739.1:1833313-1844736 GCF_000754665.1 Bison bison bison
TCTGAGTCATTGATCCTTAGGCTCTGTTGTTTCCCCAGCCAGATGCAGCATCTCTGTTCCCAACCACTAGGGGGAGCTCCAGGACAGCTGGAGAAAGAGGCCCAAGGATCATGCCTCTACCATCTCCCCTCAGTCTCACCGAGTGGGGGTATGGGAGGGTAGGGGGATTTGGGGCAGGCCATCCTGAGAGGGTCCTCAGTCCTCCTCCAGCAGGCAGGCTCTACTGCTTCCCCTCATCTTTCACCCTCCGGCTCCACCCCCCACCCCCGCCCGCCTTTCAATAAACAGTTGACACGGATACTGACCTTGCTTCTCTTCTCCCTGACCACCAGGGGCTGGAAAGGGAGGAAGGAGACTTTTATGACACCTACTGTGTGCTGGGCAATTAGGTCCATTATTTCTCATTCGCTCCTCACAATAATCTTTAGAGAAAGTGGATGATTATCATCATTTTACAGGTGAGATGGGAAATTTCTCAGCCAACTTGACAAATTTCTGTCCTCATCTCTGAGAAGGATGGGAGGAGGGGGTTCTGAGAGCCAGAGCTGGAGCTAAAAGTGGGATCTTGTCCAGGAAAATAAATACAGTTAGCCTCCTCTGGCACACCCTGTTCTCAGGGCCTTACAGACAGGAGCTCATTGAACCTTCACGACAACCTATGAGGTGCGTCCTAAGTCGCTGCAGTCATGTCCAACTCTTTGTGACCCGATGGGCTGTAGGTCATGGGAGGGTGTGAACTGGTGCAGCCTACAAGAGAGGCAGCTTAGCAACATCCAAATAGAAAGTATATTGACCCCTACCTCTTGAGCAGGTAAATCTGAAGGTTCAATTCTACATGTTGGAACTGCAACATTGTAACAGAGAACATTTGGAAATAACCCACCCGTGTTTATTGACAAGGACTAGTTCATAAACCATGGTAGCCTTACATACTGGGACTCTACATAAAAGAATGAGAAAGCACTTCATGGACTGATCTGAACTGATTTCCAGGTTAAATTGTTAAGTGAAAAGGCGCCAGGTGCAGCACTGTGACCACCTCTAAGCCACTTGCATAAAAAGAAGAATAGGTATGGACATTGCTGGCATATGCGTAAAATCTCTCCTGACTTTGGTTGCCTTTGGGGAGGGCACTGGGGACTGGGTGGCTGGGTGGCTGGGTCGGGGTGGGAGGGACCCTGGTATCACATGCTCTTTCATCCATTTTGAATTTTGAACGGTGTGACTATTAACGTTTTTTAAAATAATTAACCTTAACATTTTAAAAATAATAAAACTGAATACACTTAATAAGGGAGAAGGTACAGATCTTTCTCACAGAAGAATTTTTAATTAATAACTGCAGAAGGATTGAGAGAAATAGGGAAATCGCCCTGAGCACACTGCAGGAATCATTGCTGCAGGTGAAACCCACCTATGAATGCTAAAATGAGCCAGTGAAACTTGAAAGCTAAATAGTAGATCTGCATAGTCTCAAAGTATCTCCCCTCCAAATATTTATTAACTTCCGTAGGTGGGGTGGTAGTAGTAGTTAACATGTGTCCACACCCCCGACCGCCATCCCCCCCGCCCCTCCCCCACCCCTGGGCAGTGAAGCTTAGTTCCCCTCCCCCTAGAGTGTGAGCCAGACTTGGCAACTTGTTTTCTGAATGTGGAAAGAGAAAAATGGTGACCTCACAGTGGAAAAATCTGCCAGGCACTACCTTAAGCAAATGATCAACATTCGTGTCTCCAATAACAAGTTTAGTTGGTTTTATATGTTACCAAGTCCAACCTTGATCTGCTTGCCACACGGCAGATCAGTAAGTCAAGGGACGGTGTTGAGGTAGGGAATAAAGACTTTACAAGGAAAGCCGACAAATGGAGAAGATGGCAGACTAATATCTCAAAATAACGCTCTTATCAGAGTCTGGATGCCAATTTTTTTTATAGGGCAGAGAGGGGTGTTGTAGCCACATGTTCCGGGAAACAAACTCACTCAGAAGGACAATGCAGATAGTGGAGTGCAGTTTATTACACCCGTGGGCCCAAGGCAGAGTCTCCTGTTAGCCAAGGACCCCGACCAGCATTTGTGAAAATCTTTTACACCCCATGTGTACGTGTCTGAACCCACCACTCCAAATTCTTTGAGACTTACATAAACCAAGGAAAATACAATCCCAATAACCCCATCATTCACGTGCTATGTGCTCATGTGCTCAAACAGTCAAAGAATTAGCCAATAATCAAACCCGAGGTCACACTCCAATAGATACAGGAAAATTTATGGCCTGTCCCGAGGAAGGGGTAATTAGTGTATGTTTTCTCTTAGGCGATGAGTAACCTAGATAGATCTTCAAGGTTCCCCTGTCTGGAGGGGGTCTTATCCTTCTGTTGTTGTTTTCATAGGCACTAAACACAGAGTTCAGAGTCCATTGGAAAGGTGGCCGAGCATGATCAGCATGAACAGGCCTAAGATGGAGTCCTGATGCTGCTGCTAAGTCGCTTCAGTCGTGTCCGACTCTGTGCGACCCCATAGACGGCAGCCCACCAGGCTCTACCGCCCCTGGGATTCTCCAGGCAAGAACACTGGAGTGGGTTGCCATTTCCTTCTCCAAAGATGGAGTCCAGGCCCTATGAATTCCTTCTTCAGGGGGAGGAGGTGAGGAAGTCCATAAGTCTTGCAAGTATCTCCTGGAATGGCCAGTCCTGGGAGGGGATGTGTTAATTTCTTCTCTCTGGTAGCCATTCACAGGTGGACAGGGTCAGAATGTTTTCCTGAACGAAGGCACTTTGGCTTAACCTTTAGGCAGAGGGTTAGGGTTCCCCGAAGCAGGCCATTGTATATATACAGTATACTTTTAGTGAACAAAAGCAACACAGGTTAAACAAAGTAAAAGAAACAGATCCAACATATAGTTCGATTTTTGTTCTTCCCTGTAACATACGGACCCCTGAAATGATGCAATGAGAAGCATACTTCACCTGTGTTGGGTTCTTCTCCAAATCCAGAACTTCAGCCTAATTATGGGAAAACCCCAAATGAAGGACATTCTACAAAACATGTGACAAGCACTCCTCAAAACTGTCAAGGTCACAAAAACAACGAAAGGCCAAGAAACTGTGAATGATTGCAGGAGAGCAAGGAGACATGGCTGCAGGGTATGTAGAAACTCCCCCTACTGTGTTTGCAAGTCTTCTGTAAATCTAAAATTATTTCCAAAAAAAAAACCTTTAAAAAATAATATAATTGTTCTGGTTAAGATGGAGTAACAGGAATCAGGTTCACCCTTCCCACTGGAAGAACCAAGGAATCCGCCAGGAAACCAGTGCATGCCAGGAGACCTAGAGTCACCCCAACTGACCTCCCTGAGAGAGTTTCAAAGCCATGGCATAGATTTCTACTCTCTGTCTCAATAAATGAACAAGTAGACAATCAGTAAGGATATGGAAGACTTGAACACTATCAGCCACCTTGGCCTGATTGACATTTGTAGGGTGTGCCACCCAACACTGGAATACTCAAGGCTTTGGGCCTCAGTGGCTCCTGGAAACCCAAGGGGCCGTGGGGGCACTAAATAGACTTATAGCTTATAGCTGCCTCAAGGGTGCCCTCTAGTGTTCCTGAAAGGTGATGGCGACTCAGCAGTTTGACAGCTTCCTTGCACCTGAGGGAAGCTGTTTCCACCAGCCTCAGTTCAGTTCAGTAGCTCAGTCGTTGTCGGACTCTTTGCGACCCCATGGACTACAGCACGTCAAGCCTCCCTGTCCATCATCAACTCCCAGAGTTTACTCAAACTCAGGTCCATTGAGTCAGTGATGCCAACCAACCATCTCATCCTCTGTCGCGTCCCCTTTTCCTCCCGCCTTAAATCTTTCCCAGCGTCAGTGTCATTTCCAATGACTCAGTTCTTCACATCAGGTGGCCAAAGTATTGGAGTTTCAGCTTCAACATCAGTCCTTCCAATGAATATTCAGGTCTGATTTCCTTTAGGATGGACTGGTTGGATCTCCTTGCAGTCCAAGGGACTCTCAAGAGTCTTCTCCAACACCACAATTCAAAAGCATCAATTCTTCGGCACTCAGCTTTCTTTATAGTCCAACTCTCGCATCCATACATGTCCACTGGAAAAACCATAGCCTTGACTAGACGGACCTTTGTTGGTAAAGTAATGTCTCTGCCTTTTAATATGCTGTCTAGGTTGGTCATAACTTTTCTTCCAAGGAATAAGTGTTTTTTAATTTCATGGCTTCAGTCATCATCTACAGTGATTTTGGAGCCCCCCCCCAAATAAAATCTGTCACTGTTTCCACTGTTTCCCCATCTATTTGCCATGAAGTGATGGGACCAGATGTCATGATCTTAGTTTTCTGAATGTTGAGCTTTAAGCCAACTTTTTCACTCTCCTCTTTCACTTTCATCAAGAGGCTCTTTAGCTCTTCTTCACTTTCTACCATCAGGGTGCTGTCATATGCATATCTGAGGTTATTGATATTTCTCCTGGCAATCTTGATTCCAGCTTGTGCGTCATCCAGCCCAGCGTTTCTTATGATGTACTCTGTATCTAAGTTAAATAAGCAGGGTGACAATATACAGCCTTGACGTGCTCCTTTCCTGATTTGGAACCAGTCTGTTGTTCCATGTCCAGTTCTAACTGTTACTTCTTGACCTGCATACAGATTTCTCAAGAGGCAGGTCAGGTGGTCTGGTATTCCCATCTCTTCCCACCTACATGCCCTCTTATCTCTGAAGTGGGAAGACCTAGGAGAGAAAGGGAGGCTGATGGGCAGGGTCCAAAGCCTGAGCACCAAAGCCTGAACACCAAACCCATCGCCACCCAGAGGCTATTCCTCCCTCCTGCGGGCTTGCATCTCCTCCCTTATTCCTGCTGGGGTGGTGGGGGGTATGTGTGTGTTTATTTCTCAAGTCCAGATTCAAGGGAGCTCCTCCACCTCACCCCTTACTGGATCCAAGAAGGGGTGACCTGGAGATACCATCTGCCTCTAGGGGCGCTGTGCCAGGGCAGGGAGCTGAGATGCCCTAGGGTGTAAGAGAGAAACAAAGGATATTCACATGGGTGGGGAGGTATTAGCAAAGGTGGGGTGAGAGCCTACTGGGGAGTCCAGGAGCCAGGAATTCAGCAACATTCATGCCCCAAACTCTTCATCCCAAATGAGAGCGGGCTGAGAGTGAGGCAGTCTACTGGGGTTCAAGTCTCTGTGTGAGCCTGAGTGTTTCTTAACCTCTCAGTTTCTTTGTCTCTGAAATAGGGACAACAAGGATACCAATCCCTTGAGATTGTTTGAAGACTTAAGGAGTTTTCAGCCATGCCTGACACCCAGAAATGCCTAATGTTAAATAAATGCCAGTTATTGTCAAGGAAGAACAGAAATCTGTGGTTCAGAATTAGCAGGCAATGCACAGGTTCTAATTGGAGATAACTCAGACAAGGTCCTGCCCTCCAGGGCCTCACAATGTAGAGGACAGGACAGCCCTGTAGGCAGACAGCAGAGTCACTGCTGTCACTGAAGGATGGGGTCATGTGGCCTCACAGAGGACAGACTCGGGGAGACTCAGAGAGGAGCACACACCGCGCTTGTCTGCAGTGGGCTCTGTACTCACCTCTTCTCATTATCTAACTCTTCTGGCCCTCAGATATCCATAAGGTGGTTGCCATGATTTCCAACTCCGAAAAAGGAAAACTTTGCTCAGAGAGTTGAAGCATCCTGCCCAAGTTCACACAGATGAGATCGGAACCCAAACAGTCCAGCTCTAGAATGTTCCATAACACTGGCATCCATAGCTGTAAAAATAACCCAATCAGCACAGATTCTACCAGCTAATCGGCCTGATAAGGGATAGGTTTGTACTCAGAATCCCTCACAGGTCCACACAGACAAAGGCAAACATATATGTGTCTACCCAAATAAACACCAATTCCTGCCATGACAGATGCTGAGAAAATCCTCTGGAAATCCACCCCAGGGATGGTGTGCACTGATAGAAAAAATGACTTCACAGACACATCTATCCATATGCATATGGATGGGACCATACACAAGCCTTAAAATAAGCATGTTACATGAGTGTGTGCACACCAATATATATTCACGAATACTCCAATAGGGGTGTAAATTGTGATGACATTCTGTAGACATACCGACACAGTGTGTATTTGCACTTACTTTACTACTGATTTTTTTTGGCTGTCACATGTATTGAGCATCTACAGCGTGTAAGTAAGTAAAGATAAGGCTCAGAGAAGTGAAAAGTCCTCCCCAGGGTCACACGGCTACTAAATAGATATTGAAACTCTGGTCCTGTGATATCAGGAAGTGGAGTCTCTCTCTTCTGTTGTGCAGGTGTGTTCATGAGTGAACACTCTGCATGACTGTGTTCATGGTTCCCACACTGACATTCTCTATGACCTTGAACACATTGTGTGTTGTTCCCAGCCACATCCTCAGGTGTCCGTTCACAGGTGTGCTCCATGGGTGTGTGTGTCGATGGGACCATTGACTCTGGTTCCGCTCCAAGTCTCAGCCTGGGTTGGCATCAACTGAGGGCTGCGAACTTCCTGTCTCAGCCTCACCAAGCCCCAGAGCACATGATTCAAAGCCAGGCCCTGGGCATCAGCCCATCAGGAGCCTGCTGATGGAAGAACTCATAAGGTTTCGTAAGTGTCTGGCCCAGGACACATGATCAGGGCAAGGACAAGGAGGGAGGAAACCAGGCTGTCCACTGGGTGTGCATCCGGGGAGTGTCCAGCACTGGGTTTGGCAGGAGAAGAGCTGCCAGGACCTGGAATCGAAAGAGCACTGCGAGGATACAGGCTGTGTGAGGGAGGGAGACAGCAGCGCAGCCGCATCCTGGAGGCCCTGAGTGAATGGTGAGTGAAGGAAGGGGTAATACATTCATGATGGAAAGAGGAAGGGGGTGAATTTATCCTCTCCACAAGCCTTGAGTGTCTCCCCTGGGCTGGCCTGGGGCTGGGCCTGGGGATGCTCGGTGAACAGGATGGACACAGTCCTGCCTTGCCAAGCTGAGAGCTCCAGGGAGACCAGTCAGGCTGGAGGCCTGGGAGGACCTTTGACCCACAGAGTGGCTCAGCGAGCGTGAGCAATCCTCAGCATGCTACAATGTGTATGTGTGTGTGTGTGTGTGCACACATGTGCTCACAGCCTGGTATCTGCCAATGCCTGTGAACACCAGTGCAGCCTCCTCCTTCCTCTTCCAGCCCCCACCTGCCCCTGCCCTGCCCTACATGGAAGCTGCTCCTTCCTATCAGCCCACACGCTGGACCCCAGGGCTAAAGACCTCCCAGCAGAGAGGCCCCCGGTGCCCTCAACGCCCACCTCTCCACCAGGAGCTCCAGAGTTATGAGGAACACATGCAACCCAAAGTCACCTTCCTAGTCCTGTGTGCAAGGGGTGTGCCCAGGCATGTGCTCCGCATCCCAAGCACTGGAAACATTCTAGGGAGGCCCAAACAGATGTGCAAATGGCACTTTGGCCACTGAGTCCCCACTCTGGGCACAGGCACTGTGCTAAGTGCTTCAGAGATACACTGACCAGCCGGGTAACCTTAGGCATGCCCTTCAGCTTCTAATCTAAAAACTGGATCGAAAATAACCACTTCCAATATTGCTGTTCGAATAACTCAAAGCATCATGATCTCAGTACATGATAATTATTTTTCCTCAGTCCTTGTCTTCCCAGCTATATCACCTATTCTTCAACAGCATCCACTGGGTCTTATATCTCTGCTTCTCCCAAGACATGGCATCACACAGGACTCACTGTAAGCACTGCTGAGCAAAGTTGCTTATTTTTCATATATAATCATATTAGCCCCTAGCCTTTATATAATCATACAATTTTGAGCTTTTTTATATGTCAAGCATGTGCTGAGCACTTTGCATTCATTCATTTAACAGTTCTTAATTGAATACATAGAAGGTGCCTGGCTGTGTTCTAGACACAGAGCAGCAGCACCCCTGCCCTCAGGGTTTCTTCCTTCCAGTGCAGGCAGGAGGGACAGACAACAGCAATTTAATTCACAGAGATCATTTCAAACCTTGACAAGTACTATGAATAAAATAAGATGGACTTATGGTTTAGAACGGGCTTCCCAGTTTGCTCAGTGGTAAAGAATCTGCCTGCCAATGCAAGAGACACAGCAGATGCGGGTCTGATCCCTGGGCTGGGAAGATACCCTGGAGAAGGAAATGGCAATCCACTCCAGTGTTTTTGCTTGAGAAATCCCATGGACAGAGAAGCCTGGAGGACCACAGTCCATGGGGTCGCAGAGTCAGACACAACTGAGCGTGCATGCATGTGTGGCTTAGAACAGACCGCAGGGACCGGGGTGGGGCACGGTGCTTCCAGAGGTCAAGGAGGGCCTCTCTGAGGAAGTGATATTTGACCTGCAACCTGGAGGAGGAGGAGCCTGGAGAAGTTCCACACAGATGGAACAGCCAAGGCAAAGGCCCTGGGGCAGGAAAAAGTTGGTTTGTTCAAGGAGTAGAGAAAAGGACACACGGCTGGAGTGGAAGGAATGAGGCAGGAGGAGAAGGAGATGACTCAGCAAGCCAGGCAGGGGTCTGGGACTGCTCCTGAGAACTGTGCAGACTCCTGGCTGATTCCAATTGGCTAGGCAGGGCGCTGATTGGAGGCTGAGTAGGGATTCCAGCTCCAGTCCGTCCATGCTGCCTCAGAGACACATCCATATGATTCACACCAACGTATGCACATCAGCACACACTCACTCTGCACTCTGCCCCACAATGAGGCGTGTGCGCTTGACCATCGCTAAGTACCCAACTGCAGAGTGACTAGCTAAGACAGCCTGAGATTCTAGTGTTTTCACTATCTTTTTTTTTTTTTTGCTGCACTGGGTCTTCGCTGAAGTTCTCAGACTTAGTTGCCCTGAGGCATCTGGGATCTTGGTTTTCTGCCCAGGAATCGAACCCATGTCCCCTGCATTGAAAGGCAAATTCTTAACCACTGGACCACCAGGGAAATCCTTCCCTGATGTCTTAAGGGACCAGGCAGGAGGGCTGAATGTTACCTTCACCCAGCCTTCCAGAAGCTCTGGGCCAAGGAAAGATTAAGTGGCAGGAAGAGGGGAAGGGCTTCCTGAGGAAGGGGGTGGGAGATTTGGGGTGACCTGTAGGGGTGCAGAGATGGGAGAAGATGATAGAGACAGCCCATCTGGGAGGAGGAGGAGAACCAGGATCAGAGGGAGCAGAGGGAGTTGAGCGTTTTCAGAAGCACAGCCCCTGACAGGCTGACCTCTGGGCCTCCTTGCACCTCCCTGGGGTCACCTCCCAAGATGGGGTGCTCACTGCCCACCACGGAGACAGCCAGGGCAGGACAAAATTTGAGGACTTCCTCTTCCACTTCTGCTTCATAGGTGGCTATAAAATTCGAAAAGATTCATCTGTCAGAGAGACAGAAAAATCTGCATGCAGCCACTTTCATTTTTTTTGAATCAGATAGATAAAGATCAAAAGTTTCCATAACACCCTGTGCTGTCCAAGTTGCGGGGAAACAAGCTCTCACATGCTTCACATCAGGAGGTAGATTAGCACAATCTTAATGGAGTATCATCCAGAAATTTCCACCAAGAGTGCAAATGGACAAATTTTTTGAAAAAATAATTTTATTTATTTAATTTATTTTTGGCTTTTTTCTAGCTGTGGCAGGTGGGGGCTGCTCTCTAGTTGTGGTATGTGGGCTTCTCCTTGTGATGGCTTCTCTTATTGATAGCATGGGCTCTAGGGCTCTATGGTTTGTGCTAGATGACATGCAGACAAAGCCCTAGCTCTGAAATTCTGTGTCCTCCCACTAGACCAACCACCTAGAGAGCAGACACTCTGTCTTCTTGTTGTTTAATTTGGTCAGTTCGCTTAAACTGAGTAGCTACCACCACCAGATTCTGGGTTCTTCATTTCTTTCCCTCCACCCCACATTCCAGTGCCTGGCATGGGAGTCGGTGCACTGTAGGGATTCGGGACAAACTTCTCACAAGCTTTGGTAGTTACGGGTCCTGAGCTCTAGAGCACAGGCTCAATAGTTGTGGCACATAGCCTTAGTTGCTCCTTGGCTGGCACATGGCCTTAGTTGCTCCTCGGCATGTGGGATCTTCCAGGATCAGAGACCGAACCTATGTCTCCTGCACTGGCAGGTGGATTCTTTACCAGTGAGCCTCCAGGGAAGTCCTGCACAAACTTTTGATTTAGCTTCTGGGATATTACCTCTGCCTTTCTCTCTACTCCCACATGGATGAACATCACAGCGTTGTTTGTAACAGTGAAAGACTGGAAATAATGACATGTTCAATCACAAGGGATGGTTGCAATAAACCAGTACATCCCCACGAGGAAATATTACAAAGCTGAAAAAAAAAAATCAGGGAATTCTTTTCTGAACTGATGTGGAATAATCCACAAGATAAATTGTTAGATAAATAGGAAGAAAAAAGCAACCTGAAGGACTGTATGTATGACCCCATTTGCATAAAAGGGGGAAAATAGTCATAACTTATGTCTTAAAGGAAACGCATGAGATTGATTGCCTCCAAAAAGAGGAACGAAGGGGCTGGAGACAGAAATGAGAAGGAGGTTTTTAAACCCCTGTACCTTCTGAGTGGAGTTATTTCTCCACTGATCTCCAGTAGCATATTGGGCACCTACAGACCTGGGGAGTTCCTCTTTCAGTATCCTATCATTTTGCCTTTTCAAACAGTTCATGGGGTTCTCAAGGCAAGAATACTGAAGTGGTTTGCCATTCTCTTCTCCAGTGGACCACATTCTGTCCACACTGTCCACATTCTGCCCACATTGTCCACATTCTGTCCACATTGACTTGTGGATCACAATAAACTGGAAAATTCCGAAAGAGATGGGAATACCAGACCACCTGATCTGCCTCTTGAGAAATCTGTATGCAGGTCAGGAAGCAACAGTTAGAACTGGACATGGAACAACAGACTGGTTCCAAATAGGAAAAGGAGTACATCAAGGCTGTATATTGTCACCCTGCTTATTTAACTTCTATGCAGAGTACATCATGAGAAACACTGGGCTGGAAGAAACACAAGCTGGAATCAAGATTGCCAGGAGAAATATCAATAACCTCAGATATGCAGATGACACCACCTTTATGGCAGAAAGTGAAGAGGAACTAAAAAGCCTCTTGATGAAAGTGAAAGTGGAGAGTGAAAAAGTTGGCTTAAAGCTCAACATTCAGAAAATGAAGATCATGGCATCCAGTCCTATCACTTCATGGGAAATAGATGGGGAAACAGTGGAAACAGTGTCAGACTTTATTTTTGGGGGATCCAAAATCACTGCAGATGGTGACTGCAGCCATGAAATTAAAAGACACTTACTCCTTGGAAGGAAAGTTATGACCAACCTAGATAGCATATTCAAAAGCAG
>NW_011494739.1:1844836-1845795 GCF_000754665.1 Bison bison bison
CAGTGGTCATGTATGGATGTGAGAGTTGGACTGTGAAGAAGGCTGAGTGCCGAAGAATTGATGCTTTTGAACTGTGGTGTTGGAGAAGACTCTTGAGAGTCCTTTGGACTGCAAGGAGATCCAACCAGTCCATTCTGAAGATCAGCCCTGAGATTTCTTTGGAAAGAATGATGCTGAAGCTGAAACTCCAGTACTTTGGCCACCTCATGCAAAGAGTTGACTCACTGGAAAAGACTCTGATGCTGGGAGGGATTGGGGGCAGGAGGAGAAGGGGGTGACAGAGGATGAGATGGCTGGATGGCATCACTGACTCAAAGGATGTGAGTCTGGGTGAACTCCGGGAGTTGGTGATGGACAGGGAGGCCTGGCGTGCTGCGATTCATGGGGTCACAAAGAATCGGACACAACTGAGCGACTGAACTGAACTGAACTGAACCTTCTGAGTGCCTGAAGAACTATGGATGGAGGTTCGTGACACTGTACAGGAGACAGGGATCAAGACCATCCCCATGGAAAAGAAATGCAAAAAAGCAAAACAGCTGTCTGAGGAAGCCTTACAAATGGCTGTGAAAAGAAGAGAAGCAAAAGGCAAAGGAGAAAAGGAAAGATATTCCTGTTTGAATGCAGAGTCCAAAGAATAGCAAGGAGAGATAAGAAAGCCTTCCTCAGTGATCAGTGGAAAGGAACAGAGGAAAACAATAGAATGGGAAAGACTAGAGATCTCTTCAAGAAAATTAGAGATACCAGGGGAACATTTCATGCAAAGATGGGCACAATAAAGGACAGAAATGGTATGGACCTAACAGAAGCAGAAGATATTAAGAAGAGGTGACAAGAATACACAGAAGAACTATACAAAAAAGAGCTTCACAACCCAGATAATCATGATGGTGTGATCACTCACCTAGAGCCAGGCATCCTGGAATGTGAAGTCAAGTGGGCCTTAGGAAGCATCACTA
>NW_011494739.1:1845895-1858342 GCF_000754665.1 Bison bison bison
ATACAAAAAAGAGCTTCACAACCCAGATAATCATGATGGTGTGATCACTCACCTAGAGCCAGGCATCCTGGAATGTGAAGTCAAGTGGGCCTTAGGAAGCATCACTACGAACACAACTAGTGGAGGTGATGGAATTCCAGTTGAGCTATTTCAAATCCTAAAGGATGATGCTGTGAAAGTGCTGCACTCAATATGCCAGCAAATTTGGAAAACTCAGCAGTGGCCACAGGACTGGAAAAGGTCAGTTTTCATTCCAATCCCAAAGAAAGGCAATGCCAAAGAATGCTCAAACTACCACACAATTGCACTCATCTCACACGCTAGTAAAGTAATGCTCAAAATTCTCCAAAATTCTGGTATGTTAGGTCCATACCATTTCTGTCCTTTATTGTGCCCATCTTTGCATGAAATGTTCCCCTGGTATCTCATCCAGGCTTCAACAGTACGTGAACTGTGAACTTCCAGATGTTCAAGCTGGATTTAGAAAAGACAGAGGAACCAGAGATCAAGTTGCCAACATCCGTTGGATCATCGAAAAAGCAAGAGAGTTCCAGAAAAACATCTATTTCTGCTTTATTGACTATGCCAAAGCCTTTGACTGTGTGAATCACAATAGACTGTGGAAAATTCTGAAAGAGATGGGAATACCAGACCTCCTGACCTACCTCTTGAGAAATCTGAATGCAGGTCAGGAAGCAACAGTTAGAACTGGACATGGAACAACAGACTGGTTCCAAATCAGGAAAGGAGTATGTCAAGGCTGTATATTGTCACCCTGCTTATTTAACTTAGATGCAGAGTACATCATAAGAAATGGTGGGTTGGATGAAGCACAAGCTGGAATCAAGATTGCCAGGAGAAATATCAGTAACCTTGGATATGTATATGACACCACCCTTATGGCAGAAAGCAAAGAACCAAAGAGCCTCTTGATGAAAGTGAAAGAGGAGAGTGAAAAAGTTGGCTTAAAGCTCAACATTCAGAAAACTAAGATCATGACATCTGGTCCCATCATTTCATGGCAAATAGATGGGGGAAAGAGTGGAAACAGTGGCTGACTTTATTTTTCTAGGCTCCAAAATCCCTGCAGATGGTGACTGCAGCCATGAAATTAAAAGATGCTTACTCCTTAGAAGAAAAGTTATAACCAACCTAGACAGCTTATTAAAAGGCGGAGACATTACTTTGCCAACAAAGGTCCATCTAGTCAAAGCTATGGTTTTTCCAGTAGTCATGTATGGATGTGAGAGTTGGACTATAAATAATACTAAGCACTGAAGAATTGATGCTTCTGAGCTGTGGTGTTGGAGAAGACTCTTGAGAGTCCCTCGGACTGCACAGAGATCCAACCAGTCCATCCTAAAGGAAATCAGTCCTGAATATTCATTGGAAGGACTGATGCTGAAGCTGAAACTCCAATACTTTGGCCACCTGATTCAAAGAACTGACTCATTGGAAAAGACACTGACGCTGGGAAAGATTGAAGGCGGGAGGAAAGGGGGACGACAGAGGATGAGACGGTTGGATGGCATCACCCACTCAATGGACATGAGTTTGAGTAGACTCTGGGAATTGGTGATGGACAGGGAGGCCTAGCGTGCTGCGGTTCAAAGCACACTAGGGGTGGCAAAGAGTCAGACATGACTGAACTGAACTGAACCTTTTGAATTTTGAGCCAAAACATAAATAAAAATATTTTCAAATCTGCCTTCTTGAAAATATTGTATTCTCACACATTTCCTGCTCCCAGTTAAGGTCTGTCCTCCTGGACAGAACATCCTAGGAGGGAAAAAATACTGTCTGCCAGGACAGGCGACCCAAGTATGAATCCTGGTTCTTTTGTTGGCCCTTCAGATGACCTCAGGCAAGACATGTTCCTCTCTGGTTTGTACTAGAGGACACGCAGACAATGCCTCAGCTCTGACATCCTGTGTCCTCTTGCTAGACCAAGGACCTGGAGAGCAGACACCCTGTTTTCTCGCTCTTTTATTCATTCAATTTACTTAAACTGAGTAGCCACCATCACCAGATTCTGGGTTCTCCATTTCTTTCCCTCCACTCAGCATTGCAGTGCCTGGCATGGGAGTTGGTCTCCTGTAGAGGTTCAGGACAAAGTTCTTAGCTTACGAATGAGAAATGGATGTTTGGGCAGATGTGTGGTGAATAGTGGATGGACAGGTTGATGGTAGATGATGGTTGAATGGATTCGTCAATAAACAGTAAATGGATCGATCTTTAAGACAACAGGCTTCCCTTGACTATGCAACCTTCCCCACAGCTACCATTCATTCTTGTACTTCATTTTGTAGCAAAAGTCTTTGAAAAAATTGTTTGTACTCACTGTCTCTGATTCTTAGTCTCTCTTAAATCCATTCTGATCATATTTCTACCTTCCCATATCCCAGTAGGAAGAAAATATGCAATAAATAATTAACATAAGAAATACTTAAAGTATAGGGCATGTTAGAAGATGATAGGTGCTAAGGGAAACAAGTAAAAAAAGATTAGAGAAGGAGAATCAGGACAGGGTGGGGGCATCTTCATCTTCATTGAAACTGCTCTTGTCAGAGTCACTAAGTTTCTAAGTTCAGTGCTCAATTAACTTCATTTTCTTGACTGATCAATGACTTTTGGGACATTTGAACATTCCCTGCTCCTTGATACACCCTCTCTCTTCCCTTGGCATCCAGATTTCTGCATTCTCTTGGCTGTCAGAAGTACACTCCTCAATTGTCATTCCTTTGCTTCTCCCAACCCTTCCTGTTGGACTGGTCAAGGACCCAGTCCCTGCTGCTCTCGTCCAGTCTCATGCCCATGACTCCAGATCTATACCTTCAGCACAGATCTCTTGCTTGAACTCCAGTGCATACATCCAACTGCCTACCTGATGGCTCCTCCACAATGTCTAAGAGACATCTCAAATTCAGCACAACCAAAGCTGAACCTCTGGTTTCCCCCGGCCAAATACTGTGCTCTCCTCACCTGATGGCAGCTCCATACTTGCAGTGTTGAGGCCAAGGAAGCTTGGAGGCATCCTTGACAACCCCTCTCCCCTCACGCTCCACATCCGAAACATCAACGAGCCTGTTGGTCCTACCTTTAAAATATACCCACAGTCAAATCCATCTCATCATCTGCATGACCACAGCCCTGCTCTGAACCACCAGCATTCCTCCACAGAATTATTGCAATATCCGCTCCTCTCTCCCCAGAGTCTGTTCAAAGGCCTCCAAAGCTCCAGAACATGTGAACCCCAATTCACCTCTCTGACCCCCTCTATTGTCTCCTTCCTTCACTTGTACCACTCCAGCCCCACCAGTCAGGTCTCCCCTTGGAACTTTTCACAGCCTTTCCTCCTGCCTAGACAATGTGCCCTCCAGTCTCATGGCATCTCCTGGACCACCTTCCCCACTGCCTGCCCCCACCTTGTCCTGATTCTCCTTCTCTAATCTTTTTTTACTTTTTTCCCCTAGCACCTAACATGCCCTATACTTTAAGTATTTTTTATGTTAATTATTTATTGCATATTTTCTTCCTACTGGGACATAAGCTCTTTTTTGTTATTACATCATCTGTTACATCAGATGTATACATGTTATTTTCCCTGCAGTATTCCCAGCCTTTAGAACAATGCCTGGCAAGTAGTAAGTACTCAATATATATTTCCTGAATTAATATATAAATGGTTTGATTGATGCTGGAAAGATATATAGGTGGTGGTTGGTCGGATGTTTGAGGGTTGAATGGCAGGTAGATGGAAGAATAAAGCTACGGTAGGAGAAAACTGAATGGATAAGCAATGGGGAATGGGTTACAGGTAAATAGTAAATGGATGGATGAGTGATGAATAAATAGGTGGAGGGATTTAATTCATTCAGCTACTATTTACTGAGTACTTACCATGTGCCAGGCACTATACCAGGTACTGGAGATATACTGGTGAGCTGAATTAGCAGGTGCCTGCCCTAAGGGAGCTTACAGCTTAATAGGGGAGACAGATACATGCATAAATAATATAATAATTATTTATATAATTAAACACATGTATAATTCCAAATTATAACATGTGCTATGAAGGGAAAAAACAGGGTTCTCTGAGAGAGAAAAACATGGATATTGCTGTTGTTCAGTCGTGTCCGACTCTTTGCAACCTCATGAACTGTAGCAGGCCAGGCTTCCCTGTCCTTCACTATCTCCCTTTCCTTGAAAAATGGCAATAAATGGGAAAATGGAGGTAGATAGGACTTGGGCTGAGCTGCTTAATCTTAATGGTCTCAGCTAGCCACATACACCATCTGTTTCCAGACCCAGGGGCCCCTCACCGCCACCTGTATCTCTAGCCTCAGGGACATAATCCTTTGTCTCCCTGCACTGACTCAGCACCTGCCTCAGCCCCAGGCCCCCTCCCCTTCACCGCTCCTCCCCTCTCCCCCCCCCACCGCCCCACCAGTGGCCCTGCCTGACTCCCTGTCCAGCCACCACCCTGCTGAGTCACAGTCTTGGGGTAATCCGAGGACAGCTCCATGGGGCCCCAGCTCAACCCAGCCCCTTGGCCATCCTCATCCTAGGAAGGCGTAAGATGCTCAGAAAGGAGACCAGCAGATGCCAACCTCTCGATGCTTGTGCCTGAGCACAGGTCCTGATTCTCTGGGCCTGAGGTAAAAGTTGGGGCTTAGCTGAGACTGGGGTCAAGGGTAATGGATTAGAGCTAAGTCTGTCTGCAGGACTGTAGCTCTGTCAGGAGCTGGCATTGGAATTTAGGTCAGGGGTCAAGATGGGAGAAAGTGGGTGCCCCATCTACTTTCAGCACTCAGCCTGGGACCAGAGTCAGGATCTAGCCATGACTGGGGACAGTGATCAGGGCTTAGGCAACATCTGAAGGTTTAGGTCAAGATTTAGTCAGAGTCCACAGTCAGGGAATAAGGCTTGGTCTATGACCAGGGCTCAGTTCAGGGCACCGGACTAGTGTCCTCTTTCTCCAGGGAGGGGCTGAATGTGTGGGTTGGCCTGGACTGGTTGAGAAGCTTCTTCTAGTCTAAGGTTCCGTCCCCTCCCCCCCTGCAACCCCCCCAGGACAGATGAGCAGCAGGAGCCCCAACCCTCCCCTCCATCTCTGGCCCCAGCTAGGTCATGCCCCAGGGTCCAAGCCTGGCTCAGTCTCCCCAACAATAGCTAACCATCCCCACTCTGTTACCCCAGGGTATGGGGTAGGGGTAACGTGGGGTGAGGGTAGGGCTGTGGGACAGGGCTCTGTGCCTGACCCAGGAGGGTGCCTTGCGCAAGGCTTTCTGATGCAACTGGCTGCTGGCTGAACACCTCAGCACCCTCCACCCCACACCCTGAAAGCTTTTCTCAGAAAAGGAAGGCCAGGCAGTGTCCTGGATTGAACACTCATAATCCCCTTCCTTCCCTGACCCTGGTGGCTTCAGGACAGGCAGGAGGCAGGTCAGAAGGAAGGCAGGGCAGGGATCACATGAGTCAGCAGCTCTACGGAGCAGGACTCCAGAACAGCGAGGGGGCGGAGCCGGGGCTTCCTCCGCCCCCAGGGGGAAGGTAAAGGTGGGAGTGGGGATCCCCGGAAGTCCGGAGAGCGCCACCCCAGCACACACAAAGCCGTAATTATGTGGCTGAACCCTGAGCCAAACAAGGTCACCAACTGTCCTGTGCAAGGTCAGAACCAGAACGAGATTTTCTCCTGGGTTTCCGGCTCCACCCACTACAGATGGGGATCTTTCACTTGAAGAGGACGTGGGACTTCCCCGGGAACTTTCTTTCTTGTTGAGACTCCTGAATTGGACCGACGTGAGCTTTTTGTTGTTCAGTTGCTCAGTCGTGTTCTACTCTTTGCGACCCCATGGATTGTGGCAGGCCAGGCTTCCCTGCCCTTTACCATCTCTCGGAGCTTGCTCAAATTCATGTCCATGGAATTGGTGATGTCATCCAACCATCTTGTCTTCTGTCATCCCCTTCTCTTCCTGCTTTCAATCTTTCCCAGCATCAGGGTCTTTTCTAATGAGTCAGCTCTTCCCATCAGCCAAAGTATTGGAGCTTCAGCTTCAGCATCAGTCCTTCCAATGAATATTCAGGACTGATATCCTTTAGGATTGACTGGTTTGATCTCCTTGCAGTCTAAGGGACTCTCAAGAGTCTTCTCCAACACCACAGTTCAAAAGCATCAATTCCTCGACGCTCAGCCTTCTTTATGGTCCAACATGACTACTGGAAAAAACAGAGCTTTTCCAAAGACATGAGCTTTGGAGCCATACAAATCTGGGTTCAACACTCCCGCTTTACTGTGCGAACCTGGGTGGGTTACTTCCTCTCTCTGATACTTGGTTTTCTCACTTATAATATGGGCATAAATTTACTTTTAGCCCACAGGATTGTGGTCAGGATTCCATGAGAAAGTAGATGGAAGGCACAGCTCAAGCATGCCACAGGGGGACACTCAGCTCTCAAAGGTTGTCTGTTTGGGGGCGGGGTTAGCAGCCTGGGCCCCATGGAAATAATATTAATCACATATCATCAAGTGCTTACCATGTGCCAGGAACTCTTCTAAGCTCTTTACCTGAATGAACTCACTCATATAACTCTCCATTTAATCCAATAATAGCTCTCCATACTGGTATGCAGTCCAGTAACCCTACCAGGAGGAATCTATCCTCAATTTGATTCATAGATGAGGGCTCTGGGTCTCGGAGTAGTTAAATGACTTGCTCAGTGTCATCCAACTGGGACCGGCCAAGGAGGCTGTGCATCCAAAGACAGTCTGGCTCCAAATCCCACTGCCTAGCCCCTCCCTTAGGCCAGTGATGTCACCTCTCTGAGCCCCGGTTTCCTCACCTGCGTCCAGGGATGAAAATAGCAACCTGGTGGAGAAGTTTGTGGAGGCAGAGATGATGTAAAGGAGGCACCCACACAGGGCCATGTTGGATCCATGGGCATAAGAATCACATTCCTTGTGAAGAAAACCCAGGCCCATGGGGTAGAGATGGATCACCCAGCACAGCCATGGTCACCACAGGGCCCCCACTAGGCTGGTGCTGTGCCCAAGCGCTGGTTTTCCTGCCTTTCGTGGCGCCCAGCCTGAGCCAGATCCTGATGCTGAGGGATTTCTGCCGTGCCCTTGGGAAACCCTAGAGAAGGGGGAGGTGCCCAGTCTCCTAATAAATGCTCCCCAAGGGGAGCCCAGGCACGGAGTTGTAACTCTTGAATAATCCACAATTTCCCCCAAATTGATTGGCCCAGATCCATTTACCCGTCTGTATTATTAGTTTCATAGTGTTTTTCTTTCAGTCAGCTCATTAAAAAAAAAAAACAAAAACCCGTAGGTAAAGTTATGTAAAAGGGAAAATTTTAATCACTGACCTCAACTGGAAAACTGCTATCATTTGCCATAAAGAGGAAGTAACTGTATAATTAAATATGAGGAAAGCAAAACAAAATTCTTAAATCCCAGCCAAATCTCATTTCTTGCTGAAGGCTCTGAACTGAGCTCTGCTCTCCCTTCCTTGCCAGTGAGGTGTTAAAAAGACAGATGCTGTTAAATGAGACTTTCTTCCCAGTAGTTGCAGAAACTAGAAGAAAATCAGAAGGAAATACGTGTATTACAATATGATCAATGTTATTTAGTAGTGTCTTGAGACCCTAAAACCTCCTGGCATCCTATGTGTATAACATATTGGGGAAAACCCTGACCTAATCCAACTCTCTTCCTATTTTACACATGAGAAAATTAAGGCACCCAAGAAGGAGAGGAGGTGACTTGCTCACCATCTCATAGGGCAAGTGACTTCAGCCAGACCTGGAATGCAACCAGAACTCTTCATAAGGTATCACTTCACTTCTGTGGGGAAAAACCTAAAGAGGAACGTTTGAAGGACACCACTGGTGGAATTTCAGGCTTAGAACAGAAACCAGGGACGTCTGGGTGCAGAGGAAGGAAGCAGGAGTGGCTGCTATGACAGCCATTCACGACCCCTCCTCCCTTCCTCCCTCTGAGTTCCTCCTGGAGGCGCCAAGCATCCTCAGAACTACAGCAAACAGAAATGCAGCCTGCTTGGCTCAGGCGTCTAGGTAGAGGGATGTTCTGAGCCTGGAGAGAAGGAAATTCATGAAAGCCAAACTCTCTTTTCAGAAAAGTGCACATTTTTTGCATTTAATTTGAGTAAGGAGTGTTGGTTACCATTTATTTTCTCACTTTTTAACAAATGCTTATATCAGATTTATATTCCAGGCACTTCACAAACACTGTCTTTTAATCCTCACAACAAACCAATATTCATGTGTTAGTCATTCAGTTGTGTCTGGCTCTTTGTGACCCCATGGACTGTAGCCCCGCCAGGTTTCTCTGTCCATGGAATTCTCCAGGCAGGAATACTGGAGCGGGTTGCCATTCCCTTCTTCAGGGGATCTTACCCACCCAGGGATTGAACCCGGGTCTCCTGCATTGCTGTCTGAACCACCAGGGAAGCCTGACAAAATAATGAATTAGGTACTATTATTATCTCCTTTTTACAGATGAGGAAACTGAGACACAGAGAGTTTAAGTAGCTTACCCCAAGTCTCCCTCCTCAGGAGTGGTGAGATTTGAACCCAGAAAATGTGGTTTGACTATGAACATAAGGCTGCTTCAGTGCATTTAATCCTCAGGACTACAATGCAAGGAAGGTATAATTAATTTCATGTTATAGATGCAGAAAATGAGGCTCAAGATTATTTGGCATCCTTGTTGTAGACTCAACAGGCTCTTCACATTTTGCTATACTCCTTGGATTCTGAGCCAAGGATTCTCAGTCTCAGGATGACAGCATTTGCTGCAGGTAACTATTGACCATTTAATGTGGCTAGAGTGACTGACAGGCTTCCTAGGTAGCTCCATGGTAAAGAATCCACCTACCGATGCAGGACCCACAGGAGACACAGGTTCAATCCCTGGGTCAGGAAGATCCCCTGGAGGAGGAAATAGCAACCCCCTCCAGTATTCTTGCCGGGAAAATTCCACAGACAGAGGAACCTGGAGGGCTACAGTCCATGGGGTCGCAAAAAGTCAGACATGACTTAGTGACTGAGCATGCACACACGCACAGGGTGACAGAGGAACTGAACTTTTCATTTTTTTGAATCTTAATTTTAAAACAAGTGAAACAGTTCCTCCATTAAACACAACTTAATTGTTTTGATACTTTTACTATAACCACTGACAATTTTACTTTAGTCACTGACAGTTTAGCTTCCATGTTGATTTGTAGCCAAACTAAGTGTAAAATATATGCCAGATTTTTAAAATTTATTTATTTTTGGGTGTGCTGGGTCTTCACTGCTGTACATGGGCTTTCTCTGGTTGCCGCGAGCGCAGGGCTACTCTTCATCACAGAGCGCCGACTTCTCACTGCTATGGTTTCTCTTGCTGCGGAGCACTGGCTCTAGGCTTGCAGGTTCGTAGTTGTGATGCATGGGCTTAGTTGCTCCTTGGCATGTGGAATCTTCCCACACCAGGGATCGAACCTGTGTCCCTTGCATTGGCAGGTGGATTCTTTACCACTGAGCCATCAGGGAAGTCCTATACCAGATTTTGAAGACATTACTATGAAAAAAAATTTAGGTTATCTCGTTAACAATTTTTTACCATCTGTTGAAATGATCATAAGCCATATATACACACACACACACACACAAATAGGATCAAATAGACTATATTATTAAAATTATTTTCACCTGCTTCTTTTTATTCTTTAATGCATAATTGAAAATTTGAAACTACATATTCGGTTCACGCTGTGTTCTATTGAAAAGTCCTGGTCTAGAGAATTGGAATGTGATACCCCTAACTGTAGGTCCCCAGACCTGGGGTCCATGCCCAAGGTACAATTCCAGCGACCATACCACAAGTGTTAGAGGAGGCTGCCAGGTTGCAAAGATTGTGAAATGTCCCTGGACATTGTGGGCACTGGAGTCAGTTGCCCCAGATTCAAATCTCAAATCTGCCTCTTATACTAAGCTGGGTGGTCTTGACTCATCTATAGACTAGAAGTGACATTGCCCATTTCACAGTTCCATAAGTACCCCAGGGCCATTGCACATACTTTTTCCTCTGTCTCTTCTCACATGTTTCCACTCCCCCTCTTTTTTAAGATCTTAGTTTAAATACCACCTTCCTGATAAGTCTTACTAAAAATAGCCACCTCTCAGTCTTATCTGATAGAGAATAAATCTATGCTATTTATTTAAGAAAACACATGATGCATAATCTATTTTAAATGATTCTGGTTTATTGATTTTATTTTCCTGAGAGATGTCTGTCTCCTCCACTGATTTATAAGATCAGTGAGGGCAGGGATAAGTCGGTCTTGTCACTGATGAGTTCCCAGCACTTGGATCAGGGTCTGACACAGCATGGGACAAAGTTAGGACTGTATAAGCAAACCCAGCCACAGTTTGGTTTCAGAGAGGTGCTGGGAAAACAATATGCAATCTTTCCTTGCCCTCTAGAGCTGTGGGTGTGTCCATAGGAGTCTAGGTCCTCTTGTAGAAAATGAGTTCATTCATTCCTCCCAGGTTTGGGAGTCTCCAGGGTTAAATGGAGAAGGCAATGGCAACCCACTTCAGTACTCTTGCCTGGAAAATCCCATGGAGGGAGGAGCCTGGTAGGCTGCAGTCCATGGGGTCGCTAAGAGTAGGACACGACTGAGCCACTTCACTTTCACTTTTCACTTTCATGCACTGGAGAAGGAAATGGCAACCCACTCCAGTGTTCTTGCCTGGAGAATCCCAGGGATGGGGGAGCCTCGTGGGCTGCTGTCTATGGGGTCGCACAGAGTCGGACATGACTGAAGTGACTTAGCAGCAGCAGCAGCAGGGTTAAATGAGATCTGAGAACAGCCCCCTGCTGTGCCCTGAAGACTCTGAGACACACATGAGCTGGTCCCTGGAGGTCTGCAACCAGGGAAACAAAGGTGACTCCACTTGCCTCCCATTAACCTCTGCCTGAAGGAGTTATTTTTTTGACATTGGTGAATTCAAACATCATGGCCTTAAGGGGACTGGACTCTCTGGGGCTGCACAGGGATGCTTCACCAAACAGCAAGTGGCACCGGGGCTTCCCAGCCTGGGGTGCAAGTCCTATTATTATAGGTACCATTCCTCTCTCAGCCTCTACTGTCTCCCACTCTGTTTACTGAGCTTCTACCATTCGGTGGTAAAGAATCCGCCTGCGATGCAGGAGACACGGGTTTGATCCCTGGGTCGGGAAGATGCCCTGGAGAAGAAACTGGCAACCCATTCCAGTATTCTTGACCGGGGAAATCCCATGGACAGAGGAGCCTGGTAGGCTACAGTCCTTGGGACAGCAAAAGATTCAGACACGACTTAGTGACTGAACAGCAGCAGCAGTACTATGTGCCACAGAGTTCAAAGCATTTGACATGTGTTAGCTTATTTCCATTTCCTGATGTAGCACAGTGGGTTTGGCAGAGTTAGAGTCTGGGCACACTTATGCAGACTGGTTCCAGGGTTTTGTTGTTGTTGTTGTTCAGTCGCTCAGTTGTATCCAACTCTTTACGACCCCATGGACGGCAGTATGCCAGGCTTCCCTGTCCTTCACCATCTCCCGGAGTTTGCTCAAACTCATGTCCATTGAATTGGTGATGCCATCCAACCATCTCATCCTCTCTCGTCCCCTTCTCCTCCTGTCCTCAATTTTTCCCAGCATCAGGGTCTTTGCCAACGAGTTGTCTCTTCACACCAGGTGGCCAAAGTATTGGAGCTTCAGCATCTGACCTTTCAATGAATATTCAGGGTTGATTTCCTTTAGGAGGGACTGGTTTGATCTCTTTGCAGTCCAAGGGACTCTCAAAAGTCTTCTCCAACACCACAGTTTGAAAACATCAAATTCCAGGGTACTTCCTCTTAACTTCCAGGCTACACTGCCTGCATCAAGTGAGTGCTATGAAGCCCACTGGACCCCAGGCCTCTCCAGGGCACCACAATGGTCTTTTGAGCCCGGAGTCAGCCCCTAAGTCTGTGGTCTTTGCAAAGCTCCTGGGTTGTTTTTTCATAGCTGTAGAATGGGTTGAATGGAGCTTCCCGCCGGCCCAGGGTTCTCCTAAACATTCAGTAAAGCACTGGTGGGAAAGTGCTTTATTACCAGGGGAGTACCCAGGGAACTGTTAGGGTTTGCTTTTTTTCTCCTCCACCCATCCTGAGAAAGGGTGTTCTTCCTTCCATTTCACAGATGGGAAAACTGAGACTCAGAAAAGCAAAATGCTTTCTCTAAGGTGATAGGGAGAGCCAGCCTCTGGCATCGCTTTCAATCTTCGACCGCTGAGCGGGAGGGGTCGGGGGGTGGAGGCAAAACACCCCTAGAGGGCTAAGGGGAGGGGTTCCGGGACAGCTAGCTGTTCGCAAAGGAGGGGCGGGGCGGGCTTGGAGGTGACGGGCGGGAGGGCG
>NW_011494739.1:1858692-1866246 GCF_000754665.1 Bison bison bison
ACACACACACACACACACACACACACACACAGACACACACAACTTTTAAGGAAGCCCGCCGTCGGGGGAGCGACGCTGGCTGAGTGTTCCCGCTGGGTCCAGGAGACGCGGTTCCGCAGGGCGCGGGGTCGCCGAGTGTGGCCGATCGGGCTGCGGGACCGTGCAGCCGCGCGGGGTGGGGAGGCGTGTCCCGGGGAGGAGGGTGTGCGCTCCGAGTCTGTCTGAGTGTGGGGCGGGCAGGAGAGGTGTGTGGTTGGGTGCGGGGAGGTCGGTGGTTGGGTGCGAGGAGGTCTATGGGGTCCCTGGGAGTCGGGTGGTCCCGAGTACCTGTGAGATGTGTTCGTGAGGATTTGCTGGAGTCGGCGTGGGCCGATGGGTTCCGGGTGGGGCCGTGTGTCCGAGGACCGTGCGGAGGCCTGGGCACTGGGCGGCAGGTACTGGCCGTGCTGGGACGCACTGGGGTGCCTGTGGGCGGGGCGGGTGCGGGGTCAAGGGCGGCCTGGACGCTGTGCGCGCGCACAGATGTGCCGAGTCTGATGACCACCAGTTCGCCAGCTGTAGGATGCGCGCGTATTCTGGTTCTGCCAATGGTGTGTGTTGTACCTGTTGATTCTGGGGTGTGCGGGCAAGGCCGCTTATCTCAGCGCCAGGGCCCAGCCTCCTTCCCTTTGCCGGTCCCCTCCCAGTCCTCTAGCAGCCCCTCGGTTTCCGCTCAACCTTCTGCAGGGGGTCGCGGGCGGGAACCGAGCGGTACTCCTGCCGCCCCGCCGCTTTCGCTCCCAAGAGAGGAGCCCAGCTGCTGAGGGTGCGGCGAGTCCGCCCACTGCCTTCTCGGTGGGAACTTGGAGTGGGGGTGGGGGGTACAGACTGAGCGTGTGGCCTTGTTGGTATCCGTCCTACAGTCGTGAGTATAGTTGGGAGAGCTCTCGGTGCGTGTGCTTGCACCCTTGCCGGTGGAGGGTACCCTTGACCTTGGCAAGACTTGACACCGGTGTGTCACTTAAGGATATGGATGCCCCTCTCTGCCCTGCCCGTGTGCCATGGCGGGCCGGTTTGGACGAAAGTGTTTGGGAGGGGCGCGTGTACACCTGTCTGCCCTGGGTTATGTGAATATGTGTGTTTGGTGTGACCCACCCTATTCCCCTGGGAGGGTCAAGGACCAGCAAGAGGTAGAAACTAGGCGCTGCCTGCATCCTACTGCAGAGATTCTAATCTTGCCCTGTGGCCTGTAAATTCCTGTATTCATCTATAAACTCAGTTACCCTATCTGTCCAGTGGAGCTCATCCCAGGCAGGACCAGACTCTGAGCCCTGGATAAGGCCAGAGCAGCCTGGGGTACTGATGTAGTCATGGGAGAGTCACTCCAGGGAGTCTCGCTTTGCAGGACACAAAGCATCTACACACCTAGGGATCATCTTGCTTTACTCTTGGAAGAACCAGTGCAGTAAAGAGTGTTATCCTAGCCTCATCCCTGGGGAAGTTTCTGAGACTCCCAAAGGTAGCACTTCAGCATCTTCAGCTGTGAATAATAATAGTAATGAGCCAACGGTAGTGACCATTTCCTGACCCCTACCATGCAACAGGGCCATGTTAATTTATTTGTATTTTCATTTCATCATCACAAAATCTTATGGACTTTGCATCCTGTTTCCACTTTACAGATGAGGCACAGAAAGTCTGAAAAACTTGCCTAGGGCTACCCAGCCAGGAAGGGTCAGAGACAGGATGAGATCCAGGGAATATCTGATGACAGCCACCCCCTACTGCATTCTCACCAAAACGGGATTATGCCTTTTTGTTCAAGATGGTGGCTCCCTCCCTCCCAAGGCAGCCCATGCATTTGGGAGCAGCAAGACTGGAGAGGTGGGCATCAGCCTTAGAACTTTCTCTGAGTGATGTTCCCTCTAATCCTGCCTGGGACTGTTTGGAAGGTCTTTACCTGGCTGCAGTCCATTGTCCTCTAACACCTCATACCTGGGCTCCTTGTTCCTCCCCTGGAGCCTGGATGGGTGGGCACATGGGTGTTGGAGAGAACCTTTCTGCCCTAACATGCCATTGCCCTCCTCTACGCACCACACTGGCACACAGTGACATAGCTGTGTGGGGACGGGGCGGGGGGCGGTGCTTCCTCTGCAGTTGAGTAAGTGAATCCTGGGGCTTCCAGCCACCTTGCCTCCCTGCCTCATTCTCACCTGATGGTAAAACTGAGCTGGCTGGTGGACTAACTCCACACGTAGATCCTGTGATTCTGGTAGCTCTTGGGCCATCAGTTGATTGCAGACGAAGTTCACATTTGAGAAAAGAAATAAACTCCATCTGTTTTGAAGTACCCAATCACTAAATAAGTGTAGAATCTTTATTTTAAAATACTGAAATTGAACATTCCCTTGCCTCCCTACTAAATCCCTTCCACTCCTGGAGTCTCCCAGAAGGCCAGAAGCTGCTGTGGCCAATTTAGCCTGGGTCCTTCTAGACCTTTTCCTGTGCATTTACACACCTGTGTATACAAATAGGCCTTTTCTGGTGGCTCAGATGGTAAAGAACCTGTGTGCAATGCAGGAAACCCAGATTCAACCCTGGGTTAGGAAGATCCCCTGGAGAAGGGAATGGCTATCCACTCCAGTATTATTGCCTGGAGAATTCCATGGACAGAGGTGCCTGGAGGGCTACAGTCCATGGGGTCACAAAGAGTCAGACACGACTGAGCTACTAACACTTTCACACATATCATATTACACACTTGTGGGTTTTTTTAAATAAATGAGATCATTTCATGTATATTTTTCAGCAGCTAGCTCTGTTCACTTGACAATGTATTTAGTCATTCCAGAAACATCCATGTACATTCAGTATATACATCATTCATGCATAATTCTTCATCATCCATTCTTCTCTCCCTCCTCCCATTCCTCCCTCCCTTTCAGAGGTAATAACTGCCCGTGCTACAGCACTCAACAGATACAGTAAAAAGTCTTTCTTCCTCTTCTCACCAATCTTCAAGTCCATCTCTCCTCTGTACTTTTTTTTTCACTTTACAGTTCACTCTGGAGATTTTTCCAACTGGCACATAAAGGATTTCCTCAATCTCTTAAATGGCTACAACTATTTTACGTATGGTGAAATATAATGTATTTAACCAGTCCTAACAATGGATGTTTAATTGATTCTATCATATGGGCTGTAGGAATAACTTTGTACTTGCACCATTGCATCAGTATGTAGAGACTTCTTGATCATTTTTAGAGCTGTATAGTATTCCACTATGTGGCTGTATCATGATGGCTTGCCCAACCTCCAACCGCTCAACATGTGGGAGAGTTTCCTACTTTTTGCTGTTAGATACGACACTGACGAGCAGCCTTTCACGTATTTAATTTTTTTGGTGAGCATTTTATTTGGAAGATAAATTCTCAAAAGTGCGACACTGAGTCAAGGGTATATGCTTTTGTTCATTTAACGCACACTGCCAGGTCACCCTTCATAAAGGCTGTGCCAGTGTAACCTCCCACCAGCAGAGGAAGAGAAGAGCCGCCAAGTAGCCTGACTTCAGTGCCTTTCTCCCCTTCTTTCTAGATGCGAGCAAGCCCCCTGGCTGTTCCAGCAAATGCCCCCTCCAGAAAGAAGCGGTTGGAGCTGGATGATGACCTAGACACTGAATGTCCCAGCCAGAAACAAGCTCGAAGTGGGCCCCAGCCCAGGCTACCCTCCTGCCCGCTAACCCTGAACCCACCACCTGCTCCTGTTCATGCTCCGGATGTGACCACTCCCTCCAGGCTTGGACCCTATGTTCTCCTGGAGCCTGAGGAGGGGAGCCGGACCTATCGCGCTCTGCACTGCCCCACAGGCACGGAGTACATCTGCAAGGTACATGTCCCAGAGGCCATCTCCATGAGCATCACGGGGGTTGGGAAAAGGCGTTGGCTCTAAAGAATTGCCAGGGCTGAGGGCCCCTTATAGTAATTTAGTTCTGTGTTTACTGGGAAAGCAGCCAGTGAATACCCAGGCCAAGCTGAAACCAGAAAGGTAAACCAGATGGTCCCAGCCCTGGGGGAATACAGAGCTTAGGCTGTATAGTGTGATAAATGTTGCTGGGGTGAGGCTTAGGGGCCAGGAGTGCAAAGAGAAACCTCTAGTATATTAGAAAGCAGAGTCAGAAAAGGCTGAGGAGGAGTCAGCCAGGGAGAAATGGGAAAAAGGGGTTCTAGGAAGGGGAAATAGCTGTCAGAGGCCAAGAGGAGTGAACATGGCACTTCAGAGCATGAAAAGGACTTCATCATGGCCAGAGTGAGTGGGAAAAGGATGCAGACAGGGCTGACAGACGAGAGCTAGCAGCCGCGGATTGTGAAAGCATTAGGAAAAAGCCCTGCTAGGCTGTGGGGAGCCACTGAAGGTATTTGCACCAGGGAAGGATGAGATATGGTAGACATTAGAACTCCTGGGACCATGGAAGTCATTGGGCCTACTCGTGACCATTTTATAGATGGAAAAACTGAGGTCAAGAGAGAAGGGCCATGCATGAAGCCACATGGCATCAGACCTGGATCCTAGGGCAAGGTCCAGGGCTCCTGACAGAAATCAGGGTTCTTGACAGAATTCAGGCAATAGGCAGAGCCACGTGACCCCTACAGGACACTGCCAGGTCTCGGCCCACAAGGACAGAGATGAGAAAGCATTTGTTGCTGTTGTTTCAGTTGCTAAGTCACGTCCGATTCTTTTGCAACCCCATGGACTGTAGCCTGCCAGTCTCCTCCATCCGTGGGATTTCCTAGGAAAGAATACTGGAGTGGGTTGCCATTTCCTTCTCCAGGGTATCTTCCCAACCCAGGGATCAAACCTGCATCTCCTGTGCTGGCAGGCAGATTCTTTACCACTGAGCCACCAGGGGAGGCCCTGAGAAAGCATAATCGTAGGCATTAACTGTGCACAAGGTACTATATTGATCGTGCAGTCTGCATCCTCTCTAATATTCACACAGTCTATGAGGTAGTTACTATTATTGGGCCCATTCTGTAGAGAGAGGACAGGTTCTGAGGCTCAGAAAGCTGTGGTTACTCGAACGTGAAAGTGTTAGTCAGTCAGTTGTGTCTGACTTTTTGCGACCTCTTGGACTCTAACTCACCAGGCTCCTCGGTCCATGGAGTTCTCCAGGCAAGAATACTGGAGCGGGTAGCCATTCCCTCCTACAGGGGATCTTCCCAACCCAGGGATCAAACCTAGGTCTCCTGCATTGCAGGCAGGTTCTTTACTGTCTGAGCCACCCAGGAAGCCCTGGGGTTACTTGCCACCTCACAAAGCCAGGAGGTGTCAGAGCTGAAATTGGGCCAAGGCAGGTTCAACCCAGAGCCTTGAACCCCATGCTAGGACAGGTGGTTCAGATACAAGCAGGGCAGGTTTGCCCTGGTGGGCAGAGGTAAGGAGGATAGGGGAGACCCAGGTACACAGGGAGGGGTAGAAGGGAGCTGGGTCCCCTTGGGAAGGCACAGAGAGGCAGGGGGACTGACGCCTCCATCCAGTTGGCCGGGGGGTGAGGGGAAGCAGCAGCAGTGGCTCCAGTTCCTGCTCATGGGGGTGCAGTGGGCGGGGCCACATCTGGACATCAGACACCAGCTTTACCTGGGCTCTGGGCACTTGATGCAGGTTCCTAGGTCTACCCCAGGTATTCTAGGGAACCCATGAACTCTGGGTCCTCTTTCTATAGCATCACAGGTTTTTTCTGGTCCCTCTAGGGAGGGAAGTCCATACTGAAAGGAATGACCATGGCAAGCTGGAGTCAGAAGCTTTCACATGACCCCAGATATTCAGGAACATTTAGGGCAATCTACTGGGAGTGCCTGTCCTTACACCCAGCGTGAACTGTGGGAGCTGACCTGTTGTTTCCACATTGCCTAGGCTTTTCTGGTCAGCATGTAGAAAGATCAACATCCTGTCTTTCTAGATTATTGCCTTATTCACTAATTCAACAAACTCTCAGTGAGCACTTGTATACTCTGTGCATCATGCAATATGCACCACATATGGCTAAAAAGTGGGCCAAGCTGTGCCATCACAGTTCATGGTGCAGGTGAATGAGTAACATATATATCAGGTTATCTTAACTGCTATGGAGAAAAACTAGGAGCTAGGAGAAAGGGGAGAGGGAAGAGGGGAAGGGGAGAAGGTGCAGGTGATCTTAGGTGGGAAGTCCACCTTGGAGGAGGTGACCTGAATAGTGTCTTGAACTGAGGAAGCCAGCCCTGTGGGTATCTAGAGGAGAACGCTCAGGTAGCAGAAAAAGCAAGTGTAAATGCTCAGAGGCAGGGATGCATTTGCCCTGATTTTTAAAAAAGTCTCTGTTTGTGAATTGTTTACTCGAAGCCACTCCAATTGCTTTAGGACATGTACTTACATCTTTTCATGGATTAAATGTGTATATGCTTTATTTATTTTTATTGGCTCTATGTCCTAGACAAAATGACAAGCAAAGGGTTTAAAGGCAGATAAACCAAAGTGCATAGACTGCTCTGCCTGTGATGAGCCATGTGGCTTCCAAGTCACCATCCTCTGAACATCCTTTCAGGACTATGGAACGGCTTCCATCTAATGTCTATAAGCCCCTAGCATCTTTCCCCACGACCTCACCACGCTCACCACAGGCCCCACCTTCCTTCACATTCCAGCCACACTGAGCTTTGGCTGGGTTTCTGGAGCAGCTCAGTTTCTTTCCTACCTCAGAACCTTTGCACTGCCTTTGCACCTGGAAAGCTTACTCCTTGGGCATCTCAATCACCCAGGTCACTTCCCAGAGTCCCTTCTGGACTATACTTTCTAAAATAGGTGTCTCCTGCCAAGATATTCTTCATTCCAGCATTCCTTTGCAATGCTCACCAGAATTTGTAAGTATTTAGTTTTTTGGCCTGTTTAACTGTCTCATGTATTGGACTGTGGGCACCAGGAGGGCAGGGACCGTGGCTGTCAGTCAAGTTATAGTCCCAGTGGCAGGCACAGGTGGGCATTCAATGCCTGCTTGTGGGATGAAGGAAAGGGTGGGTGGGCAGTGAATGCTAGAGAATGGTAGCCATGATGAGTGATGACGACCATAAGGTTACTTCTGTATTGTCTACTCTTCCAGATTCCTCTTGTTTGAGTTACTTTTGTTCTGGTTACCTGATATACTTTTGAATATCTCAAGTTTAAGAGCACATGAGCTTGTAGCTAAGAGCACAGATGATGGAGAACAGGGATTTAAATCCCAGCTCGGCTCCTTGCCGGTCATGCAGCCCTCAGCTGGGTCAGTATTGAGTGACATGCAGTGGAAGCGCTGGGCACAGGGCCCAGCCCACAGTAGTGCCTAAAGGATCGGCTGTGACCTGCTGCAAGGCCGGCCCCAGCCGCCTGCCCCTGCCGCCTGCCCCCTCGGAGTCCCCACCCATGCTCATACCACGCTCTGCCCACAGGTGTACCCGGCCTGCGAGAGGCTGGCGGTGCTGGAGCCCTACTGGAGGCTGCCCCATCATGGCCACGTGGCCCGGCCGGCGGAGGTCCTGGCCGGCACGCAGCTCCTCTACGCCTTCTTCC
>NW_011494739.1:1866403-1879620 GCF_000754665.1 Bison bison bison
GGTCCTCCGCGACCTCAAGCTAAGGCGCTTCGTCTTCACCGACCGGGAGAGGTGAGTGTGGCCGCCGAGGAGGCCCCTTGGTTTGGCCTTGACTGATGTTCTGGTCACACTTAGATTGAGGTGATGCGTTTTTTGGCAAGAATACCACAGAAGCCATGGGGCCTTCTCAGCCGGTTCTATCAGGAGATTCGGGCTGCTGAGAGGAACTACTGTGATGTTAACCTCGGTCTTTGGTTACAGTGGCTTCTGCCAAGTTGTCCACTGGAAGCCTCCTAATTTACCCTTTGTGTACCTTGGGTAATTCTTTGTCATTAATTTGTCATTAAAAACCTTGAGGGTTTTTATTGACAAACTGCTATCTATTCCATAGCAGTTACTCTTATGATATTTGCCTAAGGGTGGTTTTCTTTTCTTTTTAAAAATGTTACTATTTATCTGGCTGCACTGAGTCTTAGTTGCAACATGTGCAATCTAGTTCCCCGTTCAGGGATTGAACTCCAGGCCCCCTGTATTGGGAGCGTGGAGTCTTAGCCACTAGACTACCAGGGAAGTCCCTGAAGGTGGTTTTTCCTTTTAAAGATGGTATTTCCTTTTACATTTTATACTAAAATGACCATGCTTTGAGTAATAGGTAGAATGTAAATTTTATAATGATTTTTAAGCTAATATGCAGCTTTTCAAATAATTTCAAGCTTAAGGTGAGTACAACACCCCCAGACCTCCCAGAAGTGAGAAAAGTGCTTTCTTCCCTTTTCAAGGCAAAAGTTTGAGCCCACCATCAGTAAATGATAGATAATGGAATCATCCTGGGGCCAAATTCTGGCTCTACTTCTTTAACCTGCAGTTTGGCCTTGAGCAATGGCTTCATCTGCCTGAGCCTTGACTTCTTTATCTGTAAAATGGGCCAATAATGCTATCATCTCCGCTCACCCCCAGTGCAGTGATTGACAGGACTGGTCAGCATTTTCAGACCGGCACCCAGGAAGTAGTACCACAGGAATGAGATTAGTAGCAATGGCAATGCTATGCTTACTATTAAAGTAATCTAGACCACTCTGTGGGAGTTATTTAAAGCAGAAATTGCTAAGGTTGGTCCACACACACTTTTTTTTCTTTGCACCACATACCTGTTCATTTGTGGGGTTTTTTTGTTTTTTTTTTTTTTGCTTGTTTCCTGTTTTTCTTTCTTTCTTTTAGTTGAAGGATAATTACAATATGGTGTTGGTTTCTGCCATACATCAATATGGGTCATGTTCGTTTGTGGTTTTAATTGAAGTTGGTTGCCAACTTTTTAAAACCTGTTTTTTTTTTTCCTTTAAAATATGATTTCTGGGTTCTTTTGTGGAAAAGGGGTACCATGGAGGCACCCTGGGAACTATATGAGCAGCTTATAGCACTGGCTCTGGGCAGGAGAGAGCCAAGGTTCAGTCTCAGTCCTGCTCCCTTGGCTGCAAAATGGCATCTTCCTCACAGGCTGCATGAGGGGGAAATGAGGTGTGATAGATACAAGCTTAGCTCAGGGTGAGGTATGCCGTGGACACTCCCAAATATTAACTGTCGGTTTGTGCTGAGATAGTTGACACAGTCCCCACTTCCTGTTTCTCATTTTGTTTCCTGCCTAGACCCCAAGTTTGCATCTGGCTTCAGAGAGTTTTAATGCCCTCAGCCCCTCAGCACAGCCCCACGTCCCCAGCCCCCAAGTCAAGGTTCAGGCAGGTGAAGCCATCACTCAAGGCCAAATTGCAAGTTAACAAGTAGAACCTGAATTTGACCCCAGAGACATTTGGAAAAATGTGTTCCTCTCAGAGTCCTAGTTCAGATTTAATTGCTGTGTGACCTTGAGAAATGAATAAACCTCTCTGAGCCTAGACTTCCTCATCTGTAAAATGGGATCAGCCAACCAGCCTCACAGGACTGACTCATGTCTGGCAAATGCCAGCTGGTACTGGGGAAATGGGTGCCACTCAGGGTGACAATGTGGGGTAGTAGAAGCGGGGGTCCCACTGGCTGACCCCCTGTCTCTCTGCCCATGTAGGACGAAACTGGTGCTGGAGAACCTGGAAGATGCCTGTGTGCTGACTGGGCCTGACGACTCCCTGTGGGACAAGCATGCGTGCCCAGCCTACGTGGGCCCCGAGATCCTCAGTTCCCGGGCATCCTACTCAGGCAAGGCGGCAGATGTCTGGAGCCTGGGTGTGGCACTCTTTACCATGCTGGCCGGCCACTACCCCTTCCAGGACTCAGAGCCTGCCCTGCTCTTTGGCAAGATCCGCCGTGGCGCCTTTGCCCTGCCTGAGGGCCTCTCGGCCCCCGCCCGCTGCCTGGTCCGCTGTCTCCTCCGAAGGGAGCCAACTGAGCGGCTCACAGCCTCGGGTATCCTGCTGCACCCTTGGCTGCGGGAAAATGCCACCCCTGCAGCCCTACCTCGGTCCCGCCACTGTGAGGCTGACCAGGTGGTCCCCGAAGGGCCGGGGCTGGAGGAAGCAGAGGAGGAAGGAGAAAGAGATATGGGTCTCTATGGCTGATGTCACCTTACTGGACTCTCAGCTGCAGACAGCAGATTGAGTCTGGGGTATCTCTAAGCTCTCTTCTGCCTCTTTGAGCTGAGCCAAGCCTTAAGTGCCTTCTGGGAGAGAGAGAGGAGGAGGTGTGTGCAGAGCATGCTGGACACAAACGCCTGTGCAGATGAGCTCATGCCCCACCGAGTCCTTCTCAGGAGCTCCCTGTGCCAAGCCCTGTTCCAGATGCTGGGAACACAGCAGTGAATAACAGAGACAAAGTCCTGCTCAGAGCTGACAACACTTTCCATGCCCATGAGTCAGTGTCTACACTGAGCACCCACAGTGCAGGGGTTGGCATCCACTCGTGCTGATACCCAGGCACCTCTGACATGGAACAGTCCCTGTCACAAACAACCCAGCTGCCTTTGTATCTCATGCCTTTTCAGAGGAATGGAAGCATCCCTGTGCCAAAGGCTCCAGGCCTCTCCCCTGTGATTCAGGACCCTAGAGCCCAGACCAGGCTGGGAATTTTCCTCCCAGCAGCTCTGTCCTCTTGGCCAAGGGCTTCTCCATCCAGGCTTGAGCCAAGGATTTAGGCTGGAAGATCAGGAGTGCAAACCATGAGGCTGGTCCTCATCTTACTGAAAGAGTAATTTGGAGTGAGGGCCCAGGCCTGTCCACCTCTGTGGACCAAGCACCAAGATCAGGCAAGTTCTGTCCCCTGGCCTCCTGGAAAGTCTCAGGTTCAGGACCCTACATTAACACTATGGGTTTATATGCTGTGAGTGTGTATTTTTTATCTTGTGCCTCATAAAGGAATTATGAAATGCTGTCATCTCTCTTACATATTTCATCCATCTTCTCCTCCCCATCTCTTATGAGTTTTCCGTGCCTCTGAAACCAGCCTCAGGGTGAAAGGTCGGAGGCCTTGTGTCTCAATCTCAGCTGACTGGTTCATGAGAATAGAAGACCCAGTGGGTCTTCTCTCATTCACTCTGTTCTTTCTGGATGTTCTGATGTCTCAGGGTACTGTTTGACTGCAAGTCACTGAAATCTTGAGTCAAAGTGGAAAGAAAGAAGGAGACAAACCAGGAAGTCAACAGGCAGAGAGGGGATGGGCTTCAGGGCTCATTTATTTATCTGGCTCAGTCGGTAAAGAATCTGCCTGCAATATAGGAGAACTGGGTTTGATCCCTGGGTCAGGAAGATTCCCTGGAGAAGGAAATGGCAACCTACTCCAGTAAAATCCTGGAAAATCCCATGGAAAGAGGAGCCTGATGGGCTATAGTCCATGGGGTCACAAGAGTCGGATACGACTTGATGACTAAACCACCACAGAGCTGTTAGAAAGGACCCTGGCTCCCTACGTTCATTCTGTCTTGGCTCTGCTGTCCTAGGTAACTGCTGGCACAACGGCTACAACCATCTGTGGTGTCACCTAAGACAGACCCATGACCAGAGAGGAAGGAGGAGGGTGGTACCTGAGAACTCTTTCTCTGGAGTCAGGCTGCCTGGAATTAAATCCTGGCTCCAACACTCACTAGCTGTTTGACCCTTGACAAGTTTCTTAACCACTCCATACTGCAGAGACTTCATCTGTAAAATGAGAGATAATAGTACCTAACCCAAGAAAGTTGAATGGGTTATTTTATTTAAAGCACTTAGAATTAACAGTGCCTGGCAGTGGCAAGTGGAGAAGGCAATGGCAACCCACTCCAGTACTCTTGCCGGGAAAATCCCATGGACAGAGGTGCCTGGTAGGCTGCAGTCCATAGGGTCGCTAAGAGTTGACACGACTGAGCAGCTTCACTTTCACTTTTCACTTTCATGCGTTGGAGAAGGAAATGGCAACCCAGTCCAGTGTTCTTGCCTGGAGAATCCCAGGGATGGGGGAGCCTGGTGGGCTGCCATCTCTGGGATCGCACAGAGTTAGACACAACTGAAGTGACTTAGCAGCAGCAGCAGGCATAACAAGCCCTCAAAGTTAGGTATTTCTCTCCATAGCTTTTCCATGGGATGAGGAAAGCTTTCCTAGGAGCATTCTGAACAGACTTGCCCACATTCCTCACTGGCCAGACCTGGGTGTGCCTTCTCCTGACCAATCACCAGCAAAGGAAATGCAGTTATGTTAATTATCATGTCAAGTCTCCAGCAGTTTCCCTGAGGCTCATGCTACATATTGGGAGTTGGGATGGTGGGGGAAAGATACCTGCACAAAATCAAATTCTGAGAGGGAGGAGTAGTGGGAAAAAGTGCAGAGGAAGAGAACTGCAGAAGCTCCCTCAATAGCTTGCTAACTGCAGACAGGTGAGGGTGGCTATCCTAGATTGCCCAGCCATCAGTTGACCCTCCAGCTGACTGAAAATGCAGAGTTCAGTTAGGTTGACCCAGACCAGAAAATTTCCCCAACTGACCCACAGGATCAGGGGCTAAATAAAATGATTGTTTTAAGCCATTGAGTTTTAGTGTTTTGTTACACAGCAAATGCTGATATAGACAGGGACAAGTCAGCCTCCTCTCTGTGCACCCAGCATGACCCAGAAGAGGGCCCAGCTGTATCTAGGGTCTCATGGAGCTGCCTCCAACCTTTACCCTTCCATCCAGCCTCGAAAAGACCCTGCCCCGTCACAAGCTGTGCGCAAGTAGCAAGGGCAAGAGGGGACAGTTCATATAAAACGGGGGCTGCCAAGTGGCAGGTCTTTATTACACAGAGACTCATCACCATCTCACAACAGCCCTATGAAGCAAGTGCTTTTGTCATTTCACTGACAAGAAAAATGAGGTTCAGAGAGAGCACAAGATTCATCCAAAACCACACAACAGGGAAAAACTCACCTGGTTTTTGCCTTGAAGCAGGAGCTTTTGCCAAGTCCACTCTGAGGCAGCTGAATGAGAACTATCACATAAAAATGTAAATCTTCTCTCACCAAGCAATGCACATAGCCATACCTCTGGCCTCAACTAGTAGGGACTTTCATGTTCTGTTTGTATTCTTTGGTTGATCACTGTGTAAAAGATTTACAATATCAAAGGTAATGCATATGTGTTACTGGGAGGGAGGAACTGTTAGACATTTAATTGGGGATTTTCTCTGCAACTGGGAGCTAAATATAAAAGATCACACCATGACCTGCCCAATTATTCATTAAACTAGCAATTCAACAACTATTCCTAATGCCACTTGTAGGGTAGGCCCCATGAGAGATGGATGCAACATGATCATGCCCTCATGGACTTCAGTCCAACAGAGGAGACAGATATTAAACAGGTAACCACACAAATGAAGAAATTAATTCTATCTGTGGTATGTTCTTTGTGGCAAAGACAGGCATCACCACTGTGTCCCGTGCTCCCCTACATGCCCTGTCCTCCCTTTCAGGCAGCGGGACAAGTTCTGACTAATAATGTGTGTGTAGAAGTGACGTAAGGGTGGTCACTTCTGGGCTGAATCGATTGAGAGCTGGTAGGCCTCCATACCAGTCTTTCCCTTCCACCTTGAGGCCTCGTGTTCCCTTAGCTATAAAATAGAGGAGATCCAACCAGTCCATCCTAAAGGAAATCAGTCCTGAATATTCATTGGAAGGACTGATGCTGAAGCTGAAACTTCAATCCTTTGGCCACCTGATGCAAAGAACTGACTTATCTGAAAAGACCCTGATGCTGGGAAAGATTGAAGGTGGGAGGAGAAGGGGACAGCAGCAGATGAGATGGTTGGATGGCATCACCAACTCAATGCACATGAGTTTGAATAAACTCCGGGAGTTGGCGATGGACAGAGAGGCCTGGCGTGCTGCAGTCCATGTGGTCGCAGAAAGTCAGAGATGACTGAGCAACTGAACTGAACTGAACTGAACCGAGAGGAGGACTACCAGATTCACACTGGATTTTACTGAGCAAGAAACAAAGCTTCCTGTGTTAAGTCTACAATTTGGAGTTTGTCTGTTGGGCAGTTAGTGTCAATTACCAAGAATAAGAAAAACTTGCTACAAGAGAAGGAAGGAGAGTTCTCTTCCCCAGTAACTAGGCTGTATCAATCTTTGCTGCTTTACAACTCCCCAAACGTCATGGTTTGTGATTGTCTGGGTCAACAGACAATCAATGTGATGCTGGTCGTTCCTGCAATTGCAGACAGCGGACCGCTCCACGGGGCAGCTCAGCCTCACTCACTCGTCTCCAGGGAGAGCCTTGGCTGGGGAGGACCATTTCTGCTCCATGTGATCTCAGTGCCGGCTCCTTCATGTGGTGGTCTTGCGGTTTCAAAAAGCAACAGGGGGACTTCACTGGTGGTCCAGTGGTTAAGCATCTGCCTGCCAATGCAGGGGACATGGGTTCAATCCCTGGTCTGGGAAGGTCCCACATGCCCAGGGGCAAGTAAGCTCCTGTGCCACAACTACTAAGCCCGCTCTCTAGAGCCCTCGAGCTGCAACTACTGAAGCCTGTGTGCCTAGAGCCCGTGCTCTGCAATGTGAGAAGCTGCTGTAATGAGAAGCCCCTGCACCACAAAGAGTAGCTTCCTCTCCGCAAAAAATAGCCCCCGCTCGCCACAGTTAGAGAAAGCCCATGTGTAGCAATAAAGACCCAGCACAGCCAAAGATAAATAAATACATAAATAATAATAATAATAAAAACAATGTCCCTAGGTGATGCTGTTGAGCATCCAAGTTGGAGAACCTCTGTGTTTGGAGAAAGCCTGCCTCCTCGGGGACTCAGAGAACTCATGTTAGCTCCTCTCTGTGTCTGTTTGTAAAATTGGTGTAACCTGGGCATAAATTCTACCTGCCTGTGATGCTAGCATGGGTTCACAGATGTGGGGAGCTTTACTGGGTCAAAATCTGAATCACCACCTCAGTTGTGCCAGCTTCCCGTGGAAAGAAGCATAGCCCTGTTCCATCCTCGCTCCCTCTCCCCTCAGCCTGTTTTGTGGTTCTTCACAGCACTTAGCACCACCTTGCAGGACATTCTCATCCGTTTGTCTGTGTGGGTTTCATAAGTCTAAGTATCTGCTTTGTTTATAATTGTCTCCCTGACTCCAATAACAGCGCCTGGCACACAGAGCCACCCAATAAATGTTTGTGAGTAAATATGGTTGCTGTGCAGATCCTACATGCCCAGAGCAGAGCCAGACACTTATTAGGCATGGTTAATGTTTACTGGGCACATATGACATGCCAAGCATGGTTCTAAGTGCTTTATGTGCCTTATCTCATTTGATATGTGATAGCCAGATGGCCCTCAGTGATCCGTAGCACCTGGTATCCATGGGATTATATAATTCCCTCCTACCCCAAGCTGGGCTAACAGTAACTAATAGGAAACTAAAAATAAAGACATGACTTTAAGGACAGACCCATATATTATGGCTTCTACCTCGCTCTTCTGGATCATCTATTCTGCTGCTGCTGCTGCTGCTAAGTCACTTCAGTCGTGTCCGACTCTGTGCGACCCCATAGACAGCAGCCCACCAGGCTCCCCTGTCCCTAGGATTCTCCAGGCAAGAACACTGGAGTGGGTTGCCATTTCCTTCTCCAATGCATGAAAGTGAAAAGTGAAAGTGAAGTTGCTCAGTTGTGTCCGACTCTTAGCGACCCCATGGACTGCAGCCCACCAGGCTTCTCCGTCCATGGGATTTTCCAGGCAAGAGTACTCGAGTGGGGTGCCGTTGCCTTCTCCGATCATCTAGGAAAAGCCAAATGCCACGTTGCTAGGACACTCAAGTAGCCTATGGAGAGATGCATGTGACAAGGAACTTATACATTCTGCAATAACCAGCACCAACCAAGTCTGTGAGTGGGCTTTAATCCTCCAACCTCAGTCAGGCTTTCAGATAACTGAAGCCCCAGCCAACATCTTAACTATAACTCCTGAGAGACCTTGCGCTAAAACTACCTAAGAAGCTGTTCCTGAAATCCTAATGCATAGGAACTCTGTGAGATCTTCATGTTTATTATTGGCTTCCCCAGTGGCCCAGATGGTAAAGAATCTGCCTGCTAAGGCAGGAGACCAGAGTTCGATCCTTGATTCAGTAAGATTCCCCTGGAGAAGGGCATGGCAACCCACTCCAGTTTTCTTGCCTGGAGAATTCATGGACAGAGGAACCTGGTGGGCTACAGTCCATGGGGTCACAAAGAGGTGGACACGACTGAGCGACTAACTCACACATAGGACTGAACGCAGGCTTGCGTGATTACAGAGTCTACCCACTGAGCTGAAGGGTGTCCCAAATGAGTGCCAACTCTTCCCTTGAAGGAACAGGCTAAGACCAGAACGCTGAAAAAAAATGTTTCTGCCTCCAGTACAAACGTGTTCTGGCTGAGAGGAACGTGAACCTAGGAAACCAGCAGGCTCGGAAGAAGAGAAAAGCCAACAGGAGTGAAAACCAGCAGAAACAGACACTCAGAGTTCAGATAGCAATACTATCAGATACATATTATAAAAGAGAAATATTTAATGCACTTAAATCTATAACAAGCTTGAAACTATAAGAAGTTATATCAAGTAATGTAATGAATTTGAAAACCTAAAAGGATTTGAACTTCTAAAATGAAAAATACAAAAACCAAAATAAAACATTCAACAGATGGGTTAAACCACAGATTAGATGTGGCTACGAGGGAACTAGTGAGATAGAAAGCAGACCTCAATCACAGATTTAAGAGACTCCGTATGTTTTCACACACAGACACATCATAGTGAAAACGCACACCACCAAAGACAGAGATCTTAAAAGCAGTCAGAGGGAAAAGAAAAAAACAGAGATTACTTTCAGAAGAACAGCAGTACAATGTGGATGAACCTCAAGAACATTATGCTAAATGGAAGAAATCAATCACAAAGAACCATATATTGTAAGATTAAATTTACGTAAAGTATCCAAAATAGGAAAATTTCTAGAAACCAAAAGTAAACTAGCGCTGGGGGGTAAGAGAGTAGGAGATAGAGAGTGTCTGCTAATGGATACAGGGTTTCTTTGGGGGCGGTAAAAATGTTCTAAAATGAGATGGAGATAGTTGCACAACTCTGTACTAAAAACCATTAAATTGTACACTTTAAATGGGTGGATATTATAGTATATAATTTATTTCTTGGTAAAGCTATTTAAAGAAAGAACAGCAGTTAGACTGACAGGTGATGATGTCTCAACACCAACCATGGAAGCTGGAAGACAACAGAATGCTATCTTCAAGGTGCCCAGCTAGAATTCTATATCCAGCAAAAATGTCTACCAAGAGTGAGGAAGCCCAAGGGCTTCCATGGTGGCTCAGTGGTAAAGAATCAACCTGCCAATGCAGGTGACATTGTTTCAATCCCTGATATGGGAAGATCTCACATGCCGAGGAGCAACTAAGCCTATGGGTCACAATATTGAGTCTGTGCTCTAGAGCATGGGAACCACAACTACTGAGTCTTTGTGCTGCAACTACTTAAGCCCACACACCCTAGAGTCGGTGCTCCATAACAAGACAAGCCACTGCAGTGAGAAGCCCGCACACCTCAACTAAAGAGTTACCCCCACTCACTGCAAAAAGAGAAAAGCCCGCATGGCAATGAAAACCCAGCACAGCCAAACAATAAATAAATAAAATTATTTTTTTTTAAAAGAGTGAGGTCTACATAAAGATTTTTCAAACAAAACCCAAAAAAGTTTGTCACCAGAAGACCAACCCCACAGGGAATTCTAAAACAGCAGTTCTCAAACTTGGCTTTTCATTAGGCTCATCAGAGAACATTAAAAGCTCCTGATGTCTGGGCCCATCCCAGATATTATGAATCAATTGATCCGAGATATTAATCTGGGCATAAGATTTTTCAAAGTTCCCCAAGTGATTCAAAGGCATAGCTCAGGCTGAGAACCTCTGTTTTTTGGGATCTATTTCAGGCAAAAAGAAAGTGATCCCAGAAGAAAGTCTGAGATTCCTTCATTCATTTAATAAAATCTGTGGACACCTATCAGGTGTTGGGGAACTGTGACTAGACACCAGGAACACAGCAATGAGCAAATAGACAAAGGTCCTTACCCTCTGAAAGAGGGAAACAGACAAGAACAAAAACAAGATAAAGAAGTAAAATATGCTATTAGATACATTAGTACCTAATTAGGAAAAAATGAAGCCAGGAAGGAAAACATAAAATGCTGGATGTATATGCATGTGTGTGAAATTTAAGATAGAGTGGACAGGAGAAGACTTTTGGTAAATGATATAAATACTTTTGGCTAAAGACTTAAAGAGCAGGAGCAAGCCATGAAGATATTTGGGCTATGGGAAGTGCAAAGGCCCTGAGATGGAAGGGTGTCTGCCTTGTTCCAGGATCTGGAGGCCAGAGGGAGGACTGAGCCAAGGGGAGAGAAGTCAGAGAAGGAGCCACAGCACTCTGCAGGTCTTGGGAGGACCTTTGCTTTTACTATGAGTGAGATGAAACCTATGGGGAGTATTCTGAGGAGTAACAGGGCTTTCCGGCATCTGGGTGAAAGTGGACCTTAGTAACCAAAAGGGGAAGCAAAGAGCCTAGTCAGGAGGCTGGAGCATGGTGCTGGAGGAAAAAGGATGGAGGTGGATTGGGATGGTGGGTGGAGGAGGTGAGAGGTGACAGATTCTGGATCTATTCTGCAAGTGCATCCCATAGGATCTGCCAATCTACAGGATGAGGGGCGGGAGAAAAGTTCAAGGGTGGGAAGACAGGAGAATGTGAAGAGCTTCCAGCCTGTGTCTGGCGAAAGCAAACTTCATTCAGTTCAGTTCAGTTCATTTCAGTCGTTCAGTCGTGTCCGACTCTTGGCGACCCCATGAATTGCAGCACGCCAGGCCTCCCTGTCCATCATCAACTCCCGGAGTTTACCCAAACTCATGTCCATCGAGTCGGTGATGCCATCTAGCCATCTCATCCTCTGTCATCCCCTTCTCCTTCTGCCCCCAATTCCTCCCAGCATCAGGATCTTTTCCAATGAGTCAACTCTTTGCATGAGGTGGCCAAAGTACTGGAGTTTCAGCCTCAGCATCAGTCCTTCCAATGAACACCCAGGACTGGTCTCCTTTAGGATGGACTGGTTGGATCCCCTTGTAGTCCAAGGGACTCTCAAGAGTCTTCTCCAGCACCACAGTTCAAAAGCATCAATTCTTCGGTGCTCAGCTTTCTTCACAGTCCAACTCTCACATCCATCATGACCACTGGAAAAACCATAGCCTTGACTAGACGGACCTTTGTTGGCAAAGTAAAATTTCTGCTTTTTAATGTGCTATCTAGGTTGGTCACAACTTTCCTTCCAAGGAGTAAGTGTCTTTTAATTTCATGGCTGCAATCACCATCAGCAGTGATTTTGGACCCCCCAAAAATAGTCTGACACTGTTTCCACTGTTTCCCCATCTATTTCCCATGAAGTGATGGGACCAGATAGCATGATCTTCGTTTTCTGAATGTTGAGCATTAAGCCAACTTTTTCACTCTCCACTTTCACTTTCATCAAGAGGCTTTTTAGTTCCTCTTCACTTTCTGCCATCAGGGTGGTGTCATCTGCATATCTGAGGTTACTGATATTTCTCCTGGCAATCTTGATTCCAGCTTGTGCTTCTTCCAGCCCAGCGTTTCTCATGATGTACTCTGCATATAAGTTAAATAAGCAGGGTGACAATATACAGCCTTGACATACTCCTTTTTCTATTTGGAACCAGTCTGTTGTTCCATGTCCAGTTCTAACTGTTGCTTCCTGACACACATACAGATTTCTCAAAAGGCAGATCAGGTGGTCTGGCAGTCCCATCTCTTTCAGAATTTTCCACAGTCTGTTGTGATCCACACAGTCAAAGGCTTTGGCACAGTCAATAAAGCAGAAGTAGATGTTTTTCTGGAACTCTCTTGCTTTTTCGATGATCCAGCTAATGCTGGCAATTTGGTCCCTGGTTCCTCTGCCTTTTCTAAAACCAGCTTGAACATCTGGAATTTTGTGGTTCACATATGGCTGAAGCCTGGCTTGGAGAATTTTGAGCGTTACTTTACTAGCGTGTGAGATGAGTGCAATTGTGTGGTAGTTTTGTTGCAGGAAGGGAGACCCCTTCCAGGGCCTGAAACTGGGCTCTTGTCTAACACTAGGAAATGAATTGTCTGAGGAGACACATGTGTGACGCAGCAAGAGACTTTACTGGGAAAGGGCACCTGGGTGGAGAGCAGTAGGGTAAGGGAACCCAGGAGAACTGCTCTGCCACATGGCTTGCAGTCTCTGGCTTTATGATGATGGGACTAGTTTCCGGGTTGTCTTTGGCCAGTCATTCTAATTCAGAGTGTTTCCTGGTGGCACACGCATCGCCCAGCCAAGGTGGATGCTAGTGAAAGGGATTCTGGGAAGTGGCCGGACATGCAGTGTCTCCTTCTGATCTTTTCCAAACTCTTCCGGTTGGTGGTGGCTTATTAGTTCCGTATTCCTTACCAGGATCTCCTGTCATAAAACAACTTGTGCGAATGGTTACTAAAGGGCCTGGCCAGGGTGGGCAGTTTCCATCAGCGTGCTTCCCCTAACAGTTTGAGCATTCTTTGGCATTGCCTTTCTTTGGGATTGGAATGAAAACTGACCATTTCCAGTCCTGTGGCCACTGCTGAGTTTTCCAAAATTTCTGGCATATTGAGTGCAGCACTTTCACAGCATCATCCTTTAGGATTTGAAATAGCTCAACTGGAATTCCATCACCTCCACTAGCTTTGTTCATAGTGATGCTTTCTAAGGCCCAC
>NW_011494739.1:1879720-1881866 GCF_000754665.1 Bison bison bison
CTGGCATATTGAGTGCAGCACTTTCACAGCATCATCCTTTAGGATTTGAAATAGCTCAACTGGAATTCCATCACCTCCACTAGCTTTGTTCATAGTGATGCTTTCTAAGGCCCACTTGACTTCACATTCCAGGATGTCTGGCTCTAGGTGAGTGATCACACCATTGTGATTATCTGGGTCGTGAAGATCTTTTTTGTACAGTTCTGTATATTCTTGCCACCTCTTCTTAATATCTTCTGCTTCTGTTAGGTCCATACCATTTCTGTCCTTTATCAAGCCCATCTTTGCATGAAATGTTCCCTTGGTATCTCTCATTTTCTTGAAGAGATCTCTAGTCTTTCCCTTTCTGTTGTTTTCCATTTCTTTTCATTGATTGCTGAGGAAGGCTTTCTTATCTCTCCTTGCTATTCTCTGGAACTCTGCATTCAAATGGGAATATCTTTCCTTTTCTCCTTTGCTTTTCACTTCTCTTTTTTTCACAGCTATTTGTAAGGCCTCCTCAGACAGCCATTTTGCTTTTTTCCATTTCTTTTCCATGGGATGGTCTTGATCCCTGTCTCCTGAACAATGTCACAAACCTCCGTCCATAGTTCATCAGGTACTCTGTCTATCAGATCTAGTCCCCTAAATCTATTTCTCACTTCCACTGTATAGTCATAAGGAATTTGAGTTAGGTCATACCTGAATGGTCTAGTGGTTTTCCCTACTTTCTTCAATGTAAGTCTGAATTTGGCAATACGGAGTTCATGATCTGAGCCACAGTCAGCTCTGGGTCTTGTTTTTGCTGACTGTGTAGAGCTTCTCCATCTTTGGCTGCAAAAAATATAATCAGTCTGATTTCGGTGTTGACCATTTGGTGATGTCCATGTGTAGAGTCCTCTCTCGTGTTGTTGGAAGAGGGTGTTTGCTATGACCAGTGCGTTCTCTTGGCAAAACTCTATTAGCCTTTGCCCTGCTTCATTCCATATTCTAAGGCCAAATTTGCCTGTTACTCCAGGTGTTTCTTGACTTCCTACTTTTGCATTCCAGTCCCCTATAATGAAAAGGACATCTCTTTTGGATGTTAGTTCTAAAAGGTCTTGTAGGTCCTCACAGAACTGTTCAACTTCAGCGTCTTCAGTGTTACTGGTTGGGGCATAGGCTTGGATTACCATGATATTGAATGGTGTGCCTTGGAAACCAACAGAGATCATTCTGTCATTTTTGAGATTGCATCCAAGTACTGCATTTCAGACTCTTTTGTTGACCATGATGGCCACTTCATTTCTTCTAAGGGATTCCTGCCCGCAGTAGTAGATATAATGGTCATCTGAGTTAAATTCACCCATTCCAGTTCATTTTAGTTTGCTGATTCCTAGAATGTTCAACTCTTGTCATCTCCTGTTTGACCACTTCCAATTTGCCTTGATTCATTGACCTAACATTCCAGGTTCTATGCAATATTGCTCTTTACAGCACTGGACATTGCTTCTATCACCAGTCACATCCACAACTGGGTATTGTTTTTGTTTTCGCTCCATCCCTTCATTATTTCTGGAGTTATTTCTCCACTGATCTCCTGTAGCATATTGGGCACCTACCGACCTGGGGAGTTCCTCTTTCAGTATCCTATCATTTTGCCTTTTCATTCTGTTCATGGGGTTCTCAAGGCAAGAATACTGAAGTGGCAAGAATAATGAAGAAAACTTCATTAGTGGCCCATTTAAAAGGTGGAGAGTTAACCGCCGAGAGGCAGCGTCGGGCTGGCTAAGGGTGGGTTCCTGAGGCCGCCCGACCTGCATTTAAATCCGGCTGCTTGGCCTAGGGTAGATCAGAAACAGAGCCTCGGTTTCTTCCGCCAAAGGAGTAAGGACCGACGTGCCCATCAGTACTGGGGCTGCTGAACTGAGCAAGGGCGGTCTCCGCGCCGCGCCGCGCCCTCCCGGCCCAGTCCCCGCCCTCCCGGCACAGTCCCCGCCCCTCATGGCCCCGCCCCTCCCACGGCGCTGCAGGCTGGACCCAGCGGGTGAGTGAGGGTCATAGAGTCCGGGTCTGGCCGGGGGTGGCGAGGGAACGCCCCGGACGGCGGGACAAGAACGCCCTGGATTCCCGTGACCCGGGGCGGGGGCCCCCGCCGGGGGGTCGGGCGGGTGTGGCGGGGGGACGC
>NW_011494739.1:1881966-1884705 GCF_000754665.1 Bison bison bison
CCGGAGCCGCCACTTTCACTTTCTTTTCCGCTGAAACTGCTGCCCTCCTTCTCATGACTGACAGGGGCCGCCGCGGGCGCGAGGGAGTTGGGCTGAAATCCCGCACCCCGGAGGGCGCTCCAGCTCCCAGAGGGAGAAGGGCTCCGGCCCAGCGCCCGGGCTGTGCGGCGCCGCTCCTCCCTTCCCCGCAGCCAGGCCTGTCCAGTTTTCCCTGTGGTACAGAGCCGGCTCGGCTTGGCGCTCCCTCACCTCCCACCCGTTCCTCCTCCCAGGCCCCATCCCCGGTCCTCGGGTAGTATGATGCTACCCGATTGCCACCCGGAACCCTGAGGCACCAAGAAGGCTCGGGCCGCGCCACTGGCCACCGGCTGGGGCTGAGTTTCTCGTGGTCTGCCCGTCCTCTAGCAGGTGACTGGGAGATAGCATTTCCCCGGAGCTGCAGCCCGCCCCCCCTCCGCGGGGGGATGGGCACAACCACGCCAGATGGACGAGAAGATCAAGAAAGGTGGGCACAGCCTGGGGGCGGCTGAGAAGCTTCGGGTGGGAGGTGGGCCTTGCCAGAACGCGGCCTCTCCTCCCAGAAGGGCCTGGGAGAGGTCTGTTAACCTGTCCTCCTTCTGCCTACTTGCCCCTCAGATTCCTCCCTTGCAGGCAGGTTGCTCCCAAGGGCATCTTGTCATTCTTTTATTTGATGTCCCTAAGGCCTCCCATGGGCCAGCTCTGCTGAGAAGAGGGTGGGGAGCTCCCAGAGGGCAAGAGACCACCCATGCTAGTGGGGGACCAGACTTCAATTGACCTGAATACCAGGGTCTTTGCCTTCCACCTCGCGCCTTCCACTCAGGTTGGAGAATTAAGTTAGGGCATGTCACCAACCTGCTCACATACCCCTGTGTTTGTTCTTAGAACAGAAGCCTAGAGCAGTTGGGTAGCCTGCATGCCTGCTGACTTTGCTCACTTCTGCTTTTGCTCATCTCTGCCTTCCCCCATCTGCCCCCTTGCTCATTCTGCTGGAGCTTCATTAGCTTCTCTGTTCTAACCCAACCGTCTCTTGACCAAGGCCTTTCATTTTCCCTCCACTTGAAACACTTTTCCCCAACCACGTCTTGACATTATTCAACACCTCCTGCTTCAGGTCTTAGCTTCAATGTCACCTCCTCTTCTCTTTCCTGATCTCCTTATCCTGTTCATTTCCTTGCCAGCATGGATCACAGTCTGAATCTTTTTCTTTTGTTAAACTTGTTAGTTGTCTTCTTACTGGGCTGGGAAGTCCATGAGAAGAGGGCCCCCGTTTATCTTATTCACTGCTGAAGCCCAGTTTTTGTGACAGTGATTGGCACACAGTAAGAGGTCAATCCTAAAGGCAATCGACCCTGAATATTCATTGGAAGGTCTGAAGCTGAAGCTCCAATACTTTGGTCACCTGATGCAAAGAACCAATTCATTGGAAAAGACCCTGATCCTAGGAAAGATTGAGGGCGGAAGGAGAAGGGGGCAACAGAGGATGAGATGGTTGGATGGTATCAACGGATATGAGTTTGAGCAAACTCCGGGAGATAGGCAAGGACAGGGGAGCCTGGTGTGCTGCGGTCCATGGGGGGTCACAAAGAGCTGGATACAACTTAGTGACTGAACAGCAAGAGCTCAATAAATGTTTGTTGGATAAACAAGTGCAAGTATGGGGGACGTGGGAATATGAAGGGAAAACAGAACCAAATGAGTAGGGGTGGGGAGTGTCAGAGAAGGCCTCTCAGAGAAAAGGGACTTTTAAGCTGGGTGCTGAAGGATGTGTAGGAGTTTACCAAGAAGACAGAGAGGAAGCAGCATGTATAAAGAATCACCTCCTTCCTCACCCTTCTTACCCATAAAGAAAAATAAACCCTGTGCTAACCTGCTTCCACTGTGGATTTCAGCTGAGGAGGTGGCCCAGAGACTCACCCGAGCAGTGGCTGGTGGGGATGAACAGGTGGCTATGCAGTGTGCCATCTGGCTGGCAGAGCAACGGGTGCCCCTGAATGTGCAACTGAAGCCTGAGGTCTCTCCAACACAGGACATAAGGTGAGAAGTGCGTGGCTGACCAGGAAGCCCAGGGTTCAGAGCTTCCTGAACCCCAGTGGGCTGCAATATAGTGTTGGCCTGTAGAATAGTTAGAGTTTCCCTGGTGGCTCAGTCGGTAAAGAATCTGCCTGCAATCTGGGAGACCTGGGTTTGATACCTGGGTTGGAAAGATCCGCGGGTTGGAAAGATCCCCTGGAGGAGGGCATGGCAACCCACTCCAGTATTCTTGACTGGAGAATCCCCGTGGACAGAGGAACCTGGTGGGCTGCAGTCCATGGAGTCACAAAGAGTCAGACATGACTGAACAACTGAGTACATAGAACAGTTAAGTTATTCTTAATGGCAGATTCTGGGGTCAAGAGCCCAAGCTTCAAACCCCAGCTGTGTCACAAATCAGCTCTGCAATCTAAGGGAGGTCATTTCACCTCTCAGAGTTTTGTTTTGTTTTTAATTTAAAAAATGGAACATAGTAGTAGAGCTGTTAATAGGGTCGTTGCTGCTACTGCTTGCTGCTAAGTCGCTTCAGTCATGTTCGTCTCTGTGTGACCCCATAGACGGCAGCCCACCAGGCTCCCCCGTCCCTAGGATTCTCCAGGCATGAACACTGGAGTGGCTTGCCATTTCCTTCTCCCAATGCATGAAAGTGAAAAGTGAAAGTGAAGTCGCTCAGTCGTGTCCGACTGC
>NW_011494739.1:1885047-1888751 GCF_000754665.1 Bison bison bison
AATATGGTAAAAATCCAAAAGGGCCCTCTGTACTTAGATGCTTCGAGAGTCTTAAGTTCTTGCTCCACTTTAAAGAAGCTGATACTAGAGATCAGAAACCATGTATAATGGGTATGGAAAGTGAAGTCGGAAAGTGAAGTCTCTCAGTCGTGTCCGACTCTTTGCAACCCCATGGACTGTAGCCTACCAGGCTCCTCTGTCCATGGGATTTTCCAGGCAAGAGTACTGGAGTGGGGTGCCATCGCCTTCTCAGGAGGTGTATTAGAATGATAGGTCTCGTAGAACAGAGAACACATATTAACAGTGGCGTAAACAACTTTGATGGTAGGCACTCCAGGTGTGGAAGCTCTGCTCTCTGTAGTTCTCAGAGCTCCTGCTTCTTTTGTCTTATTATTATGCCACTCATGACCTCCTTTCTCAGGTTCACCTTATGATCCAAAATGGCTCTTCCCGTTCCAGCCATTGCATCACCATTCTTGTCAATAGGAAGGAAGAAGGGCACACCCTCCCACTCTTAAGAACACAGCTCACAAAATTGCACACTCTTCTTCCACTTAACTCGCATGGCCAGAACTGTCTCGCACAGCCACACGCAGCTTGAAGGGAGGCTGTCTGCCCCAGGAGACTTAAACTTGATGCTGAAATGCTCAGCACAGTGCCCACATATTAAACACTCAAATGTTTTTTTCCTGCTGTGCAGTAAGACGCTTTTGCAGTTTCTAATTTTCAATATTGGATCCCATTTGATTTTTTATTGAGATATAATTGACAAACCCTATTCAGCAATTTAAAGTGCATAGTTCGAGGCTTTTAGTATATTCACAGTTGTGTAACCATCACCATAACCAATTACAGAAACTTTTCATCATCCCATTAAGAAACCCCATACCCATTAATAGACACTCCCTATCTCCCGAGTTTTCTTGCCTCAACCCCTCAACCTTAGGCAACAACTAATTTACTTTCTATCTCTAGAAATTTGCCTACTCTGGGAATTTCATATAAATCAAATTGGAATTATACACTATGTGGCCTTTTGTGTCTGGGCTTCTGTCACTTAGCAGCATGTTTTCTAGATTCATCCATGTTGTAGCATGCATCAAAACTTCATTCCTTTTTATGACTGAATAATAATCTATTGTATGGTTATACCGTATTTTCTTTATTAATCAGTCGATGGACATTTGGGTTGTTCCCACTTTTTTGACTAACATACACAATGCTGCTATGAACATTTGAGTCCAAGTTTTTATATGGACATAATTTTTCCCCCAGTTTTATTGAGATATCATTGACATACAAAACAGAGTTAGTTGACGGTATTGTGACTTACAATAAGAAATGTATATTCTTCCTGTTCTTGGCACTGAGCTCCTAAAACCCTTGGAATTTCTTAAGTGATGAGAATGATAAAGGTGCATTTTGTTATGTTAGTGAGGTGACTCTTGGACTGCCCCTAAATTGCCTAAGGTTGGAGGCTGGTCATAAAAGGAGCCAGCCCTGTGGTTAGAGACATTGAACTTTCAGTCTCATCACCCTCATCTCCGGGGAGGGGAAGAGGGCTGAAGGTTGAATCATCAGTTGCCCATGGATTAATCAGTCATGCCTATGTAATGAGGCCTCCATAAACACTCAAAAAGACAGGGTTTGGATTTTGGAGAGAATGATGCCCCTTCTCACATACCTTGCTCCATACATCTCTTCCATTTGGCTATTATATCCTTTCATAATATAGTAAGTAAATATTTCTCTGAGTTCTGTGAGCTGTTCTAGCAAAATAGTCAACCCATGGAGGAGGTCGTTGGAATCCCTAATCTATATCCAGTCAGTCAGAGAACAGGTGACAACTTGGGGTTTCGATTGGTATGTGAAGTGGTGGGAGCAGCCTGGTAGGACTGAGCCCACAACCTGTGGAAGCTGACGCTGTCTCTGGGTAGAGAGGGCCAGAATCAAGTTGAATTGTAGGATGCCCTGCTGGTGTCTGAAAATTGCTTGGTGTTCTGTGGGAAGCCTTCCCTCTCTTTCCTCTTCCATGTGTTGGAAATTGAGCCTCAGAACCATTTTAGATGTATGACATATGCTTTAATATATGTATATATTGCACAACGATTACCACAGTAAGTTTAGTTAACATCCATTGCCTGACATAGTAACAAATTATTTTTTCTTGTGACAACTTTTAAGACTTACTCTCTGAGCAGTTCTCAAATATACGATATTGTTAACCATGTTGTACATCTCTTCTCCAGAACTTACTTATCTTGAAACAGGAAGTTTGTAGCTTTGGATCACCTTCACCCCCACAACCCCCCAATCAGTCTGTTCTGTTTCTCTGACATTGATTTTTTTTTTAAATTCCATATATAAGTGGTATAATACAGAATTTGTCTTTCTCTGTCTGATTTATTTCACTTAGCACAATGTCCATGTTGTTGCAGATGCCAGAATTTCCTTCTTTTTATGGCTGAATAATATTTCATTGTGTATGTATATGGAAACAACCTAAGTAACCACGAATGAATAAAGAAACTGGCGTGTATGTGTACAATGGACACCTATTTTCATTTCCCATTCTATGGGTTGTCTTTTCACCGTATTGATAGTGTCCTCTGAAGCACGTGTTTTCAATTTTGATGAAATACTGTTTATCTGTTTTCTCTTGTTTGTGCTTTTGATGTCATCTAAGAAACCACTGCCTCATCCATGGTCATAAAGGTATACCTTTATTTTTAAAGAGTTTTATAGTTTTAGCTCTTATATTTACATCTTTGATCCCTTTTGAGTTAAGTTTTGTTACGGTGAGAGGCAGAGATCCGTCTTCATTCTTTTGCTTGTGAATATCTAGTTGTCACAGCACTGTTTGTTAAAAATGAAAAGACTGTTTTGTCTCTGTTTAATATCTTGGCACCTTTGTTGAAAATTATTTGACCATAAGTCTGAAGTTTATTTTTGAAACGTAATTTCTAGTCTGTTGCTCTATATGTCTGTCCTTATACCAGTAAGACAGTTTTCATTATTATAGCTTTGTAGTAAGTTTTTAAAACAGAAGCATAAGTACTCCAACTTTGTTCTTCTCTTTCAAGATTTTTTTTGGCTATTCTGGGTCCCTTGAATCTCCATATGAATCTTAGGGTTAGTGTGCCAGTTTCTGCAAAAAAAATGTGAGCTGGAATTTTGACAGGGATTGCATTTACATCTGTTGATCAATTGGCCATTTGATTTCAAATAAAATACTTGTATATCCATTTCTTGATACATCCACTTAAGATGGTATCTGTGTACACTCCTTGTTATGAAAAATGAGGAATTTAACATACTCGTCTCACTGATCCCTTTTCCTAACTTCCTGGGTTTTGTTAGTACTGTAGTAGAAGTGCTCCCAGTTGAACTCCACTTTATTCCCCCAATTAAATGACACCGTAGTTGCTGCTGTGAAACATACCACCGCACACAGCTTGTTTATATCAGTTGTACTTGTTATTTCCGTAGCATAATTTAATAGCTGTTATATCAAGAAATAAAACACGAATGCTAAAAGAGAATTTTGTCTATGAAAACTTAAATTGATTGCTTTAGAAAGACAAAATAGAGATGAGGCACACACACAAAAAAGCCGTTCATTTTAGGGTGAGTGAATTGTTAAAAAAAAAAAAAATGGTAAAAATCCAAAAGGGCCCTCTGTACTCAGATGCTTCGAGAGTCTT
>NW_011494739.1:1888851-1891142 GCF_000754665.1 Bison bison bison
TACTGGAGTGGATTGCCATTTCCTTCTCCAGGGGATCTTCCCGACCCAGGGATGGAACCCAGGTCTCCCGCATTGTAGACAGACGCTTTACCGTCTGAGCCAAAAAGAAAAAAAAAATCATGGGAAACTCCAGCAGATTTGTACTAAATGAAAAACAAAACGAGTGGCCTTTTTACCTAGAGATCGGCCATTGAATGCACATGTGTATCCTGTAAGGGAAAATTAAGTGTTAGAGTCTGCAACTGTGTCTGCATTTCTCTGCTGTAATGAATTTTCTGACTGATCACTGCTGACCTGGTGACGGCAGAAATGAGGGTTCCAACTGTGCTTCTCTGTTATTGGTGTTAAGGCTATAGCTTTTATTTTTTAAATTTTATTTATCTTTTGAGTCTTAGTTGTAGGATCTTTCATCTTCATTGTGGCGTGCAGAATTTTTTTTTTAGTTGTGGCACGTGAACTCTTAGTTGTGGCATGTGGGGTCTAGTTTCCTGACCAGGGATCGAACCCGGGCCCTCTGCACTGGGAGCTCAGAGCCTTAGCCACTGGACCACCAGGGAAGTCTTGGTTATAGCTTTTAGATTTTCTTTTCTAAGTAAAATTAAGGCTTCTATGCTTTGCCTCTAGGTTGATACTAAAAATGTAAACCCAGTAAAATAGCATTTATAGTATTTTGATTATGGAAATATTACTCAGTGTAAAATAAGTAGTGCAGTTGACACTGTATCTTTCATGTTTCAAAACCCCTGCTGCTTGAAGGAGAATGTCTTGAAGGTTAAGATCTTTAAATTTCCTTTCCTTCTTTAAATTCCCTTTTAGTTTTCTATTCTGCATCAGACTCAGCTATTCTTGTTTCTTGTATTCAAAGACTTTTCACGTGGAGAAGTGGATGGTAAATGTTTGTTGTCTTTATGTGTCTAAAACTTGCTCATTTCATTGATAGTCGGCTAGATGTTGAAAATCTTTATCCTGAGAAATTTTGAGGGTATTTTCTGGAGTATTTTAAAGCAAGTCTCAGATTTTAGCTCATTCATAAGTAACTTGATATGTCTATAAAACTAATGACTTGAAAAATAACCTCAGTACCATTATTACACCTGAAACATTAACAACTCCTTAAAATCCTCTAATACTCTATTTGTATTAAACTTTCCTTGATTATCTCATTAGTATTTTTTATAGTTGGTTTGTTCTAATCAGGAGCCAAACGAGAATCGACACATAGCATTTCTTAATGTTGTCTGAGTCTCTTTAACCACTTTCTCTATTTTTAGTGCCATTAATTTTTTAGAAATCTGGTTTTTGATCTCCAGAATTCTCCCACATTCTGAGTTTACGAATTGCCTCCTTGGAATGTCATTTGGTGTCTCTCATTTTCCTTGTGAACCTGTAGATGGATCTGAAGGTTAGATGAGTCAGGAGTTACTGTTAGATTCCCAGCAACTCTTCTTCATTTTCTGATTGTTTCTTGCTGTTCTTGCTTTAAGGATGCAGCGTTTTCCCAAGTTGCTCTGGAGGTTCTAAGTGGGCTTTTTTCTGTGTCCCGAAATCAGTTCTGTTTTTTCGTCTCAGCCATCCATTTTCGTGCCATTGGTCTTCCCAAAAAGTTTTCACATCTTTTAGAAGATTGGTGTTTAAAACCACTTTCTCCGAAATACTCCTGTTTGGATTTAAATCCTGCCTCTAACAGTTATTGTTTACTCAGCAGAGTCACTATAACCTCTCTGTGCCTCCTGTTTTTATCTGTAATATAGGGGAGATGACAGTACGTGTCTCATGGGTTCATTGAGAGAACTGAGTTAATACATGTTAAGTGCTTTAAAGAGTCTTAGCATACAGTTAATAATAGCTGCTGTGGTTTGGTTAAGGAGCCAATAATAGCCAGTAATACAAGAGACTGAAGGAGGCAGCGCATTAAGGCCCTGATGCCACGGTGAGTTTGGATTTTATTCTGAGAGCCTTGTGGAGCCACTGCAGGGCCTAAGCAGTGAGTTCTGATCCAGGAGGAAGCACAGGGGAGTGGGAATCCAGGAGCTAGCTGGTGGTTGAGGTTGGACCTTCACCCAGAGCCCTTGCCCTCCCCGCAGGCTGTGGGTGAGCGTGGAGGATGCACAGATGCACACGGTCACTATCTGGCTCACGGTGCGGCCTGACATGACGGTGGCCTCCCTCAAGGACATGGTGAGTGAGGGGGTGAGAGGGAGGGCGGAGCTTCCCCTTTTGCCCCCGCCTGTCTCTGCTCTGCTCCTCCCTCCCCACGCCTCCTGTCCATCCTCCCTGACAGGTGTTCCTAG
>NW_011494739.1:1891289-1893672 GCF_000754665.1 Bison bison bison
GAGGCGGGACGGGGACAGCGCCTACCTCTATCTGCTGTCCGCCTGCAACACCTCGCTCAACCCTCAGGAGCTGCAGCGGGAGAGGCAGTTGCGGATGCTGGAAGGTAAGGCTCTGCTTCCTGGTGATGTGGGCTCACCTGTGGTCGTAGGGCAGGAGGGAGTGAGGCGCAGAGCCCAGGGGCTTTCCATCAGGGACTTGCCTGAAGGACCTTATCCCTAGTGGGGAAGAGAGGACAAAGGACCCCCCAGGAGGGAGCCATCTGGGGAACCCTTTGGAGAACAGCCAGTCTAGGGGAGAAGGGCTGAGTTCAGTCCCCACCCTGGCATTTATCAACTCCTTGACCTCAGGCAAGTTCCTTCCTATCTCTCCTCCTCAGTTTTCTAAATCTGTAAATTGGATGTTATAGCTAGTTTTTAAATTTTTTACTTCTTATTCTGAAATATTTCAGACCTACAGAAAAGTTGCAAAATTGTACAAAGAATTGTGTAAGGAATTCCCATGTACCTTTCATGTGGATTCCCAAATACTAATATTTTGACTGTATTTGGTTTATCATTGTCTCCATGTAAAATTATTTATTTATGCATAAATAATTTTTGGAGATGTTTTGAGAGTAGGTTGCAGACATGATGTCCCTTTTCCCTAAATAGTTCAGTTTGTATTTCCTTAACAAAAAAGGTCATTTTCTTACATTTATTGTACAGTTAGCAAATTTAGGAAATTAACTTTGATACAGTACCGCTACCTAATGTGCAGAGCTTGCTCAAATTTTACCAGTTGTCTCACTCATGTCCTTTATAGTGAAAGACCTGGCTCTTGGCCTTGGTGTTTCTCAGTCTTTTTCAGTCTTTGATCTCTGGTCTTCCCTTGACTCTCCAGGCCAGTTTTGTTTTTAGCTTTTCTGTCCTATGTACCCTCGGGAATGGATTCAGTTTCAGTATTTTGGCAGGGCCACTTCAGAAGTGTTGTTTGTCCCTCTTGGTGCACTTGTGTGGACACTTAGGCACACAGGAGATCTGTTTTCAAGCAGGGTTCTTAAGCCGGGTGGACCTAGGAGCAGTGGTGGGTAGAAGGAGAGACTGTGACCCTGTGAGAGCCAGGACACTCAGCCATGGCTGGGCCCACCTGGCAAGATGGAGCTGGAAACTCCTTGGAGCAGAGGGAGAGGATAGAAGGGGGGTTTCCTGGCTGGCTCAGGGTGTGGATGATATTGGCTACATGGATCCACCACCCTTTGAACCCTTTTCCCCAGATCTGGGCTTCAAGGACCTCACGCTGCAGCCACGGGGCCCCCTGGACCCAGTTCCCCCAAAGCCTGGGGCCGCTCAGGAGCCGGGTCGGGGGCAGCCTGATGCAGCGCCAGAGCCCCCGCCGGTAAGCTGCCCCAAGTGCGCCCCTGTGCCCTGCCCCCTGCGCCCCCCGCCATTTAGTCTCCCTGCCATCACTGCCCCTCTACCCCCAGGTGGGCTGGACGTGCCCTGGCTGCACCTTCATCAACAAGCCCACTAGGCCTGGCTGCGAGATGTGCTGCCGGGCGCGGCCCGAGGCCTACCAGGTACCCGCCTCTTACCAGCCAGACGAGGAGGAGCGAGCGCGCCTGGCTGGTGAGGAGGAGGCGCTGCGCCAGTACCAGCAGGTGGGCGCCAAAGTCCCCGGAAAGACACCTGCAGCCTGGACAGGGGAGGCATAGGCCAGAAAGGGAGACACATCCACATTGCTCCTGCCCCCTGTTGCTGCCCCCTTGTGGTCACACCGGTGGTGGTGACCCTACACTTGACTGTGACCGGCCTCTTCCTGAGGTCATTCATACTACCTCTGAGACCCTACTCCCCAGCTGTGACGCACGTCCAGGCTTATTTGTGCTCCCCCTTCCCCCTTCCCCATGAGCTGTGGCGCCACCCCTGGCTTTGACTTACTTTCCCATCATGCACTCAAGGGTACCTGGCTCTGACCCCAGCATCCTAGACAAGACCCAGACCACACCCCTGCTTCATCCAGCTGTGACCTAGGTCTTGCTCCATTAGCCCTGACCTCATCCTGAATCCTACTATTCCTGACCCCCACCCCCCACCCCTTCCTTCCTGGCTGTAGCCCTCCTAGACTTCCTGAGAGCCTGGACCCAGCTCCTTGCTGCCCACTTGGAGGCTGACCCGCTCCCTGTTCTGCCCCATCCCACTGTCCCCCATCCCACTGTTACACACTCACAGATTATGTAGATACATAACCCTGAGCGGTTTCCCATTCTGATCCAATGTCCCCGTCCCGCCCTTGGACCCAGTGCTGGCCATGACCTCATTGCTGGTCCCATCTACAACCCTGGCCCAGACCCCGGCCCTCTCTCCCGACTTGCTCTGCTCCCTCGCTTTATCACCACCCCCCAAC
>NW_011494739.1:1893772-1893944 GCF_000754665.1 Bison bison bison
TTAAACAGCCCCTGCCTGGCCCACCTCCTGCCCCACCCCCGTGTTTGGTCGCCTCGCTCCTGGTCCTACCCTTATCATTTACGCCGCTTGCCCACTGCCTGCCCCATACGCAGCCCCACCCTAACCCCAGGATCCTTCCATGAGCCCCCTTTGCCTCTCGTTAGGTGGTCTG
>NW_011494739.1:1894044-1895275 GCF_000754665.1 Bison bison bison
CATCCTACCCCCTCACCCGGTCCTGCCCTCCCCCGCCAACCCTGACCCGGTCCTGCCCCCTTCCTGGTCTGCCCGCCCCTGAGACCCTGACCCGCCCCGCGGCCCCACCCCCGTGTGCCCAGCGGAAGCAGCAGCAGCAGGAAGGCAACTACCGGAAGCACGTGCAGCTGGATCAGCGGAGCCTGGTTCTGAACACAGAGCCCGCCGAGTGCCCCGTGTGCTACTCGGTCCTGGCTCCTGGCGAGGCCGTGGTGCTGCGCGAGTGTCTGCACACCTTCTGCAGGTGCGGCCCGACTCCCGGCCCTGGCTATGTAGTACCCTGGGCTGGAAGGGGCTGGGGCCCAGGACTCAGCTGTTTGGGCATCCTCACAAACTTGGGAGGTAGGCACCATTTCCTCATCTTGCAGAGGAGGGATGTGAGGTACAGAGAGGCTGCATAGCTCAGACATTCTGGCACCAGAGCCCGCACCTTTCCGCACCACCGCTGGGCCCATGCAAGGGCAGTGAGTCCCTTGCCTACAGCCTGGGCCAGCCCGGCCCTGCCGCTTGCTGGTGGACAGTCTGCCCTCTGAGGCTCTCCTCCTGGCCCTGAATGTGGAGAGCATGTCCTCCTTCACAGCACACATTTGATGAGCTGCTTTGGGTGCCAGGGACTGTGGACTAGGCCTGGGAATCCCCAAATGCCCACAAAAGCTCAGTTTCTGCGTCCTGAAGCTTACCTTCCCGTGGTCAGGCTGATGTTAATCAGATAATCACTGATATAATTGTAAATTGTGTCATAAGTGTCAGTGGCTTTTTATAAGCAACGGAGGCCCTGCCCTAGAACAGGTCAGGGAAACCCCTAGGCAAGCTATGTTTGAGCAGACCAGGGGATCCATCGTGGGTACGTGCCTGGCCTGCCTGCAGCAGTAAGGGGTCAGTGTGTCTGGAGCAGAGGGATGGAGCAGGTAAGGCATAGGGACAGAGAGGTATTAGAGAGGGTGAGTTACCAGGGCTCTCAGGTTTGCTCTGGGTGGGGTCGGATGGGAGGTTATGAGGAAGGACATGGCTGATCCAGGAAGTCCAGTGAAGAGGCTTCTACAGTTCTCAGGTGAGGGGTGAGGCAACCTTGGCTGGAGCAATATGGTTAGCAGTGAGGTGGACAGACAAGGTGGGTTGATGGGAGGAACCAGAAGAAAGGAAGAAACTGGGGAGGAGCCAGCCCAAGGTCAGGCCTCACCATGTGAGGGCC
>NW_011494739.1:1895388-1909710 GCF_000754665.1 Bison bison bison
CCCCCCCCCCCCCCCCCCCACTCCTCACCCCTCCCCCAGGGAGTGTCTGCAGGGCACCATCCGCAACAGCCAGGAGGCCGAGGTGTCCTGCCCCTTCATCGACAACACCTACTCATGCTCGGGCAAGCTGCTGGAGAGGGAGATCCGAGCGGTAAGGCCTGGGGGAGGGGCACCCCCCTGCCCCCCACCCTCCATCCCAGGGAACTGGGCTGGGAGCTGGCTGGTGGGAATGGGTTTGAGAGTCCCAGTCTTGGGTTCCGGACATTTGTCAAGAGCCTTCTCTGTGTGGGATGCTGGCGGCCCAAGTAGTGGGCAGGATAGAAATTAGGGGAAATAGCTAGTAAAGAAATCACCCTTGTGAGGAAAAGACAGCAGAGAAGTTAACAACAGTGGGGACAGGACTTCTGGGGCCAGATGGCCCAGGTGACCTCAAGGGCAGATACACAGCCCCTCAGTGCTTTGGTTTGCTCATCTTGAAGTGATAGCAGAAGTGTTCGTGGCTCAGTCGTGTCCGACTCTTTGCGACCCCATGGGCTGTAGTCCGCCAGGCTCCTCTGTCCATGGCATTCCTTTTGGCCACACCTCACAGTTCCCAACCAGGGATCAAACCCTTACCCCCTCCATTGGCAGCACATTCTTAACCACTGGACCGCCAGGGAAGGCACTAACCCGTTCTTTGGATAGAGTTTGTAAACACTGCTGTGTTGGACTTCATGTGTTGGGGGCTTCCTGAAGGTGGCCAGGAGGGCATGCACCAAGGTTTCTGAGTCTCGGGCACCAAGGTTGTGGTCTGCTGGCAGCTCCTGAGCCCTGAGGAATACCAGCGGTTTCTGGACCTGGGCATCTCCATTGCGGAAAACCGCAGTGCCTTCAGCTACCACTGCAAGACCCCGGACTGCAAGGGATGGTGCTTCTTTGAGGATGATGTCAATGAGTTCCCCTGCCCCGTGTGCTTCCATGTCAACTGCCTGCTTTGCAAGGTGGGGACAGGGACCCACCCTGCCCAGTCACTCTGATCCTGCTAGGAGCTCATTGCAAGTCCAAGCTTATTATAGGAATAAGAGAAGGGAGCCAGTATACTGACCCAGTTCCCATGGCTTAGAGCTGCGTGTCAGTGGCCGGGTGTGGCTTGAGTCCTGACCTGAGCCTAACTCTTAGAGTGAGCCCTGAGCCTGGACTGACCCTGGCCTAAGACTGAGCCCCAGTTCTGCCCTCTGACTAACCCTGAGCCTAGTCACAGACCAACCCCAGCCCTGGCCTCAGGCTGTCAACCTCTGTCCTGAATGAGCCCTGACCTCAAACCCAGACTGAGCCCTACCTGACCCTCACTTCAGGCCATCCCGTCATCATTCTCTTAACAGGTGACCGCTATAGAGACTGGTCTTGAGCTGGTAGACAGGGCCGAGCCTGGTCACAGTCCAGTAAGCTCACTCTTAGAGCATTACACCGGCAACCAGGGCAGAACTCAGCTGGGGACAAGGGGCTGTGCCCTGGGTGAGAGGTACTTTAGGGATTTCTGTGCCTATCAGGACTTAAATAGGTATATATGATTATTATCGTATGTGATGACCCTGGCTTCACCACCCTGGCCTCAGTGTCCTCTTCTATAAAATGGGTTGTAGTTTACAAAGGAAGGCTCTGTCACTGACACCATCTAGGCATTAAATGCTTGTGCGGATGCCTGCTCTGGCCCTAACTCTCTGGGAGCTTTCTCATCTCGAGCGCCTCATCCGCTCCAGGCCGTCCATGAGCAGATGAACTGCAAGGAGTATCAAGATGACCTGGCCCTGCGAGCTCAGAATGATATGGCTGCCCGGCAGACGACAGAGATGCTGAGAGTAAGGCTGGGTCAGGGCTGAAGGCCGAGGATCTGAGTTTTGGGGAGCAGTGGGGGCTTCTTAGCCAGAGCTGTGGTTCATGCAGCCCTGGAGGCTCTGAGCTCCTGCTGGCATTTCTGCCGTCCAGAGACGGGACTCAGGACATGTGGTCAGGTGGCGGGCAGCAGGGAGTGTCAGGGTGAAGGGAGGCAACTGCAGACACAGGAGAGGAGGCTGCATTGCAGCTGGGCCTGGGTAGAGCAGCATGGGAGAATGAATCTGAGACTCTGGAGGTGGCCGATTTCTCTCTGCAGTGGGGCGTGGGCCAGGGAGCGGGCTGGCTCTGAGGTCAGCACCTTCTCTGCTCCAGACCATGCTGCAGCAGGGTGAGGCCATGCACTGCCCACAGTGCCAGATCGTGGTGCAGAAGAAGGATGGTTGCGACTGGATCCGGTGCACTGTCTGCCACACTGAGATCTGCTGGGTCACCAAGGGCCCCCGCTGGGGCCCCGGGGTGAGTGCCCTGACAGCAGAGGGCTCAGGAGTACTGCGGGAGGTGCCCGAGAGTAGAGTTCATACAAGTCAGCCCATGGGCCAAGTCACCCCAGCGCCTACATTTGTGAAGTTCATGAACTAAGAAAGCTTTTTGCGTTTTTTAAATTGGTTGAACATATCAATACCTGTGGCTGATTCATGTTGATGTTTGGCAGAAACCAACACAATACTGTAAAGCAGTTATCCTTCAATTAAAAATAAATTAATTAAAGAAAAAAAAGAGGGGGGCTTGAAGCTAGAAAGCCTGGGTTCTAACTTTTCCCCAAACTGTCTATTCTTGATTAAATGAGAATAATAAAAGAGAAATACAATTTGAAAAATGGTTGAACGTATTAAAAGGAACATATTTTGTGACATGTAAAAATTATACGAAACCTGAATTTTAGTGTCCGTAAGTAAAGTTTTGTGGGAGCCCCGCACATTCGTTGGCATTCTGTCTGTGGCTGCTTTTGCGTTGCAAGGATAGAGCCCGTCTGGCTGGCAAAGCCTCAGATAACTGTCTGACCTTTTACAGAAATATTTGCCCATCCCTGCCCTAGAGGGTGCATGTGGGAGTCTGAAGTGGAGGAGTGGGTCCCTGGCTCTGGCACACACTGACTGTGTGGTTATTCCGTTACTCCCTTCTCTGAGCCTGTTTCTTCTTCTGTAAAATGGAGATGATAGCAGAGCCCATCTCAGGCTTCTTGTCGGAATCAAATGGAAAACAGGCGAGAGCAGTGGTATCTGTCATCGTGAGGAGTGTTCCTGGAGTTGGGGCTGGTGTTGTTCATGTCCAGGCAGACAGTGAGACAGGTAGAGCGCTCCCTCCTGCCACCAGCCTGCTGACCCCCTCCAAATATGCAAAAATTCATCAGGTCCTTTGCGGCTCTGGGTCTCAGGTTGGGTAGATAGAGACCACATAATTGAGGGTGCTACGAGAGACCAGAAAGGCCTTGAGAGCTGCCTCCATCTGGTAGCTGAGGCTGTGAGGATCATTCTTAGCAGCAGAATGTGCCCAGGCCAAGACCCATGGTGGGCGAGTACACTTCGTGGGTGTGATGGGGTGCCTGGGGCCGGGGTGGGGCACTGCTCTCTTCTCTGTCCTGACCTTCTCTCCTCTCCCCTCTCATCTCCTAGGGCCCGGGAGACACCAGCGGGGGCTGCCGCTGCCGGGTGAATGGGATTCCATGCCACCCCAGCTGTCAGAATTGCCACTAAGCTGAGGATGGTCTGGTCCCCCTGCTGACCCAGCCCCACATCTACAAGCTTCTGTGGGACAGGCCTGGTGCTTTGGCTCTGATTTCTTTGCGCTCGGCCGAGACAGGGGCCCTGAAGTGGCCAAGGCCTCTGAGCTGCGTGGATGGCCTTGTTTACTGTGGGCATTGCAAGGGCCCTGCCTGAGCTGGCCGTTGTCCATGGCTGCATCTGCCCCGGTGCCTTTGTCCTTCCCCTGGGGCTCACCAACCAGACCTTTCATCTCTCTGCGGCTCCCATCTGTCTGACCCAGCCTTAAATAGAGCCCCAGCCAGAGGCCTTGCTGGATGGAGCCTCTGAGAGCCCTGGATGAGTCCATACATCCCTCATCCACCACGCTCGTCTGCTGAGCACTCAGCCTGCGGCCTCTCCCATTGGCTTTCTGGGGGTGACTTTTCTCTGGCTTTGCTGTTGGAGGCCTGAGGGCCTCTTAGAATTGCTGCTAATTCCACTTAGAGCCAGGAGGGAGACCTGGCATCCTGAAGCCCAGCCAGTTGCGCTTCTGCGCTCCCTCTTCGCTGCCTGTGTACACTGATTAAAATGGTTTTCCAGGAAGGCCTGAGTGTGATGTCATGAGAGAGAGCGGAGGGGTCATGGGCTGGGACTCTGCACAGAGACAGGCAGGGGCCCAAGCTCTCTGGGAATTGCAGTCAAAAGTTGATGTGTCGCCCCTGTCAGTGTAGAACGAGGGTGCGAACAGAGCACAGGGATCCTTGCTCCGGACTTGGCACCCCTGCACCCACTTGAGGGCAGCATGCTCTGGGTCAACCTTGACCTGGACAGGCAGCTTGCACTGTGTTGAGAGTCTGCCAGCTGGTGTTTGCAGGTGTGTGTGGGCTTCAGGCGGGGAGGGAGGGGCTGGGGCAGCAGCTACAGGCTGGCAGGAAATTCTTGCTCTGAATTTCTAGCCTCTCAGTGGGCATCCACTGTCAGGGAACAGAGATATTTCAGGAAGAGGTGAACGTGCCGCTGCTGCAGGGTGATGCTGTGAGCACTTTTAACATCTGAGATAAGATGGCATATTATTATTGGTCCAGTGCTGTTTACTAGACCTATTCTGTGCTGGTCAGATGAATAAAATACGGTTCTGGGTGTTCATTCTAGAAGTTTTTACCTCCTACTCGGACCCCTCCTACTCCCCCCTGCCCCCAATGAAGGCCAGCACACTGTCTGAGCCAGGAGGTGGACATCATTACAACAGGTGGAGGGCATCTTTGCAGCTCACAGTCTAGACTCCAGGCTCCAGGATTTTTGAAAGTGTTAGTCACTCAGTCATGTCCAACTCTTTGGGACCCCATAGACTGTAGCCCTTTCTGTCCTCTGTCCATGGGATTCTCCAGGCAAGAATACTGGAGTGGGTTGTCATTTCCTCCTCCAGGAATCTTCCCAACCTAGGGATCAAACCCGGGTCTCCCATATTATAGGAATATTCTTTACTGTCTCAGCCACCAAGAGTTGGGGGATGTCATTTGGAGGGAGACAGAGGGGAAGGGCTTATTCTAGACCCTAGAAAGGAACAGCCATTCTGTTCCTGGGTGCCAAGGCTCAAGAGTTGACCCCAGCCTCTGTGAGCAGAGAGGTGAGATAATGTGAGTGCTTTCCTGCTCTGCATCAGCTCATGAATCATGAAGGCTTTCCCTCCCTGGGAGTAAGAAGGAGTCAGGCAGAGCCACTGACCAGAGGAAACAGCAAGCTGAGCTGAGCTGGACCCCAGGAGAGCGCGGGGCCCACCCAGACCAGGACCAAGTGCTTGCTCTCACCAGCTCCTCCAACCTCCCTCTCTTGCCAGGGCCTGTCTTGACCTTGGTGAACCGTAGAGGCCTGTTGTGGAGCAAAGCAGACCACTCTCTTGGTGCACAGGTACGAACTACTAAGCCCCAGGCTATAACCAGTCTACCTAGTCTTGTTTTATAAACTTGAATTGGTCGCCAGTATTTTTAAATTGAAGATGCTACATTAAAATCTAGATGTCCAACTTCTCTTGAAAAACACTGAAGCTTGGTAATCTGGGTCCTCATTTCCACGTGGCAGGTCCAGATCACATGATGTTCCCGATCCAGCTCTCCGCAGTCCTTCACCCCTAGCGCTTGTCGCACCACACTCCCAGTGCCCTCGCACCATTCTTTTGGCATTGAGTACTAAGAAATGTTAATGAAACGTTTCTTTCCCCGTGGCTGTATCAAAAAAGTGAGGACAAGAGGGAAGTGGGAACTGCATGGGCCGCATCTTTCACTTGGCCCACTCCATCTGCACCAAGGCGGGCAGTGGGTTTATGTCTGCTGCAGCCAAATTGGGGGGGGGGCGGTCAGGAGGGCAAATGAGATGGTGCAGGGCTGTCCTCGGGTTCTACCTTCCAGCACCATACATCACATGCCAGAGGGTGAAGAACCTAAGATGGGCAGGCTCACAAGTGCTCCCCACTGCTGTCAAATGGAGGCACCACCCTCTCCCAAGGAGTCACCGCAAATAGGGCCCTGGCATGAACTCTCTGGGGCAGACTTGAAACCAAACCCACAGGCTTTGGACTCAAGCCATCTACCTGAGGAAGCAGCAGGAGGTCCCAGATGTACTTGTGTGACGCAGTTTTTCTCTTCAGGGCCAGTGGAAGCACACTGCTCAGATAAAGACCAGCTGCTGATGTGGGCAGGAAGTGGTGAATGGGCCCCACAGCCTGTGTCAGAGTAACACATGTCTTCTTCTAGTGTCTGGGCCTGCCATGAAGGCCACTCACTTAAAAAGCAGGAAGCTGGAGGCAAGCCCACAGCCTTGCCAGCTCACAAAGGCTGCTTGACAAATTCCAACCGTATGTTAAGTCTGGAGAAAAGGGCCTTTGAGAACTGGAAAAAAAGCAGCAGGATACACCAGCAGCAAACATGGAGGGGACGGTAGGGCAAAAGGAAGAACGCAAGCCAGGCTGGGCCTCAGGTGCCACCATCTGGTAGTTGTATTTGGCAGAAGCTTCTGGCCTGTTCTTCCTTCCAATCACCACTTAATCCAGGGATGAGCTCCCGGGGCCCAAGCGCAAGGCTGAATTAAGGTGTTTATTGACCCATATATGTTCACGGAAATGAAATAAAAATACTTGTACAACTTCAGTTTGTAAGACGTTTTCACAAACGTCAGTTCATTAAACCAGCCATGGTGGGATGAGACTATCTCTCTTTTACTGTCACTGACAATGAGTTTGAGAGATGTAGTGCCTCGGAGAAGCTCACATTGCCAACGAGAGACACATTTGCCATCGTGTCACCAGTCGCTCTCTCCAAACTGAGTTTTGGTCATGGCCCATCCTCACCCTACAAATTGCCTACAGAGGGAGTCCCAGTTGCTTTCCACAGATCTCAAAACTCTCCTCCGCCTGAGCCCCAAGTACACTTCCACTGACAATGCACACTCCCATCTCTGTACAAAACACCCACACCTTTTATTCAGCTGTTATTTTTAGTTTTCCCTTCAGCCTTGTGTGTTGTGCAGTACTTTCTGATATCACGCTTCCCCAATTCTCCAATATCAACTAGGTGTCCAGTAATTCAATCCAGTTCTGACACTAACTACCTGGGAAGTTAGCATCAGATGCCACAAGTTAAAGGGCTCAGTCCCACAAGGCTGTCCCATTTCAGATCCAGTAGCAAATGTGGTGCCCAGACCACCTACACTTCTGCCTGGTCAACTACAAGTTCACTAGTTTCCACAAAACCCTCTCAGGTTCAGTAATTCGCTGGAAGTGTTCACAGAACTCAAGAAAACACTTCACTTACATGTACTGATTTCCTGTAAAGGACACAACTCAGTAACAGCCAAGTAAAAGAGATGCATAGGGCAAGGAATGGCGGGAGGGCTGCAGTATTCCCAAGCCGTCTCGGGCCATGTGATCCTCCCAGCACTTTGATGTATTCAGCAACCCAGCAGCTCTCTGAATCTCTGAACCAAGAGTTTCTGCAGCACTCAATGTCCAGCCTCCCCTCCCCTCCCAGGAGGTCACTGGTGAGGCTCAAAATTCCCACTATGTAAATTGGTACAGCCACTATGGAGAACAGTATGGAGGTTACTAAAAAACTAAAATGATCCTGCAATCCCACCTGTGTATATGACCAGGGGAAAAACAGGATCTGAAAGGAAATACACACCCCAGCATTCATTGCAGCACTGTTCACAACAGCCTAGACATGGACGCTACCTGAATGTCCATCGACAGAGGAATGGATAAAGAGGACGTGGTACATGTACACAGTGGAATATTTCTCATTAAAATAAATGAAATAATGCCATCTGCAAAAACATGGATGGACCTAGTCACACTGAGTGAAGCAATTCACACAAAGGAGGAGAAATATGACATTCCTCATATGTAGAATCTTAAAAAAATGATATGAATAAACTTACTTAGAAAACAGAAACATACAGACTTCATGAACCAGTTTATGGTTGCCAGGGTGGAGGGGTGGGGAGGGGGGAAGGGATAGAGAGTGAGTTTGGGGTGAACAGGTACACACTGCTGTATTTAAAATGGATAACCAAGGCCCTACTGTATAGCACATAGAATTCTGCTCAATGTTTTGTGGCAGGCTGGATGGGAGGAGTGTTTAGGGGAGAATGGGTACATGTATATGTATGGATGAGTCCCTTCATTCTTCACCTGAAACTACCACGTTGTTTGCTAATCAGCTATACTCCAATACAAAATAAAGTTAAAATAATTCCCCACCATATAATCTTTCTGGTGTTCTGTCCCATCCTGAGGCTATTGAGGGGTCCAACCTTAACTCACCTCAATATCAACCCAGTTGGAATCAAAAGGAAATCATTATGAACAACAAAAGACACCCCTATCACTCAGAAAATCCTAAGGCTTTTAGGGGAACTGGTGACAAAACCCAAATATTTATTTCACCACACATACCTTTCCTTCAGTTTCCCATTTATCAAATTTCTCTTTACATTTAATCAACTATAAAACTGCCACTGAAAATACATTGCTCCTTCAATGCAGCTCTCTGGTGAGCTCCCAGAGGCAGGGCGGTGTCCTGGCCAGCCCTGTATCCTCCATGAGTCAAATCAAAGGACAGCATGGGTAGCTGGCCTATGGTGGCAGGACACAGTCAGAGAGCCAAGTGATGCCTGCTCAGCCTTCAGCCCCTTGTCTCCCTCTGGGGCTAAGGAAACAGTAAACCCAGACAAGTGAGTTCTTGCCTCAGGTGAAAGAGAAACTGTTTCAAGTTCTCCAGGTAAGTCAAAGCCAACCAAGAGTCCACAGCCTAAGGCACAGCTCCAGGTCAGGGGTGGAAGGACGGAGCATCCAGATGTCTAAACCCAGAGCCACTCCAACAACGGAAGAATGACAAGAGGGGTCAGTAACCACATATGGCTGTTTATTTCATACAGGGCTCTGTACAAAATATTTACACATATTCTTTACAGAATAGTAAACCACTTGAAGGTAAAAACACTTTCTTCTCATTGGCAGGGGCTAATCTTCATGTCAGCAAAGCTATAAATCCTAAGAACTTTCTCCTTTCTAGGCCACAACAGAAGCAAATGCCACCTGCTTTCCTGGAATCCAAAAAACCGTGGCCTTGGGACTCTGATCACATGCACCTCCCCGCTACCTCTTCCCCATCACTTGCCTTCAGTATTTACAGACAGACCCGGGAGTTTGTGGCAGGAGGGGCCGATGCTGTCCACTTGCAAAGATGATAAGACAAACCTGCTATAGAAGACTGGGAACACCTGTCACATCATCTAGATCTTGGAAAAATTCCCGCTGTCTTGATAAATCTACCTCTTTCTAGATTAACCCATCCATATCATGCTAACCCCAGATGGGACTCCTGCTATGGAGAACGATCTGTTGTTTTTGGTTGTAAAGTGCTTAGTGTAACTCATGTAAGTAGATGCCTCTCCTAACCACTCTGCACACCGTGAGAACATGGGGAGGATGTGGAGGTCTGGTGTGGTGGGAGGAAGTGCTTCTGGCACGTTTAAGAAAATACTTGCCAAGAGAGAACAGTGCCCCAGACAGACCAGGAAAAGAAAAGTACATGGCTGCTTCTTACCATACACCCCAGTTCTTCAAAGCAGCAAAAGGCACTTTTTTCCAAGCCACAGTTAATCTAAAACAAACCTAGGTTTGCTTACACGAAAAGCTGTATCAGAAGAACTGAATATGCATCGTGTTCCCTAAGGCCTGGAGAGTCCCTAGGAAGCCTGGAGCAGCGGGGCTGGCTGTCCTAGGCTCCCACCACATGCTTCAGGCTGCAGTTCGTCCCTTTCTGGGTGCTGACAAGTTCCCAGTGACATTTCCAACCAGGAAGGAGAGACCAGCAGCTGAAGAGATAGGTCAAATGCAAAAAACAAAGCCAAGGTGATGACTGGATGCTGATCTGGGGGTAGGAGGGGGACTGAAGGAAAACATGAAGGAAGGAAGGGAAGCTAGGGAAGCTAGACAGGAAGTGAGCACTGTGAAAGTGTGGGGCTGTTTACAAACAGCAACTCTGGCGGAAGTGAAATGTTAAACGCTTAAGTAGAAAGGAAACCTCAGGGTTTTAGAAGCTCATCGTTCGGATGAGAACTATTTTTTTTTCCATGAAGGAACTATTATTTTAAAAGTGATGGTACTTTACATATTGGATGTGTGTAATTCTAAAAATAGTAGTAAATGTACATTTTTATAACCACTATGTGCCTTGTGGAAGAGTAACAAGAAAAAAAAGGGGGGGGGCAGGCAAAAACTGGCCTATGTGAGGGGTCCTAATACTTAACATTCCTTCCTGTCTGACTGGCAATGCCCAAGTGATTTCTAGGCTGAAAATAGGTAGGATTTACCTACTAACCTAGTTCACATGTTTCTCTAAGATTTCTGACCAGCTTGGAGCTACTCTTAAAAGGGGCCAATCTTGCTCCCAGGCCAGCCTCCTCTGCCCCTTCCCCTTCATTTCAAGGTCTGACTAAAGCAGCAGCTACATCCTTCTTTGTTAAGCTGAAGCAGACAGACTGGAGGAGCCGCCAGGAGGGCATTCAGTGGTCCAGTTTACTTACTATGAGCAGCCAAGACACTCCCCAGTGACCAGGCCCAGAGGGTTCCAATGGCACCCAGGAGCTGCAGAGACCCATTTCCTTCAGCAAAAGAGGAGGCAGCGGGGAGCTCACTCAGGCCACAAGGGAGAAGAGTTCTGTGCTCAGGCCCCCGAGTGCCCAGCGTCACGCAGGCTCTGCTATTGGCCTCTGAAGCAAAGGCATCCATGGACAGGAGGGAAAGGGTGCAGGAATAGAAAACCCTTGACTGAAACCCTTTTAATAAAGGAAATTCCACCCCCTCCCATCTGTCCATGGAAGGGTGAGACTGTGACGTCATGTAAGAGGAAGTATCTTCTCTGGCATTTAGGGAAACAGCTGCAGCTGAAACTTTGGGGCCCACTCCAAGGCACTTTTCACCACGGCTAGGGCGGCCGCTCCAAGCGCCACTGTCAGCCCCATCACCGCCAGCTTCACAAAGCGGTTGGTCCTTGGTTTGGTCAGGACATCTTTTGTTCGCTCATCAGGCCGCAGAAGTCCCCGAAACCGCTGCCGCAGTACCATGTCAGGCCTCTGCTGTGCTGACGCCAGCTCAAAGTCTTTGAACGTAGAGGCAGCCGTTCTGCAGAGGGGAAGGAGACAAAAGGGAATGGGATGAAAGAAGAAGGGGGAAAAAATGGACTAAATAGTCTGAGGGCAGAGCCACCCACTGCTCAGAAAACTCTTCTTGATCAAGACCCATGAAGTCTCAAGTGGGGATTCTGTTGGCATAAGCGGATCTCTGGAAAAACCACTCCCAGCCCTGTCCCTACCAGACACAATCTTCCATCACTTTTGCTAACAAACACCCCTGCACAACCAGTGCCTCAGCACCACTCACTTCTCAGCTTGCGGCTGGGCAGCTGCCTCTCGAGCAAGTTCGGACGGGGGAAACTGAACAAAGAGGTCTCCTGCTCTACTGATCAGTGTCTCATAGGGCAGGTCCTGAGGGATCTGGGACAACAGGTGGTGGACCGAGGCCATGTCGCAGTCACAATCCAGGACTTCCTGCTCTCGATACAACACGATCTGTGGGGAGCAAGGCCTTGTGTCAGAGACCACAACATACAGCAGCTTGGCCACTTCATTTCATTCTCCTTAGAGGTAATATAAATTGGTACCAAACAGGGCTCACCCAAAATGTTCAGCAAATTCCTGTACTATCTGGGAAGTGATGCTATACTTATCTGAGTGCTTTTCCCAATGGGCTAGCACTTCCTGCTAGAGGCAAACTTCCACACCATGACAGGAAAGGCTGACAAAGGAAGGAGGTTTTTTAGGAGGAAGGAAAGGAGAGATTACTGGAGATACCTACAGCTCTAGCACAGAAGAAATGGTTCAAAACAGTAGAAAGAATGGTCTTGCTCCCTTTAAAACACAATGAAGAACACCCCCTCCACCCTCACGTCTGATAGTTCAGGCCCCTCTAATAACTGGAAGCCCTCATCCCTGACTAAAAGCCATTTCAACTTTCCATCATAATATCATGCCTCTTCTTAAACCCACTTGGCCATTTGCACTAGCTCCAGGAGCTGTCAACACAAACCCTGATAATTCACAACGCACATGAGCATTTTAAAGGTTCAGAAGAATCGAACAGTAAAAAAAAACTAACAACTTTGTTTAACCAGCATTTCCCAAACTTATTTTTATACATAATATTTTTGACTCCCATGACTCTCCCAGTAACATTCCAAGAACAGTGTCCAGGACACCAGCCCAGGAAGTGCTGTCTTTTGTATCTTTCCATAATCACCAGGTTTCCTTTTAGGGAAGATGATCAAGCTGGACTGGGAGACACACGCCAAACTGCTGGCTCATGGTCTGTACCTACCACAGCTGCAAAGTAAATGGGCATCAGCGGGTGGCAGGCCAGGAAGAAGTCGTATAACCGCACGACGTGCCTGAAGTCAGACAGGACGTGCCCGAACCAGGTGATAAGCCAGCTGAGCGCAAAGATGGTCCCCACCTCGGCACTAGGAGCAAGGGAGTCCAGATGTTAGGTTCCCTGCTGAGTCATCCTGTCCCTCTCCCTGGGCCTTCTTTGTCCTCAGTGCTGTATGAAGAAAGTAACTGGGGAACATGCTTTCTGGAAAATTCAGCTGCTGATAAATTCAGTATCTTCTCCTCACAAAATATTACAGAAAGTCCTTGCAACATACTCCACATCATGGCACTAATACCACAGTAGGGTCCTGGTTGGCCTTATCTCCTTGGGTGCTCTCATCATGGCCAAGAAATGTCAACTCCAGGAACAAGAATCAGCTGTTTTCAGAGAACTACACCATTTTCCTTCTGGGAAAGTCACACCCTTTTGGGGGGCACAGGCAACTATCCTTAGGCTTGAAAACATAACTGTATTAATTGTATAGTTAACATGAGATGACTGAAATACCTTAAGACACAGGTGTTTTTTTTTTTTTTTTAAGAGAGGCAGGTATTGGCCAAGGACACACTTCCAACTAAACAGAAGAGAAAAATCATACAAGAATTGCAAAGAAATATTTCTTTTCCTTGGTGTATGGTAAATAAAACAAGCTACAGATGGGGTAGGGTCCTATAGGACTCTGTACTTCCGTTGTAGCAATAACCTCAAAGTTGGTATGCTTAGCTCGCCCACCTCTCTCCACTAAATGTAAACTCTTTAAGGGCATGGGCTGTGACATCTCCTGCATTCCTGGAAGAGCACAGCACACAAAAGTGTTCTAAGACTGTGCACAGAACTGAATTATCTAGATTGCTGGTGACTGGAAAGGACAACTCAGAAGAACCTAACACTAATCAACATAAGATGATGATGCAACTGAGCTAGACTTGTGAGGAATAAACAAAGGAGCAAGCTGAAGAGGGGTGTCTGTGTGTGCGCGTGCACGTGTACACGTAAATGTAGACACATATATACCTCTGCATGAAGTCATGGAGTTCTGGATTCACCTGGTCAATGATGGGCATCAGATAGTTTAATATATGCTTGGTGTTGTCCATTGTTGGGTCCATGAAATCCCTAGAAGACATTTCAATGAGCTTGGTCAGACCAAACATTTGGATCAGGGTTGGGGGGCAGTTGGGATTGGGGTTCAACCCACTGAAAACACCAACTAGAAAGCGGGCTGAGGAGTTACCGCTGGGGGGAGCTGTCTTCTGCCCTTTTGCGCGGGTACCTGAGATGGTGGGTAGACAGCTTCTCTACTAGGGACGTTGCCAGCCTCTCGCCGAGCACCAGCAGAAACGTGACCACGATGTCGTGGTAGCCCTGGTAGTAGTGCAGCTGCGGGTTGCGCTCCAGGATGAGGAGGATGATGTCGATCAGCTCTTCCTGCAGCCCTTCTCTCTGTTCTTCTGGCATGCCTGGGAGAGGGTAGTGGGGGGGAGACGCACTTGAACAAGGCAAGCAGTCTAGTAACATGGAGGTAAGGAAGACGGTAAGCTGTGGATATGCAGACAAACTGTTTAATAAAGTAAAACAACTTGGCAACACATTCATGATCCATATACTGTTGATAGCCACCTGGCCATGTAGGAAAGAACCACAGACTTGGAAACCTTCCAGTTGGGGAACCCAGCCAACAACACCATCTTAACCAAGTCAGCACAGGGAGTGATGCCAGCAGGGGAACCACTGGACAGCATGTGCCTCTTGATGTGCTGGGGGGAAAAGAACTCAATA
>NW_011494739.1:1909810-1925308 GCF_000754665.1 Bison bison bison
ATCAAGAGTGCATCACCTGAATCTTGCAAGGAGAAAATAAAAACTGAGGGGGACTTTATAAAGTAACAGGCCTGTCATAAAATACAAAAGAACAAGTCCAGACTAAAGGAAGCTGAAGAGATATGAAGAATGAATGGAAAATGCACTTTTCTCTATAAGGAACATTATTGGAATAAATGGCAATATCTGAATAAAATCTGTAGATTAGACAGTAGTATTTTTTGTTACTGATTTTAAGTGTGACTATGTAAAAAAGAATTGTGTTTTTAAAAAACACACAGTGAAATATTTAGGGATAAGGGGGTACCATATATGTAATTTATTCTTAATAGCTCAGAGGAAAAAAATGTGTGTATGTATGGTGAAGGAGAGAGAGAAAACAAAACTAAAGCAAATCTAGTCAAAGGTTGATGTATAAAGAAATCTGGGAAAAAGCTACCTGGGGAATTCTGTGTCCTATTTTTGCAGCCTTTTTGTAGGTGTTCAGTTCAGTTCAGTTCAGTCGCTCAGTCATGTCCAACTCTTTGCGACCCCATGAATCGCAGCATGCCAGGCCTCCCTATCCATCACCAACTCCTGGAGTTCACCCAGACTCACGTCCATCGAGTCAGTGATGCCATCCAGCCATCTCATCCTCTGTCGTCCCCTTCTCCTCCTGCCCCCAATCCCTCCCAGCATCAGGGTCTTTTCCAATGAGTCAACTCTTCGCATGAGGTGGCCAAAGTACTGGAGTTTCAGCTTCAGCATCATTCCTTCCAAAGAAATCCCAGGGCTGATTTCCTTCAGAATGGACTGGCTGGATCTCCTTGCAGTCCAAGGGACTCTCAAGAGTCTTCTCCAACACCACAGTTCAAAAGCACCAATTCTTCGGTGCTCAGCCTTCTTCACAGTCCAACTCTCACATCCATACATGACCACAGGAAAAACCATAGCCTTGACTAGACGAACCTTTGTGGGCAAAGTAATGTCTCTGCTTTTGAATATGCTATCTAGGTTGGTCATAACTTTCCTTCCTAGGAGTAAGCGTCTTTTAATTTCATGGCTGCAGTCACCATCTGCAGTGATTTTGGAGCCCGAAAAAATAAAGTCTGACGCTGTTTCCACTATTTCTGCATCTATTTCCCATGAAGTGATGGGACCGGATGCCATGATCTTCGTTTTCTGAATGTTGAGCTTTAAGCCAACTTTTTTACTCTCCACTTTCACTTTCATCAAGAGGCTTTTTAGTTCCTCTTCACTTTCTGCCATAAGGGTGGTGTCAAAACAAAAAATGTATGAGATGTGTGCTCCCCTCAGAATCAAACTAAATATCATAGGAAGTACTAATCTTGACCCAAAGATGCAGGTGGAAACAGAGGAGCTGGTCTCAGGAGCTCTTTCAGTGCAGGCACCTAGTCTGGCAGCGGTCAGCGTGGTCCCTCAGCTCTTCTGGCTCTTACTATAAAAATGTCAACCCTTGACACACGTGTGCACCCATGGCGGATTCATGTTGATGTATGGCAAAACCAATACAATATTGTAAAGTAATTAGCCTCCAATTAAAAAAAAAAAAAAAAAGTCAACCCTTGGCCTCATGACCTGTTTTAGGAGGATGGCACACAACACAGCTTTCCTACACCATTAGGTTTTCCAGTCAAAAGCAGATCTTGTGAGAGAAAACAGCTAATGCAAGGGCCCAGACTGAACTTAAATACAGGTTTTTAGGCGACAGTGACGCTCATCTCTCATGCACTTTTACCCATCCCTTCTCTAAAAGCATACGGTAGAAGATAAAGAAGAAAATGGGAGTAAACCAAGTACTGTGGTCAGGTAAAGTAACGAAGCAGTGAGAGAAAAAAGTAAGCCTTCTTTAAATTTTCAGTATAAAAGTGGTCAGCTAAGTTCAGAAGAACATGAATGTAAAAAGAATATGAAACCACATGGACAGTTCTGTCTGGAAGAAGAATATCCTGGACTGATATCACATAAATGGAAGAGGGATAAAGGGCTCAGAAGGAAAACAGGTTACACCCAGAGAAAAATGTGAGATGCGTCTGTCCTATGTAGTCTCCTCAAGACCAGAGGAACAGGAAAAGGGGACTGGATCACAGGTATGTGTGTTTATCAAAACCCAGATGGCAAGCTACTGGCTACACAAGAATTACAAGAGCCTTTCTGGGAACCATGACTGTAAACAGGAGGGATGCCCTCTAACAGACAAAATCCAATGCCAGAGCATGGGCTCAGAAGAGTGAGGCAATGGGTTTTGAGACTCTTGTTCCCTCTAGCAACTCTCCTCTCTTCAATTCAAGGACTTAGAGGTGGAGTTGCGAAAGGAAGGGAAACAGATGAGGTCTGCTACCCAGTTCCCTTCATTGTGAAAGTGGAGACAATTGTCATTCTTAGTATTTCTGGGAATGGACAGACAATTTTAGTAACAGACTCTTTAAAAATGTGGTGATTGGCCTTCATTCTAGTCCAAGGCCCCGGTATATGTATATGCAAGATTGTCTGTTGTTGTTTAGTCTCTAAGTCGTGCCCAACTCTTTTGTGACTCCATGGCCTGTAGCCCTCCAGGCTCCTCTCTCCATGGGATTTCCCAGGCAAGAATACTGGAGTGGGCTACCATTTCCTCCTCTAAAGGATCTTCTGGATCCACTGAACCTGAGTCTCTTGCAATGGCAGGTGGATTCTTTACCACTGAGCCACCAGGGAAGCCCACAGGCAACATACCGCTACTTATAAATGAAGGTATTAACAGTTCCTGTTAGTGACCACTTCCAAACCAATCTGCTCTTTAAAGTCAGACTGATAGCTCTAGAAATCCCTATAAAGTCTCTTCTGTAGCTCTAACGGGCAGGGGGAAAACCCTCTTCTCTCATTTACCACCTCTAAGCCAAGAGAAATTATTTTGGGCTCAGTGTTCTTGCCTGGAGAATCCCAGGGACGGCAGAGCCTGGTGGGCTGCCGCCTATGGGGTCGCAGACAGTCAGACACGACTGAAGTGACTTAGCAGCAGCAGCAGCAGGCCTTCACAGTGGGGGTTCTGAATGGACTGAGTCAATGAGAGAATGACTCAGCAGACTGGGAGCACGACGGATCCCTAAGGAGGAAGGGTCCTGGATGTGGCCATGTTCTGTGCTAGGATGTAAAGGTCTCAGGACAAGCAAGCCCAACAGAGTACTGTATCTGCAAACGGACTGAAGCCAAACCTACCAAACCTCCCCCTCCCGCCCCAAAGACCACCAGTGTGTCTCACCAGGCGGGAACCGCCGTAAAGACCGCCGGACGTCCAGGAGCACTTGTTGGTAGTCCTTGCTCATTTGTCGTAGGTTTTTCCCTATTGGAGGAGAAGAAACATGTTATTGTAGGAATGTCTGGGAACCAACAGCAGGAGCAAGACATCCTGGCATGACACAAAAGGCCTGGAAGACATACTCAAGGCTTTTTCCTGAAGTGGACATGACTCAAGATACAACATTTGGAGAGGAATCCCTGGTTTAGTTCCAAACATGCTGTTTTATGCAAGTCATGACGACCGTGAGAGGAGGGAAGATACACTATCCAAGAGCAGCGGAAAAGTTAGGAGGCCAGCACCCATTATGCGTTACTGGGAATCACTCTGAATTTCAAAGTTCACATCTGTAAAATGGGGATTATTCCCTTCCATGTGTACCTCTCAGATTACTGTTAAGCATCAAGTAAGATCATGAATGTGGAAACCACAGACCGCTGGAAAAACTCTAACATCTATAAAGTGTAGGAAGATTGAGCGGTTCAGAAAGGAGTATTAAGATAAATGTACATGGAGAAGAACCTAAGCTCTCTTAGCCCTGAAATTCTAAAACTAAGACACTGGTAACAGGAGATAGTACTTGTGTTCAGTTGCTAAGCCCAACTGAAAGCAAGGAGGCAGACTCCAGCTGTTATATATATAACAAGTATACATCTCCTTCATAATGGAAATCAAAACTTACCAGAGGAGCCTGTAGAATACAGACTTCATCTTAAAAAGATATGAGAAATTTGGAATTTGACAGAACACCATCTCAGGATTTAGAGTGTGAATATGGCAATGCCTATTCCTTCCAACAAAAGATCACTGCTCTGAGGCCGCCCAGTTCCAAAGACAATAACAAGTGGCAACTTAAAACATCTACTTGGCCACACCATGACACTGTAAACTTTTTATTGGCAGTGGCTGTTTTAATCATCTCTGGTACCTAGCGCACATTAGGAGCACAACTGTGTGTGCGTGCTCAGTCACTAAGTCGTGTCCTGCTCCTTGCATCGCCAAATGAAAGAAAGAATCCCCAACACCTGGACTTTTGCCAAACATAGTAGGAAAGCAATAAATGTAGACTCAACGAATGACAAAGTGGATTCACTGTTTTCTGTACTTTCTTTTGTATTCTGCACTGCAGTCTAAAAAATTCTTTTTTTCACTACATAGGCCTTGCAGATAAAGTTAAGTACAGTTAGTTGTCCCTTGGTATTTGAGGGGGATTGGTTCCAGGACCCCCAAGGATAGCAAAATCCACTGATGCTCAAGTCCCAAATATTAAACAGTTTAACATTTGCACATCCTCTCGTATACTTCAATCACCTCTAGATTACTTTCAAACCTGACAGAATGTAAATGCTATGTAAATAGCTGCCAGAGCACAACAAATTCAAGTTTTGCTTTTTGGAAATTTCTGGAGGTTCCCACCCGCCAGAATATATGTGCCAGGTGGAATGTAGGATCCTAGTTTCCTGACCAGGGACTGAACCCATGCTGCTGGCACTGGGTGTGTGGAGTCTTAACCACAGGACCTCTGCAAAGTCCTTCCAGAGTACTTCTGATACATGGCTGGTTGAATCCTTGAACTTGGAGGGCTGACTGTAACAGCTTTTCACAGAATTACAGAATTTTAGAATTCAAAATAGTCTTAGTATTTCCCTATAAAAAGTCTTTTTTGTTGTTGTTTTTAAGGACTATAAGAGGCATTATATCTCTGTAGAACCCCATGTTTCTCAAATGTCCATCTGTATCAAAATTATGTAGGATTCTTGCTAAAATAGATTCCTGCAAACTTACTTCTAGGTGAATATAAACTGGAACATGCATTTTGTGTTGTGGCTGCACTGTGTGGCTTGCGGGATATTAGTTCCTGGATCAGGAATGGAACCTCGGCCCTTGGCAGTGAAAGCATGGAGTCCTAACCACTTTACCATCAGGGAATTCCCAGAATATGTATTTTTAATAAACTCCCCTAACTAGCCAATAATCGCTCCCTCCTTACCTAATAAAAGCTCATTCCATTTTTAATTGAAATTTTATTTCGCAGTTTGGTCTTATTTTCACAGTAGGCCCAAGCATATCCTAAAACGTTTCAGGTGTTTACATGTCTACTCTTGGTTTGAAATTAGCATAAAAATTAAAGACCCTGAAGTTCTTTTTTCCCTGCCTCCTAGACAAACTCCCATCACAGCACTTCTTCCCCTAACTACCTGATATAGGAGGTGGATCATTGGTGTTGACATTGAGGAGCTTGGGCCACACTTTCCGCCTGATCTCATCAGTCAGGAGCCCTCCTTCACTGATAGCCATGCGTCTAAGGGCAGCCACATCAGTGGGCTCACTGTTCAGAGCCTGGTAGATCTCTGCCACTTTCTTTTTCCTTTTGGCATTAAAGTCTGCAAAACAGAATGGAAAAGGGCATTAGGCACATATTTACCGTGTGTACATTTTCTGTTCAGGGCTCAATCTCCTTAACTTGGTCTGAAGTAAGGTAGGTATATTTAAAATCAATTTACTGATGAGCACGGGGTTCCCAAGTGGTGCCAGTGGTAAAGAACCTGCTTGCCAAAGCCAAGAGACGTAGGAGACATGGGTTTGATCTGTGGGTTGGGAAGATCCCCTGCAGAAGGAAATGGCAACCCACTCTAGCACTCTTTTCTGAAAAATCCCATGGACAGAGCCTACAGTCCACAGTCTAGAGGGCTACAGTCCACAGGATCTCAAAGACACGACTGAAGCAACTTAGTATGCACACACACACACTGATTAGTATATATAGTATGTGAAACACTAAGGAGACATACCATATAAGTAACCAAAAAAAAGGAATTATAGTAAATGCTCCGTACATTTAGGCATATCTAATAGCCACCATTTATGTTTTCCTACTGTGGTGTTGGAGAAGACTCTTGAGAGTCCCTTGGACTCCAAGGAGATCCAACCAGTCCATTCTGAAGGAGATCAGCCCTGGGATTTCTTTGGAAGGAATGATGCTAAAGCTGAAACTCCAGTACTTTGGCCACCTCATGCGAAGAGTTAACTCATTGGAAAAGACCCTGATGCTGGGAGAGACTGGGGGCAGGAGGAGAAGGGGACGACAGAGGATGAGATGGCTGGATGGCATCACTGACTTGATGGACGTGAGTCTGAGTGAACTCCGGGAGTTGGTGATGGACAGGGAGGCCTGGCATGCTGCGATTCATGGGGTCACAAAGAGTCAGACACGACTGATCGACTGATCTGATCTGATGTTTTCCTAAAGAATGCTGTGCTTCATTAATGCTAAACTTCACAGAGCATTGTTGTTAAGTCAACTCTGCGACCCTATGGACTGCAACACGCCAGGCCTCCCTGTTCCTCACTATCTCCTAGAGTTTGCCTAAGTTCATATCCATTGAATCAATGATGCAATCCAACCATCTCATCCTCTGCCGCCCTCTTCTTTTGCCTTCAAACTTTCCCAACAGCAGAGTCTTTTCCAATGAGTCAGCTGTTTGCATCAGGTGGCCAAAGTATTGGAGCTTCAGCTTCAGCATCAGTACTTCCAATGAGTATGCAGGGTTGATTTTCCTTTGGATTGACTGGTTTGATCTCCTTGCTGTACCTGGGAGCTCAAGAGTCTTCTCTAGCACCATTAGAGAAAGCATCAATTCTTCAGTACTCAGTCTTCTCTATGGTTCAACTCTCATATCCATACATGACCACATCTCTCTTAATATAATACATTTTCTCTGTTATTTACTGAGGAAAAATGTACATGCATGTCACCAAAATTCAGTATTACATTTTTAAACAAAACCACATGTGAAAAAAGCCTCTGGTTACATGCTAATACAATTGGAAAACATCAGAATCCCACGGAGGTATTTTCAAAAGCAGAATGTCAAAGGGCATACTTGGGACTCCAGTGTGGCTAGTGGTAAAAGGGGCACGCTACTGGTTCTCAAGAGCCACACTAATCACTGGTAATCAAAAAGGAATGTATTACGCATCTTACATCCTCATGTGGTAGTTTGTTATTTATACATAGGCATTTTGCTGTGTTTAAATTACTTTTTTAGGAGACTGAGAGTTTGTGGTTAATGTGCATCATATTATAATTGGCTCTGTTTAAAATAATGGGGTAACAGGCTCTCAGAATTTTCATGCAGAATGTTTACTTCTAGGAACAGCAAACACAAGAAAAGTTAAAACTCTTCAACCCACTGAAGAGATGTCACATAGCAGTGCACTGTAATCGTCCGAAAAAAGGTATGTGCAGACACCAACAGCTCAGACAGCTGTGGGTCAGGCAAATCTGAGAAAGCATTATGGAAAAGTGAAATTTAAAAAGAAAGGGGAGGATTCAGAGAGGCGAGGAGATGACCAGAAAGGCTTGGAGACAGAAACACAAGCCCTTTCACTTAACAGTAAATGAAGTCATTAGGAAGTATTTATGTAGCATATACGAGGCGCAGGGCATTAATGTTAATATAAAGTAGAAGATAACACTGGAAGGTAGGTCAGGCCTTAGAAAGGACTAACATCAGAATGTAAGTGAGGTTTTTAGGACAGACACTAAGCAGCTTTCCTCAGTTATGTTCTATTCTGAGGCAACAGTATACAAACTGTTTCCACGACAAAGCTGCATATTGTTAACACAAATGAAAGGTGTAACCTTTCATTTCATTAATCCAGTAACCCTGGTTACCTATCTATGAGCTGTGACATAAACTTTATAAACTCAGGCACCGACTGTTTTGAAGTTCCATGCAATTGGAGATGCAGATAGGACAGGATGCTTTTTCACCCAGGTAAACCTGTTCTCCTGGCTAGACTGTTGTTTTCCCTGGTGACCTAGTAGGTGAATCTGCTCCAGGCAGTCTGAGAGATTTCTAGTTTACATCTATAGTTCCGGCATAACTAATTGTTCATAGCAAACCCCTCCTCCCATCTGCACTCCCAGAAATGTCCCAGGTTGATGCTAAATTCAATGGTTACTCTATCTAGAAATCAGGAAAAACCAAGTCCCAATTCCCAATCAATCAGCACAGCACCAACTATAATAAAATGTTTATTTATTTACAAGGTGCTTCAAGCTCTTGGCTTGGACATGTCATACCATCCATCCATGCACCTACCTGTGCATTAATGTATCCATTCATTTATCAACCTGTCATTTAATGAGCAACTACTCATAGTAAAGCACCAGGCTGTGCTGTGTTGTGCTTAGTCCCTCAGTCGTGTCCGACTCTTTGTGACCCTACAGACTGTAGCTTGCCAGGCTCCTCAGTCTGTGGGGATTCTCCAGGCAGGAATACTGCAGTGGGTTGCCACGCCCTCCTCCAGGGGATCTTCCTAATCCAGGGATCGAATCCAGGTCTCCCGCATTGCAGGCGGTTTCTTTACCGTCTGAGCCACCAGGGAAGATCATGAATACTGGAGTGGATAGCCTATCCCTTCTCTAGGGGATCTCCTCGACCCAGGAATTGAACTGGGATTTCCTGCATTGCAGGTAGATTCTTTCCTGCTGAGCCACCTGGGAAGTCCATATAACAACACAAGCTGAGACAAAATACGAGCAGGAATTGAATTTCTAGCAAAGAAGAAAATAAGATTAAAAGTTTTTTAAAACTTAGAGTGTTCTTGTACTTTGTACTTTCTACACATCACAAATTAAGAACACTTAAATGGTAATACTAAATATTTTTTGAGGTATCTGATATTTAGAAACCTTATTAATCTATTTGGTAAGAGTTTGGAAATTTTCCCTCAAAATTTTTTTGACATATATCCACCTTGCCCATCTTTCCACTTAAGCTATTTATTCAGCAATCTGGAGGAAAGGAAAACCGAAAGTGTCAGTCTCTCAGTTGTGTTCAAGTCTTCGCAACCCCATGGGCTGTAGCCTGCCAGCCTCCTCTGTTCACAGGATTTTCCAAGCAAGAATACAGTAGTGAATTGCCATTTCCTTCTCCAGGGGGAAAGGAAAACCACTGCTTAGGTCTTAGGGGAGTTAACACTGTTTGCAATCAAGTGGATTTGCAGTGTGTGTTAGTCGTTCAGTTGTGTCCAACTTTTTGCAACCCCATGGATTGTAGCCCAACAGGTCCCTCTGTCCATGGGATTCTCCAGGCAAGAATACTGGAGTGGGTAGCCAGTCCCTTCTCTGATCTTCCTGACTAGGGATCAAACCTGCATCTCCTGCATTGCAGGCAGGTTCTTCACCGTCAATTTTAACTATTTCTGAACCCAAATCATTGCTCCAATACTTATTTCTCTCAAAACTCTGTTTGGATTCTATTTAAATCCTGCATTTCAAAATTTACTGCTGTCATCCTGATTCTGATGCCCTGTGGGAATTCAATACACATGGGCAGAATAGAATAAATAATTTAACTTAGCTACTGTTCCTCTGGAAAAACTGGCCTTTAGTAAATGGCATTATTTCCCCATATTAATATTAATATTAAGAATATCCTCACTGTAGGGACTTCCCTGGTGGTCCAGTGGCTAAGAATCCATCTTCCAATGAGGGGACACGGGTTTGACCCCTGGTCAGGGAACTATGATCCCACATGTCATGGGGCAACTAAGCCTGTGTGCTGCAACCAGAGAAGCCTACATGCCACAATGAAGAACTTGTGCTGCAATTAAGACGTGATGCTGTCAAATAAATAAATAAAATTTAAAATTAAAAAAATAAAAGACAATACTCATTATATAACTCTAAATAGATTTATAGGCACTTTGGCCTTTTTCTAAATCTACTGGTGATTCCCAGGGTAGAATGCTGCTCAACTGCAGATTTTAGCTGTTGTCTGTTCAGACCCCAACATCACCTTTCTCAATCCCATATTTAAGTGATCAAATGTTAGTGGAAGATGAAGAAGGCACTCCTGTGTGTGCCACACACACAAACAAATATTTCATTGCACTTAATGTACAGGTTTTGATTGTGACATTAAAAAGGTAGGAGAAAACAGAAAAAAACTTAAATGATCTGGAGAAGTATAAATTACATAGTGGTAAGGTCAACTGTGAGACTACACAATGAGGGAGAAAAAGTTAAGCGGAGTCTTAACCAATTAATCTACACATACCCTCTTTGCTGCAGAAGAAGAAAAAGCATGGAAAAAGGTTAAAATAACTTTCTTCCTCCAGGGGATCTTCCCAATCCAGGGACTGAATCTGAATCTCCTGTGTCTCCTACATTGGCAGGTGGATTCTTCACCAACTGTGCCACCTGGGAAACCCAATGTCTAACTATCTATTTTAAGATAAATTTTACATATGGATTTTGGGGTAGGACACATTTCTGGACTTGAGAATGCTTTATTTGGCTTTGGGATAAAAGCCTACATTTCATCTGCTGATTGTATACATGTAATTCAAATCCCCTTGAATCCTTTCATCTCCAGTTTTGCTCTGCTTATATGAGATGTACTATATATTCCAAAGCTGGTATCTTCCAAACTCCTTTATAGTAAAAGGTCTTGGCTTTCACAACCACAACAGAATGAAATGACTATCCTACAACTGGCTGCAAAATATATAAGACACTGCTATAAATAAATCCCTGCTGTCTGAAAAGTAATTCATTCAACTGAGGAAAAAGGAATGATATTGGCACTACCGGACCAGCTCTCCATTAAAATGATCATTTAAGTAAGGGGCACTGAAAAAGAAGTTCTTAACAATTCTGATAAGGATGACTGAGTCTGTTATTGTCTCAAATCTCTCCCTACTCTGGCTATGGAACTCAAGTAAAGATTTCTGTTTCCTCAGAGCAACACGTATCTTCAAAAGCATCTGGCTTGGGAAACAATATACAGTTAAGGACAATGGCAAAAAATGAGCACTAGCTACGCTTCCTCCAAAAGTTTTTCCACGCCAGCAAAATACGTATCAGTGATTTAGATCAGGTAAATGAGCTACACACTTAATATGCATCTTATGTGCAAGAATGAAATTCCATACTGATTATTTGGTTTAAGCTTGCATATCAAGAAAGCTTTACAGACTTTAAACAGAAGTTAAAATTAGCAATGCATTGTTGCTGTTGTTTAGTTGCTTCAGTCATGTCTGAGTCTTCCGCGACCTGTGGACTGTAGCTCCCTAGGCTCCACTGTCCGTGGGATTTCCCAGGCAAGAATACTGGAGTCGGTTGACATTTCTTTCTCCAGGGAATCTTCCCCACCCAGGGATCGAACCTTGTCTCTGGCATTCCAGGTATATATTCTATACCACTGAGCCACCAGGGAAGCTCCCTTAGGGCTTAATCAAAACGATGGAAGAGCTAGTCAGATAGAGAGCCTCCCAGATAGACAGACACGCCCAGCTCCACTCCTTGAACTCCTAATGTTGATGCTAGAAATTAACTTAAAATTTTATGCTAACAAAAAAAGAGAATTACAGTGGGAGAGGAAAACCTAACCTTATTCTGATAAAGTTTAAGTGTTAGTCGCTCAGTCATGTCCAACTCTTTGTAACCCCACAGACCCTCCAGGGTCTTCTGTCCATGGAATTCTCCAGGCAAGAATACCGGAGTGGGTTGCCATCCCCTTCTCCAGGGGATCTTCCCAACCTAGGGATCCAACTTGAGTCTCCCGCATTACAAGTGTATTTTTTTACCATTTGAGCCACCAGGAAAGCCCTATTCTGAATAAGGTTCCCATCAAAAATAAACAAAAAAGAAACTGTTTTTGGAGGTCCCAATTAGTTTCAACAAACAGTACCCAAATTAGCGTTGATTCAGCAACTACCTGAAAAATAAAGACAAGTACATATGAAGAATGACTGCTCTACCCACTCCCCCAAATGGAGAAAAACAGAGTAAACCAATCCCATCATAACGTCTACAAAGGAGAGTTAACAGTATTAGTAACCTCTCCAATTTTCCAATATGATGAAAATCAAAACAAGAAAATCAAAACACCAAAAAAAAAATAAATAAAACTCCTCTCATTTCTAAATTCCTCCATTTATCCAGAGAAGCAAAATTCAGGACACTAGAGGATAAAGTCTCGCAACCTAGGCACAGTTGCACTCCAACAGGTCACAAGACCCATATACCACTTGGCGCAATGACCATTATGCCATGAGAACAGATGTCATACAAACACCAGGAGAGGGTTACAAGGCCAAAGGGCCCAGAGGAGTAATATGAGGCTTCATTTCCATAGAGGATTAGAAGAGGAGAAAAAGGCAATAACAAAATGAACTCAGAGAAACAAAACTTGGGTTGCACTGGTGGTTGGTTCTGCTATGCGAATCATCCATCAGAGGATGGAAAACTGGGAAAGTTACCTTACTCTTTCCCAGACGGCAAAGAGATTATTTCACCTGGTACAGAGTAAACGTTAATAATTTTAACTGTCATGTATTAACCAGTAGGTAAAACATATTTGAAAACATAGTGCACGATGAAACTGTTTCATGGAAATGAGTTTAAGGCAGTATAAAAAATAACTTGCTTTTTACACAATTCAATAATGTTAAAATAGGCGGAATAGGACGGGGACAGAGAATAGATTGGCAGTTGCCAGGAGCTGTGGAGAATGGGGCCTGCGGAGGGATGGTCTCTCTTTTTGGCATTAAAAATGCTGTGGAATTAGAGACAGTGCGATGGTTGCCCCACCTTGCAAAAATTACTAACAACCACAGAACTGTACACTTTAAAGGGTTAATTTCACGGTATTTAAAAGAAATACGTGTCCAGCGCGTCAATCCAGACCTCGACGACCGATGAATGAAGTTTGGAAAACTGGCCTGACCACTAGGGAGGCGGCCCCGGGAGCCTGCGGACGTGGCCGGACAGTCTCGGCCGGGAGCGAAGCTTGGCCTCGGGTCTCAAGGAAGAGATGGGACGTGGGGCCCCCGCCGTCCTTCCCACTAGGGGGCTCGGGTCTGCCGCCAGTGTTCCTCCGGTTCCCTCAGCATCCGCTGACCGCCCCCTCCGCCCAAACTGCAGGCTCTCTTCCCCTTCAGACGTAACCCAGGCCTTCAGTCTCTTCCTTTTTCGCTGTCCCGACCCTGGCCGGCGGCCCTGGGCACACCCCGCGCGGTCGTCCCAGGCCCCCCTGCCTGCGGCCCCCGCCTCCGGCAGCTGCCCCCTGCCCCCCGGGCCGCCCCTATCCCTCAGGCCGTCCTCGCAGGCCGCTCCTCGGCGCCCTGGCCGGCTTCCGTACCTCCCTTTTCCGCGCCGCCGTCCCAGCGGCCGGAGGTGGGGCCGTCACCCCGGGCACTCCGGAGGGCCATGTCCCGGGGGCCCGGGCTCGAGCCCGAGCCCCGGATGGTGGCGGAGCCGACAGAAGACGCGGCTTCGGCCGCAGGTTCCAGCGCCTGCTCCGTGGAGCGAACTCGGCTTGGTCAGCCCGCGGCGCGCAGGCCTCCCCGCGCCGCCCCGCCCCGCGCCGTCACGTGACCACCCGCTACGCCGCGCGGGCGGCGGCGGAGCCGCGGCTGTCACCCGCGCTGGTGCGCAGGCGCCCTGAACGGCGAGAGAAGAGTGCGGGGACTCTGCCCCGGAGAGTTTGTTCCAACTGAACTTATAGAGCGTAGCAGTCTTGAAGCGATGTGTTCAGGAGCAGATTTTTATCATTTCTTTCGGTTTTCTTTATCTGTAAAATGATATGGATGATTATAGAAGTACTGCACTCAGAATAGTTCTTGGGAAAGTGTTTAAAACACCATCAAGAACATAGAGACTACTGGTGGCGCTAGTCTCTTCCCTGGTGGCTCAGAGGTTAAAGTGCTACCCGCAATGCAGGAGACTTGGGTTGGATCCCTGGGTCGGGAAGATCCCCTGGAGAAGGAAATAGCAACCCACTCCAGTATTCTTGCCTGGAGAATCCCATGGACGGAGGAGCCTGGTGGGCTACAGTACAAGGGGTCGCAAAGAGTCGGACACGACTGAGCGACTTCACTTTACTTTCTTTCAGCGACTTCACTTTACTTTCTTTCACTGGTGGCGCTAGTGGTAAAAGAACCTGCCTGCCAATGCAGGAGACGTAGGAGCCGGGTTGGATCCCTGGGTGTCATGTCCATCCTGTGCAATCCAGCATCACGGTCCACCAATCATATTTTAAGTCCTTTTTAAAAAGGTCCTCTGAGTAGGTTTCAGGAGCAGTAAAGACTGAAGTTTTTCCCCATGGAAAAGAAATGTAAAAAAGCAAAATGGCTGTCTGAGGAGGCCTTACAAATAGCTGTGAAAAGAAGAGAAGCAAAAAGCAAAGGAGAAAAGGAAAGATATAAGCATCTGAATGCAGAGTTCCAAAGAAGAGCAAGGAGAGATAAAGCCTCCCTCAGAGATCAATGCAAAGAAATAGAGGAAAACAACAGAATGGGAAAGACTAGAGATCTCTTCAAGAAAATTATTGATACCAAGGGAACATTTCCTGCAAAAATGGGCTTGATAAAGGACAGGAATGGTATGGACCTAACAGAAGCAGAAGATATTAGGAAGAGGTGGCAAGAATACACAGAGGAACTGTACAAAAAAGAGCTTCACGACCAAGATAATCACGATGGTGGGATCACTCACCTATAGCCAGACATCCTGGAATGTGAAGTCAAGTGGGCCTTAGAAAGTATTACTATGAACAAAGCTAGTGGAGGTGATGGAATTCCAGTTGAGCTATTCCAAATCCTGAAAGATGCTGTGAAAGTGCTGCACTCAATATGCCAGAAATTTTTAAATACTCAGCAGTGGCCACAAGACTGGAAAAGGTCAGTTTTCATTCCAATCCCAGAGAAAGGCAATGCCAAAGAATGCGCAAACTACCGCACAATTGCACTCATCTCACACGCTAGTAAAGTAATGCTCAAAATTCTCCAAGCCAGGCTTCAGCAATACGTGAACTGCGAACTTCCAGATGTTCAAGCTGGTTTTAGAAAAGGCAGAGGAACCAGAGACCAAATTGCCAACATTTGCTGGATCATGGAAAAACAAGAGAGTTCCAGAAAAACACCTATTTCTGCTTTATTGACTATGCCAAAGGCTTTGACTGTGTGGATCACAATAAACTGTGGAAAATTCTGATAGATGGGAATACCAGACCACCTGACCTGCCTCTTGAGAAACCTATATGCAGGTCAGGAAGCAACAGTTAGAACTGGACATGGAACAACAGACTGGTTCCAAATAGGAAAAGGAGTACATCAAGGCTGTATGTTGTCACCCTGCTTATTTAACTTATATGCAGAGTACATCATAAGAAACGCTGGGCTGGAAGAAGCACAAGCTGGAAGCAAGA